>NC_041231.1:64398823-64492928 GCF_002837175.3 Physeter macrocephalus
TTATTATCATTGGTAGATTTGTTTATTGATTTGGTTGCTCTCTTCCTCCTTTTTTCTTATATGCAGATTTTTTTGTCCTTTTTCTCTTTCTGTGTGTATGTGTATGCTTCTTTCTGTAATATTGTCTGTATAGCTTTGCTTTTACCATTTATCTTAGTGTTCTGTCTGTCTCCTTTTTGTTTCATTGTTTGTTTTAGTTTTTTTTTTGCTTTTTTTGTTGTTTTTTAATATAGTTTTTAGTGCTGTTATCATTGGTGGATTTGTTTTTTGGTTTGGTTGCTCTCTTCTCTCTTTCTTCTTTTTCTTTTTTAATTACTTTTAATTTTTTAATGTTTAATAATTATTTTTTATTTTAATGACTGTATTTTATTTTATTCATTTTTCCTTTCTATTTTTCCCCCTTTTCTTCTGAGCCATGCAGCTGACAGGATCTTGGTACTCCACCTGGGTGTCAGGCCTTTGCCTCTGAGGTGGGATAGCCGAGTTCAGGACATTGGTCCACAAGAGACCTCCCAGCTCCACGTAATATCAAATGGCAAAAGCTCTCCCAGAGATCTCAATCTCAATGCTAAGACCCAGATCTATTCAATGACCAGCAAGCTACAGTGCTGGACACCATATGCCAAACATCAAGCAAGACAGGAACACCACCCCACCCATTAGCAGAGAGGCTGCCTAAAATAATAATAAGGTCACAGACACCTCAAAACACACCACTAGCCATGGTCCTGCCCACCAGAAAGACAAGATCAAGCCTATCCACAAGAAAACAGGCACTAGTCCACTCAACCAGGAATCCTACAAAACCCACTGACCCAACATTAGCTACTGGGGGCAGACACCAAAAACAATGGGAACTATGAACTTGCAGGCTGTGAAAAGGAGACCCCAAACACAGTAAGTTAAGCAAATGAGAAGACAGAGAAGTACACAGCAGATGAAGGAGCAAGATAAAAACCCAAAAGACCTAACAAATGAAGAGGAAATAGGCAGTCTACCTGAAAAACAATTCAGAGTAATGACAGGAAAGATAATAAAAAACCTTGGAAATAGAATGGAGAAAATACAAGACGTTTAACAAGGACTTGGAAGAACTAAAGAGCAAATAAACAATGATGAACAACACAATAAATGAAATTAAACATTCTCTGGAAGGAATCAATAGCAGAATAACTGAGGCAGAAGAACAGATAAGTGACCTGGAGGATAAAATAGTGTAAATAACTACTGTAGAGCAGAATAAAGAAAAAACAATGAAAAGAATTGAGGACAGTCTTAGAGACTTTTGGGACAACATTTAATGGACCAACATTCAAATTATAGGGTTCCAGAAGAAGAACAGATAAAGAAAGGGACTGAGAAAATATTTGAAGAGATTATAGTTGAAGAGTTTCCTAATATGGGAAAGGAAATATTAATAAGTCCAGAAAGTTCAGAGAGTAGAGTCCGATACATGTCAACCCAAGGAGAAACACACCAAGATGCATATTAATAAAACTATCAAAAATCAAATACAAAGAAAAAATGTTAAAAGGAGCAAGGGAAAAACAACATAAAACATACAAGGGAATCCACATAAGGTTAACAGCTAATGTTTCAGCAGAAACTCTGCAAGCCAGAAGAGAGTGGCAGGACATATTTAAACTGATGAAAGGGAAAAACCTACAACAAAGATTACTCTACCCAGCAAAGATCTCATTCAGATTCGACAGAGAAATTAAAACCTTTACAGACAAGCAAAAGCTAAGAGAATTCAGCACAACAAAACCAGCTTTACAGCAAATGCTAAAGGAACTTCTCTAGGCAAGAAAGACAAGAGAAGGAAAAGACCTACAATAAGAAACCCAAATCAATTAAGAAAATGATAATAGGAATATACATATGGATAATTACTATAAATGTAAATGGATTAAATGCTCCAACCAAAAGACATAGACTGGCTGAATGGATACAAAAACAAGACCCATATATATGTTGTTTACAAGAGATACACTTCAGACCTGGGGACACATACAGACTGAAAGTGAGGGGACAGAAAAAGATATTCCATGCAAATGGAAATCAAAAGAAAGCTGGAGTAGCAATTCTCATATCAGACAAAATTGACTTTAAAACAAAGACTATTACAAGAGAAATAAAAAGACACTATATAATGATCAAGGGATCAGTCCAAGAAGAAGACATAACAATTGTAAATATTTATGTGCCCTATACAGGAGCACCTCATTACATAAGGCAAATACTAACAGCCAAAAAAGAGGAAATCGGCAGTAACACAATCATAGTGGGGACTATAACACCCCACTTTCACCAATGGACAGATAATCTAAAATGAAAATAAATAAGGAAACACAAGCTTTAAATGATACATTAAACAAGATGGATTTAAATGATATTTATAGGACATTCCATCCAAAAACAACAGAATACATATTCTTCTCAAGTGCTCATGGAACATTCTCCAGGATAGATCATATCTTGGGTCACAAATCAAGCTTTGGTAAATTTAAGAAAATTGAAATCGTATCAAGTATCGTTTCTCACCACAACACTATGAGACTAGATATCAATTACAGGAAAAAATCGGTAAAATATACAGAAACATGCAGGCTAAACAATACACTACTTAATAACCAAGAAATCACTGAAGATATCAAAGAGGAAATCAAAAAATTCCTAGAAACGAATGACAATTAAAACACGATGACCCAAAACCTATGGGATGCAGCAAAAGCAGTTCTAAGAGGGAAGTTTACAGCAATACAATCCTACCTTAAGAAACAAGAAATATCTCAAATAAACAACCTAACCTTACACCTAAAACAATTAGAGAAAGAAAAAAAAAAAACACCAAAGTTAGCAGAAGGATAGAAATCATAAATATCAGATCAGAAATAAATGAAAAAGAAATAAAGGAAACGATAGCAAAGAACAATAAAACTAAAAGTTGGTTCTTTGAGATGATAAACAAAATTGATAAACCATTAGCCAGACTCATCAAGAAAAAAAGGGAGAAGACTCAAATCAATAGTATTAGAAATGAAACAGAAGTAACAGCTGACACTGTAGAAATACAAAGGATCATTAGAGATTACTAAAAGCAACTATACGACAATAACATGGACAACCTGGAAGAAATGGAAAAATTCTTAGAAATGCACAACCTGCCAAGACTGAACCAGGAAGAAGTAGAAAATATGAACAGATCAATCTCAAGTACTGAAATTGAAACTGTGATTTAAAATCTTCCAACAAACAAAAGCCCAGGACCAGATGGCTTCACAGGCAAATTCTATCAAACATTTAGAGAAGAGCTAACTCCTATCCTTCTCAAACTCTTCCAAAATATAGGAGAGGGAGGAACACTCTCAAACTCATTCTACGAGGCCACCATCACCCTGATACCAAAATCAGACAAAGATGTCACAAAGAAAGAAAGCTACAGGCCAATATCACTGATAAAGGCAACACTCCCATTTACCATTGCAACAAGAAGAATAAAATACCTAGGAATAAAGCTACCTAAGGAGACAAAAGACCTGTATGCAGAAAACCGTAAGACACTGATGAAAGAAATGAGAGATGATACAAACAGATGGAGAGATATACCATGTCCTTGGATTGGAAGAATCAACATTGTGAAAATGACTCTACTACCCAAAGCAATCTCCAGATTCAATGCAATCCCTATCAAACTATCACTGGAATTTTTCACAGAACTAGAACAAAAAATTTCACAATTTGTATGGAAACACAAAAGACCCCGAATAGCCAAAGCAGTCTTGAGAATGAAAAACAGAGCTGGAGGAATCAGGCTCCCTGACTTCAGACTATACTACAAAGCTACAGTAATCAAGACAGTATGGTACTGGCACAAAAACAGAAATATAGATCAATGGAACAAGATAGAAAGCCCAGAGATAAACCCATGCACATATGGTCACCTTACCTTTTCTAAAGGAGGCAAGGATATACAGTGGAGAAAAGACAGCCTCTTCAATAAGTGGGGCTGGGAAAACTGGACAGCTACATGTAAAAGAATGGAATTAGAACACTCCCTAACACCATATACAAAAGTAAACTCAAAATGGATTAAAGACCTAAATGTAAGGTCAGACACTATAAAACTCTTAGAGGAAAAATAGGCAGAACACTCTATGACATAAATCACAGCAAGATCCTTTTTGACCCACCTCCTAGAGAAATGGAAGTAAAAACACAAACAAATGGGACCTAATGAAATGTAAAAGCTTTTGCACAGCAAATGAAACCATAAACAAGATGGAAAGGCAGCCCTCAGAATGAGAAAAAATATTTGCAATTGAAGCAACTGACAAAGGATTAATCTCCAAAATTTACAAGCAACTCATGCAGCTCAATATCAAAAAAACTGACAACCCAATCCAAAAATGGGCAGAAGACCTAAACATTTCTCCAAAGAAGATACACAGATTGCCAGCAAACACATGAAAGGATGCTCAACATCACTAATCATTAGAGAAATGCAAATCAAAACTACAATGAGGTATCACCTCACACCAGTCAGAATGGCCATCATCAAAAAATCCACAAACCATAAATGCTGGAGAGTATGTGGAGAAAAGGGAACACTCTTGCACTGCTGGTGGGAATGTAAATTGACACAGCCACTATGGAGAACAGTATGGTGGTTCCTTAAAAACTAAAAATAGGACTACCATATGACCCAGCAATCCCACTACTGGACATATACACTGAGAAAACCATAATTCAAAAAGAGTCATGTACCACAATATTCTTTGCAGCTCTATTTACAATAGCCAGGACATGGACGCAACCTAAGTGTCCATCAACAGATGAATGGATAAAGAAGACATGGTATATATATACAATGGAATATTACTCAGCCATAAAAAGAAATGAAATTGAGTTATTTGTAGTGAGGTGGATGGACCTAGAGTCTGTCATACAGAGTGAAGTAAGTCAGAAAGAGAAAAACAAATGCCATATGCTAACACATACATATGGAGTCTAAAATAATAAAAATTAAAGGAAAAATCGGTTCTGAAGAACCTAGGGACAGGACAGGAAAAAAGATGCAGGTGTAGACAATGGACTTGAGGACATGGGGGCGGGGGAAATGTAAGCTGGGATGAAGTGAGAGAGCAGCATGCACATATATACACTACCAAATGTAAAATAGATAGCTAGTGGGAAGAAGCCACATAGCACAAGGAGATCAGCTGCGTGCTTTGTGACCACCTAGAGGGGTGGGATTGGGATGGTGGGAGGGAGGTGCAAGAGGGAGGGGATATGGGGATATATGTATACGTATAGCTGATTCACTTTGTTATACAGCAGAAACTAACAACAACAACAAAGAAAAAGCAGAGTGTTAGCCGTGTTGTAGTCCTTCATGGGGATCTAGGAGCAAGTTCATTTCCTTGCCTTTTCTGGCTTCTAAAGCCACCCAAGTTCCCTGACTTGGGAACCCATTCCTCCATCTGCGGAGCCAGCAACGTGGGCCGGTTCCTTCTCACACTGCTGTCTCCCTGTCTGTCTCCTGTCTCCCTTTGTGATCACAGTGGACCCACCCAGATAATCCAGGATAATCACCTATGTTAAATCAACTGATCATCAACTGTAATTCCATCTTCAGCTTAATCCCTTTCTGCCACAACCTGACCTAACATGTTCCAGGGGCAGGGATCAGGACGTGGACATCTTTGGGGGCATTATTTTGCCTGCCACAACCACTGCTCTCTCATTCCCACCCATTTCTTCATTTTCTGCTACAACACACTATCAATTATTCTCTTTCTTTATATTACCAACTCCTTTCTTCTTGTTTCTTCCTCAGGAGTAGAGAATACATCTACCTTATTCACCACGTGGCCTATTTGTCATGCATAAATGAATAGATAACAAAAATCATTTAAACAAAGACTTCTGTTCAGTTTGAACTCCCCAGATAATGCCCTACCTCTCTCTACCCCTTCACAGCCATAAATGGATGTTGAATTCTGTCAAGTTCTTTTTCTGCATCTATGGAGATGATTGTATGATTTCTATCCTTAATTTTGTTCATGTGGTATATCACATTGATTGATTTGTGGATATTGAATCATCCTTGTATCACTGGAATAAATCCCACTAATTATGGCATATGATCCTTTTAATGTGTTGTTGAATTTGGTTTGCTAATATTTTGTTGAGGATTTTTGCATATGGGTTCATCAAGGATATTGGCCTATAATTTTCTTCTCTTGTGGCATCCTTGGTTTTGGTATCAGGGTAATATTGGTCTCATAAAATGAGTTTTTAAATGTTCCTTCCTCTTCTAATTTTTGGAAGAGTTTGAGAAGGATTGGTGTTAATTCTTCTTTGAGTGTTTTGTAGAATTCATCAGTGAAGACATCTGGTCCTGGACTTTTGTTTGTTGGAATGTTTTTCATTACTGTTTCAATCTCCTTACTGTTGACTTGTCTGTTCAGATTTTCTGTTTCTTCATGATTAAGTCTTGGTAGGTTGTATGTTTCTAGAAATCCACCCATTTCTTCTAGATTGTCCACTTTTCTGGAATATAATTATTTGTAATAGGCTCTTTTGGTCCTTTGTATTTCTGTAGTTATCAGAACATCTCTTTCATTTCTGATTTTGAGTCTTGTCTCCTTTTTTTTCAGGAGAATCTAGCTAAATGTTTATCAATTTTGTTTATCTTTTCAAAGAACCAGCTCTTAAAATCATTTGGTCTTTTCTACTGTCTTTTTATTCTCTATTTCATTCATTTCCATTCTGATTTTTGTTATTTCTTCCTTCTACTAACTTTGTGGTTTGTTTGTTCCTTTTCTAATTGCTTGAGGTATAAAGTTTTTTATTTGAGATTTGTCCTATTTTTTGATGTAAGCATTTATTGCTATAAACGTCCCTCTTAGAACTGCTTTCATTGCATCCTGTAACTTTTGGTATATTTCCATTTTCGTTTGTCTCAAGGTATTTTTTGATTTCTCTTTTGAGTCCTTCTTTTACCCACTGATTGTATAGTAGCATGTTGTTTAATCTCCATTTATTTGTGAATTTTCTAGCTTTCTTCTTGTAATTGAGTTCTAGTTTTATTTCACTGTGGGCAGAAAAGGTGCTTGATAAGATCAAGTTCATTTTCTTAAATTTATTAAGACATTGTGTAACCTAACATATGACTTATTCTGAAGAATATTCCATGTGCCCTTGAGAAGAATGTGTATTCTGCTGCTGTTGGATGAAATGCTCTGTAGATGACTGTTAAGTCCATCTTGTCTAATGTGTCATTTAAGGCCAATGATTCTTTATTGATTTTCTATATGGAATATCTATTCATTTTTGACAGTGGGATATTGAAGTCCCCTACCATTATTGTATGCAATCTATTTCTCCCTTCAGGTCTATTAATATCTGCTTCTATACTTAGGCACTTCTATGTTGGGTGCATAAATATTTACAAATGTTGTATCATCTTGTTGGATTGACTGCTTATCATTATATAATGCCCTTCTTTGTTTCTTATTACAGTCTTTGACTTAAAATCTAATTTGTCTGATACAAGTATTGTTACTCCAGCTTTCATTTAGTTTCTGTATGCATGGAATATCTTTTCCCATCTCTTCACTTTCAATCTGTCTATATCCCTACCCAGGCATATGGAATGATTCTCAACATCACTAATCATCAGGGAAATGGAAATAAAAATCACCATGAGATATCACCTCACACTTGTTAGGATTGCTATTATCAAAAAGACCACAAATAACAAATTTTGGCAAGGATGCAGAGAAAAGGAACCATTGTACATTGTTTGTGGGAATGTAATTTGGTACAGCCACTAAGGAAAACAGTATGGAGTTTCCTCAAAAAACTGAAAATAGAACTACCATATAATCCAGCAATTCCACTCCTGAGTATATATCTAAAGAAAATGAAAACACTAATTTAAAAAGATACATGAACCCCAATGTCCACAGAAGTGTTATTTACAATCATCAAGATATGGAAACAACCTAAGTGTCCATCAAAAGAGGAATGGATAAAGAAGATGTGGTGAATATATATATATATATATATAGAGAGAGAGAGAGAGGGAGAGAGAGAAAGTGAGAGAGAGAGAGAGAGAATATTACTCAGCCATAAAAAAGAATGGAATTGTGCCATTTGCAACAAAGTGGATGGACCGAGAGAGTATAATGTTTAGTGAAATAAGTCAGACAGAGAAAGACAAATACTCTGTGTTACCACTGATATGTGGAATCTAAAAAATAAAACAAATAAATGTATGTAACAAAATAGAAACAGATTCACAGATATAGAAAACAAACTAGTGGTTACCAGTGGGGAGAAGGAAGCGGGAGGTGCAACAGGGATTTGGGACTAAGAGATACAAGCTACTATGTATAAAATAGATAAGCAACAAGAATGTATTGTACAGTACAGGGAAATATAGCCATTGTTTTGTAATAACTTTAAATGGAGTATAATCTATAAAAATATTGAATATGTTGTACACCTGAAACTAATAAAATATTGTAAATCAACTATATTTCAATTAAATAAATACATAAATAAATAAATACAAGCTCAAACAACAACAACAAAAAGTGTACAGTGTGATGATCTGACATACATATACTTTCTGAAATGATTACCATTCTCAAGTTAATTAACTCATCCATCATGTCACATGGTTACCTTTATTTTTTTTTGGTGTGTGTGGTGAGAACACTTAAGATCTACTCTCTTAGCAAATTTCAAGCATATATAACAGTATTACTAACTATTGTCACTATGCTGTATAATAGATCCCCAGAAATGTTTCATCTTATAACTTAAAACTTGAACCCTTTGACCACTATCTCCTCATTTCGTCCATGCCTCCAGCCCTACAACCACCATTCTGCTCTCTGTTTCTCTAAATTTGACTTCTTTTCCTTTTATACTATATTTCCTATGAATTTCAAGAAGTCTCAATAAATAAAGGATATATTTCAGGGTCAAAATTCTTTGGATTTACACCTTTACTAACACTGACTTTAAAAAAAATAAATATAAATCATTAGCATGATTCCAATATATCTACATACTTACTCAAAAGGAGTCTCATAAGGATATTTATTGATGTATTATTTGTGATACAAATACCACAACTGCAGAAATACCACAAATGTTCAAAAAATAAAAATAATTATTGGTAAGCATGGATTTAATATTGCATTTTGTTCCTGTGTTCTGGCTGTTTTATAACTGTTTTTTTCCCTTCCACTTCTCTTGCTCTCTTTCTTTGTGATTTGATGATTTACTGTAGGGATATGCTTAGATTCCTTTCTCTTTGTCTTTTGTATATCTACTATAGGTTTTTGCTTTGTGGTTACCATGAAGCTTCCATAATAAAACACCTTAGAGTTATAACACCTTATTTTTAGCTGATGATAACTTACATCTGAACACATTCTAAAGCTCTAGCACCCCCCTCAAGTTTTATATGTTTGATGTCACAATTTATATCTTTTTATCTTGTGTATACGCTAATAAATTATTGTAGTTATGGTTATTATTGCTACTTTTGTCTTCTAACATTCAAACTAGATTAATAAGTGATTAACACACCACCATTACTATATTAAATTATTCTGAAATTAACTATATATTTACCTTTAGCAGCAAAATTTATACTTTCATATGCTTTTCTGTTATTAATTGGTACCCTCTCGTGTCAACTTAAAGAAATTCCTTTAACATTACTTATAAGGCTGGTTAATGGTAATGAACTCCTTCATTTTTCACTTGCCTGGAAAACTATATCTCCTTATTCTGAAGAACATCTTTGCTGGGTAGAATTTTGTGGTTGGCAGTTTTTGTCTTTTACCACTTTGAATGTACTGTGCCATTCCCTTCTGGCCCACAAAATATCTGCTAAAAATTTGATAGTCTTATGAGGATTCCCTTATACATAACAAGTTGTTTCTCTTGTTGCTTTTAAGATTCTCTCCTTGTCTTTAACTTTTGACAATTATAATGTGTCTCAGTGTGGATCTCTTTGGATTCATCTTATTTGGAACCCTCTCTGGGTTTCCTGGATCTGGATGTGTGTTTTTTTCCCCAAGTTAAGGAAGTTTTCAGCCATTATTTCTTCAAGTTTTCTCCCCCTTTCTCTCTCTTTTCTTCTGGGACCTCCATAATGCGAATATTGGTCCACTTGATTTTTCCCCATAAGACCCTAAAGCTATCTTCACTCTTTTCATTCTTTTTTCTTTTTCTCCTCTGACTGAATTAATTCCACTGCCCTCTCTTCATGTTGGCTGAGCTTTTATTGTGCTTGATCTAGGCTACTGTTGAAACCTTTTATTGAATTTTTCAGTTCAGTTATTGTATCCTTCAGTTCTATCATTTCTGTTTGGTACTTTCTTGTATTTTTTATCTCTTTGTTAAAATTCTCACTTTGTTCATGCATTGTTTTTCAGATCTCAGTGGGCATCTTTATGATCATTGTTTTGAACTCTTTATTGGATAAATCAGTTATCTCCATTTCTTTAAGGTCTTTTTTCTGAGGTTTTCTCTTGTTCTTTCATTTGAAATACATTTCTCTCTTCATTTTCTTGACACTCTGTGGTGGTTTCTGTGCATTAGATAAAACAGTCAACTCTCCCAATCTTGACAGGGTGACCTTGCATAGGAGATGAAACTTATTGTTCAACTGTGCCCTAGCACCTGGTTGTCTCTCAAACCTTTGTGACTATCCAAGCTGCCTTCTTTTTTCTTAGTGGTTCCCAGTAGTTGAGGGTGTGCAAAGGTCTTTCAGTGTCTCAAAGGGGGAGGTTCTCATTCAGTACCTAGATTCAGGCTAATTGGAACCCAGATGGTCTCCTCAGACAGCTACTTTTAACATATATAATATGCCTCTTTCAGAAGGTGACTGAGAGATGGCTGTTTTTGTCTGTTCCGTCTGCATTTAGCTCTGGGATTATACAGAGTTAAGAACTGTTTCTTTGTTTGCTTCCATCCCATTAAACCCATGGCCACCAGACCCACTGGCCACCAGAGCCAGGTTATCAAGGGATGTGTCCTCTTGGCAGCAGCCATAAATGTGGGGCACCAGGTATGTACAAAAGCTCCTTTCACAGAGACACCAGGGACCTGGGGTGGGGCAGAGGGGGAGCATGAAGAATGTGCCTGCTGGCCTCCCCAGTCTCTGGGGAAGATTGCAGTCATGCCCTAGATGTGTGTTAAATTAGAAGCCTGCCCCTCAGGCCACAGGTTTTAAGATCTGCAAATAGACCTCTTTCATGGAAAGACTTGGCATTTCAGCCTGCTGCCTTTGTGCTATGCCCTGGTGGCATAGATGTTTAAGAACTGTGTCTTACAGTTCGTAAACAGTCCTATGGGTAAGCCCTCTGGCTACCAGAGCCAGGCAACCAAGGGGTGCATCCCCTGGGTGGCAGCCACAATAGCCAGGGTGCCAGACATGTACAAGCCCCTTTACAAGTGATACCAGTGACCTGG
Source organism: Physeter macrocephalus (assembly GCF_002837175.3). Taxonomy (NCBI): domain Eukaryota; kingdom Metazoa; phylum Chordata; class Mammalia; order Artiodactyla; family Physeteridae; genus Physeter; species Physeter macrocephalus. Next base: position 64,410,329 of record NC_041231.1, read on the forward strand.
AGTGAAGCAGAAGGAAAGCACAAAGATGGTGCCCACCAGTCATCCCAGTCTCTGGGGAAGATTGCAGTCATGCCCTAGATGTGTGTTAAATCAGAAGCCTGTCCCTTGGGCCACAGGTTTTAAGATCTGCAAATGGGCCTCTTTCATGAAAAGACTGAACGTTTCAGTCTGCAGCCTCTTTGCTGAGTTCTCATGAAGCTGTTAAGAACTGTGTCTTAGTTCACAACAGCCTTGTGGGTCTTGGGACATAAACCCCATAAGCTTTCAGAGCTGGATGTTTTGGAAGATCATGTCTCAGGTGAAAGTCTTAAAAGTTGGGGCATCAGATATGGGATCCAAACCCTTCACTTCTCAGAGAGAGCTGAGAGTGTGAGTTCCCTCCCAGTTGTATGCTGCCGTAGCGGGGATGGATTTTTGGTGACATTGTGTCTCAGTCCCTCTTACCATTTCAAAGTGGGTTTTTCTCATTTTCCTGCTGTGCAGAGAAGTCACTCAGCTTGTTTCTCTTGGAAGGAATTATTCCATATGTTGGTGTAGATTCAGTGTGTCTCTGGGAGGACTGAGTTCAGGAGCCTCCTATGTCACCTTCTTGAACTGACCTCTCCCAATCTCCAGAATTTTAAGAAAATTTTTAACCACTCCCATGTAAGTTCTATCCTAGAGCTAATATTAAACCTTTAGAGAACATTTCAACATTCAAAGGACATTTCCAAGTTCTATAAGTGTTTATCAGATTTGTAATCTTATGTAAATTATAAGACTTATAATTGACTATTTTCTATTTTCCTTTTGAACCCTTTAAACAGTAACCAATTTGTTTAGACATATTAACTATATTTAATTATAAACAGTTTTTACATATATTGTACCATTTGATCTTACCATTAAAGTAATTTCAGTATGATGTTGCTTTTGAACACTGGAATCTACACTCTGGAAATGTCTTCAGTAGCCCATAATGTGGGTCCTGAAGACCCAAGGCTGAGAAGCTAGGATCACAGAGGGTATTATGCATGGTCCCCCGTGTGAGGAATGCTGTAGGAATTTCTCTTTGGCAGAGACCAAAGGGCAAGCTTCCTACTAAAGGCATTTATAACTTGCTAACAAATAATCATAGGGTGTATTTACAAGATATGTGAGAGAGCCTGACAGACACAAACTGATGAACATCAAAGACAAGTTAAGTGGGCTATTTCCTATTTACTCATGAGAAACAAACAGCTCTAGTGGAAAATTTTAGGCTTTTTCTCACTGGATTCCATCACTTGAAAAAAATCACAGAATTTTTCCATGGAAATATCTTTAGAGATCGTCTAGCTCAACATCACCCCCTTCCTAGTTTTATTTCAGACTTCATTTACCCATTTACTGGCACAGACAGATGCCTCTAAATTTCTATACACATAAACATTTGTGCATGAATATTCAATTTGAAAGTTACACAGGATGCACTCATTAGAGATTATGTGACTTCCTTTGCATTTTCCTCCTTAAAGCTCTAAGGCAGTGACCTTTCTTGAGTTAACATTAGAAAAAGCACAATATTTGCTTCTGAGAGACCTAAATACTAAGGGATCACGGAGCTGTGGGACAGAGAAGAGGCAAAACTGTAGCAGGCACGTGTGAGAATCTGAGGGTTGAAGGAGGTGCAGAAGGGCCTCCCAGGCCCTCAGTGCATCTAAGAAGATGAGCAGAGGTCTCGCCATGTGGAGAAGTGGGAAAGGAATTGGGCTGCTATGACAGAACATCAGTTTTAAAAAAATATCATGGTCAAAATTCCTTCCAGGTCCAATTGCTGTCATTTGAAGTAAGAGAATTTGAATATCATCCCCTTTGCCTGCCACCACTATCCTTGCTGAGCAGCAGAGCAAAAGCTGGGGTTGAGGTGGGGATGGGGGAAATTTCAGGTTCCAGTTTCAGTTCTGATTCAAGCTTGTTGTGTTACCTGGAAACAGCTTAACCTTCCTGGCCTCAGTTTCCTCACTTGGTTACCTGAGGTTAGACTAGTGACTGCAATAAGATCCCTTCCAGCTCAAATACCCTGTGATTACACATGTGAGTATCTCCTGACCAGAGCCTTGCCTTAACTTAGGCTGCCAAAATGGAATCAGTGAAACTTGAGTCCAGTGGGCTCCTGTCTGAGTGTGGCAGAAGGACCTCAGGGGAGCCCAGTGTCTCCTCTAAAGCTGTCGCCTAAAACGAGGTCCACCCCAGCTCAGTTTTAGAAGCTGCATCTCCCACAAGGCTGAAGAGCATGACTGAATATTGCAAATATGAAATACAACTCATTCACTCTGTAAATACCAATGCCAGGCTCATACAAATGCCAGGCTTGGGTGGGAGCTGGGGGTAAGAAGATGGAAGGCCGGAGGGCAGAGAAAACTTTTGCTGTGTGAGTGGCAGAGAGGAGATGTGAGGGAGATCTGGGGAGGCGGACAGATTGGGGAACTCCCTGCAAGGAGTGGATGTTTCCCAGGAAGCCTGCACAGCCTTGGGGCAGGTGCAGAAGCATGAGCATTTGTAAGATGGTAACGGGCAAAGAGCGTTTGCAGCCAAAAGGAACTGTTTGGATAAAGGGAGAGTGAAGGGCATTGCTGTTTAAAGAAATGCTAAGTGTCCATCAACAGATGAATGGATAAAGAAGATGTGGCACATATATACAATGGAATATTACTCAGCCATAAAAAGGAACGAAACTGAGTTAATTGTAGTGAGGTGGATGGACCTGGAGTCTGTCATACAGAGTGAAGTCAGACAAAAGGAGAAAAACAAATACCGTATGCTAACACATATATATGGAATCTAAGAAAAAAAATGTCATGAAGATCCTAGGGGTAGGACAGGAATAAAACACAGACCTACTAGAGCATGGCCTTGAGGATATGGGGAAGGGAAAGGGTAAGTTGTGACGAAGTGAGAGAGTGACATGGACATATATACACTACCAAACGTAGGGTGGATAGCTAGTGGGAAGCAGCTGCATAGCATAGGGAGATCAGCTCAGGGCTTTCTGACCATCTAGAGGGGTGGGATAGAGAGGGTGAGAAGGAGACACAAGAGGGAAGAGATATGGGAACATATGTATATGTATAACTGATTCACTTTGTTGTAAAGCAGAAACTAACACACCATTGTAAAGCAATTATACTCCAATAAAGATGTTAAAAAATAAATTAAAAAAAAAGAAATGCTGGAAAATGTACTAAAGCTAGAATGTAGGGTGTCAGATTACAGCTGTAGGCAACAGTCTCAATGGAGACGTTTTCAAGCAGGAGGTAGAGAGACTTGGATTTGTTTCTAGGAGGGAAGTGGCAGCAGCTGGGAGGATAGAAGGGGCTGGCGAAAGGCTAGAGGAAGGAGACCAGACACGGGGCTCCAGCAAGCAGATAACCAGCTCATCCTGGCTCACACCACTTGCCATTTGAAGGACGGTATCTGAATTATATTCACACAGCCATCTGGTTTGGTCAGTGGTAGATACATACAGAGGTGCAGAGAGACTTTCCAGAAGCCATCATGAGAATCAGCCAAATCTCTAGACCAATAGTGACAGCCTTGTTACAGAAATAAGACCATCATAATTCTTATTTACAATTTATTGCAGAAATTCATACTATGCTACTGTGCCTGTTGTAACGCACATCCACAGGGGAGACTCCCAGAATGGATGTTCATTTCGCCGTCATGGTCCTCTTCCCTCTACTGCTGACTTTGCCTGAACACTGGACACCTGGGCGCTGGGGCATGCTTTGTTAGAAAGTTGACAGATATCATTTCCAGGCTTCGTTTTTGTTTTTGTTTTTACAGGGACTATCCAAGCTAATTAATTTCATAGAATCACATAAGTATACAGAAAACTCAGGTCTGGAGCAAATAGGAAAATTTAACTCAAGATTCCCATTTCTTCCTACTAGCTTCCACTTCTAATTCTTAACAATCACTCAAAAGCCTGATGGTGTGAGACTGCTGTAACCCTGGGAGATATCTGTGAAATACCAAATGAAATGGCCCTTTTAGATTTCTACAGCAAGCCAGTCCCTCCTGCAGCCCTTGCCTTGGGATGTCATAATGCTGTATGAAAGCAAAGCTCATTAAGGTTCCCCTTGTACAGTGGGCAGCATTATTATTCTCATTTCTCACACTGACAAAGCAAAGTAGAGAGATGTTTGTGGTTGCTTGTCCAACTTTGCCATTCCAGTGGCAAAACTAGAAACACAGCTCAGTGATGTGCCCTCAACTACTATCAAAGAGCTTTGTACTTTCAAGTAAAGCTGAAGTAACTTACCTAAAACCAGAGTAACTTGCATTTCATAATGAAAATGAGAATGTGGGCTGCTGCTTCTCACAGGTAACCTGTGTCTTCCCAACCAAGCAGCTATAAAACTTCCCAGAATATGCAATCTGATTACTATCTAAACAGACTAATATAACACATTCCAGACCACATCAGCCATGCAAATGTTACTGAAAGAGTCCAACCCATAACTAAAGCGTACCTGCCCCTGACACAGAGGTGAGGTGACGACGGAGAGGACTTTTAAAGAGTGAACACGACAGAGAAAATAAAACAGTTGAAAATGAAGTCATAGATGTGTGTGTGTATAAAACATGTATATGGTACACAAGACATATAAATATGTATGATATATGTTATGGGTAATAAATATGTGCATATAAAATTTATATGTGATATATATGACATAAATATATCTCATATATGTTGTGTGAAACAAATATATGTTTATAAAATATAAATAGTATATACATTTTATCTAGCATATTCATGTTTATAAATAGCATGTCATACATTTACATATTTTATGTATTATATACTTACACATAAATATATAACATCAGTGTTATATATATTTCTATAAATATACTATATGTTTAAATCAGTATATATTATATGTGTTTTATATATATATAAAACAATGAAATTTCAGATACAAAATAGGATGGCCATGTATCAGTAAGTCCATTGAAAATCTCATGTGAAATTCAATAATGTACCTCACAATATTTAATATATAAAAGATTTAATGCCACAGTAGTGGACTGACTTTCTATGAGGAAAGAAGTATGTGAATATTTTTTAAAGATTATTTTAATTCTATAATTATGAAATCCGTACTTTAAAATGTATTTCTAAGATAAAAGAACTGTCATGTTGAAAAATGGTAGTTCAGTTGTTCCGGTAATAGAGAAATGCATTTTGGAGAAGAAAACTAATTTCTTCAAATGAGACAAACATCTCCTTACAAGTGAAAATCTAAGAAGACATGGTAACATGTTTAGGAAGAAATAGTCAGTACATAAAATTTATGTACTAAGGTAGATACAATATGATATTATTGAAACCTATATGCTATGGTTGGAAAAGAAAGATGGTTTGGAATTTTAAGAACTGAGCTGAAGTGTTTTTTTTGTTTGTTTGGTTTTAACCACCAGCTAAAGTAGGAAGATGAACACATGACTAACAGAGAGCAACAGGCATCTGACAAATAAAGTCTAAGTAAAAGTGTCATGTGTAGATATACATTTCTTTCTGGTTTTTACAAAATAGTTTAACAGACTGATACAATATGAATTAAATAAAAATTTAACTTCTTAAATATAGTATACATTTATACCATTTCTAAGTAATAAAAAAGTTGTTTCCATCTACATACAATGTGCAGAATGGCCTTAGAGTCTAAAGTTCTTCTGAATTGTGTCCTGCAGAAGGGTCCTAGAAAATCAGTGGTTGAGTTAGGTTCAATTTCTAGTCTTGTCATATTTGAAATTAGTTCTTCTCCTGAGTTTGTGTCTGAAGTGTGTTGGTGAGTGCAGCTCACATCAGCATCAGCATCTACCTGGCATCTCCACTTGACCAGTCAGCGTTCTCTAAAGGAGAGGAGGAACTCTGTCCTGACACAGGGGGAGCTCCTCCCTCCTCACATCCTGCCCTCCTCCCCCTGAGTGAGAGCACAGAGAGCTGGGAAGGCTGTCCTGTCACCCCCCAGACAGCAGTGGGGCAGGACCATCTGCGAGCAAGCTGTCCACCTGCCGTGACACCTGGTGAACCCAGGGTTAGGAATTGCCCCTTCCCCGTATGCCCGCCCCCAGAGCCACTCCAAGGCTCCAGGGACACGGAGGCTGCGTCCTTGCAAGGCTCTCCTCCACTGTGCTCCTGCCCATTCTTTGTCACAGTGCAGAGAAGGGAGAGCCGGTCAGCAGGAAACTGTACCCTTTCTTCATAGGTCTCACTCAGAATGATGCCGGTGCCCTAGTTGTGTGATTCTGTTTGGACACAAATGTCAACTATTCCTGAACTACAGCCTCTCAGATCATAGATGTTTGATAAGGTCTCTTTTAGGTTAGGTTCCCAGAAGTAGATCTTGAGGCTAGGATTTGAGGGCTGGGAGTTTATTTGGAGATGATCCTAAGAAACACATTGGGAGGGTGAGGGAGGGGGGACAGAAGAGGGAGAGATGCCACTAGAGGATGAATTGATGAGCAAGTCACTGCTGGAGGCCAGCAGGCTCCAACTGCTGGGGATGGAGAGGGCCATCCTACCAGAACGAAGGGGGCTGGGATGGCTCCACTAGCTCACTGTTTCCCTTGTTCAGGGCAGCTTGGTGGGGGGGAGTGGGGGTGGGGTTGGTTCTGCTGGCACTTTCAGCCTGTTCTGTAAGTGCCCAAGCTTCTTCCTGATGCCAGAGAGAGTCCAGAGTGTCTGCCACTAAGTCTTAAATACCATTGCAATTTGAATCTTTCTGAATGTTTGGAAAACCCAAGGTTTGTCCTTCTCTGCTGGGCTGGATTCTCCCATTCGCCTCCCAGTTCCATCCTCCACCCCTGCCCTTCTGGTCCTTGGAAGGGGCTCCAGTGCCCATCTGATGTTAGCTCCATGATACTGCAGTACGCCTGGTGATTTCTGTACATCCTTCCCACACCTTGGCTAACAGTCCTTTATTAAACCTTCACACTAGAGGGAAAATCTCTCTACCTCTACTATGGCAGGTACTAAGTCTAAAGAAAACCCTCCTTTATCTCCAATTCCTTGGCCAATTGTACCTCAACTCTTTTACTCCCTCACTGTGAAAGAATGGCTAACAGTCAGGAAACTAGTTTTTGTACATCAAATTTGCAGTTCTTGCAGGGTTTGGAATGTGGATGTAGCTTGTATCTATTACCTCAGGCACAATTGAGGAGGAAATATTACTCTTCTCGTTGCTGGCACAAATCTGTTCTGAGTCTGAGAAATACCTGTGGTTCAATTTTAACATCTAAAAATGTTAGTGATCTTTGTGTAAGTTTCTCGTAAGCTTCTCATAAGCAGTAGAAGAGGTGATAAAGCTTAGTGATTTGAAGCCAGCACATCTTGGTGTACTTACTGTCTGTGGGACTTTGGGAAAATCACTCACCAGCATTAAAAGGCTGTAACAACATGGACTCATTTTCTGCCGTGAGAATTCAGTAAGATAATGTACATAAAGGATTTAATAGAGAAACTGGAACACAGTTAAGTTCCTATTCATTCATTCAAAAATATGTATTAAAAATATCCCATGTATCAGGCACTCCACTAGGTACTGGGTTCACAGTAGTGAAGAAAGTCCCTATTCTGAGATCCTAAAATTGAAAAAGCACATACCAGATGGTGGTAGGGTATAGAATAAAGGATACAGATGTTCTAGAAAGAGAGTGATGGTGGGGCAGAGAGTAGTCAGTACAGCCTTTTTGAAAAAGTGATATTGGAGCAGAGACATGAAGTAAGTGAGTAAGTGACATACGAGGGTTATCCAGACACAGAGAAGAGCAAATGCAAAGAGGGACGTGCTCACCATGTCCCAGGAGTATGAAGGGGCCTGTGCATCCCCAGCAGAATGAAAGGAGGGGAGTAAGGAGATGGGGCCAGAGAGGCCATGGGGGCCTGGACCACACAGGCCGTTTTAAGGACTTCCAGTTTGATTCTCATCGTGTAATAGGGAAGAACATTTTGCATTTTTGTTTGTTTGTTTGTTTGTTTGTTTGTTTATTTTTTCTGTACGCGGGCCTCTCACCGCTGCGGCCTCTCCCGCTGCGGAGCACAGTCTCCGGACGCGCAGGATCAGCGGCCACGGCCCACGGGCCCAGCCGCTCAGCGGCACGCGGGATCCTCCCGGACCGGGGCACGATCCCGCGTCCCCTGCACCGGCAGGCGGACTCCCAACCACTGCGCCACCAGGGAAGCCCCCATTTTGCATTTTATTATAAGTTAATCACTAAAGGGATGTTGCCTGTAAGCTTAAATTATACATAATGGCTCATCTCTGGGAACCCTGCCTCCCAGGTAATGAGCGTTAAGCTAAAATACATTTGTTTAGCTCACAGGAAACATCCTGAACAGGTCCACATGTGAACGACTGCAGGGAGGAAGAAATTAACACATCCCCTCCCAGAACCAGGAAATGCTTGAGTTTACACCCTCCCCTTTTAGTATAAAAGAAGCCTGAATTCTAATTCAGGCAAGATGGTTCTTTGGGAAACTAGTCCACCATCTTCTCAGTCTGCTGGCTTTCCAAATAAAGTCGCTATTCCTTGCCCCAACAACTTGTCTCTCAATTTATTGTCCTGTCCTGCAGCAAGCGGTACAAGCTTGGACTCCGTAACAATCTGAGGGTTTTGAGCAGAAGACAACCTGATCAGACTTAAGCTCTGACAGGATCACTCTGGCTGCTGTGTTGGGAGACCAGCTAGGAGGCTGTGAATCATCAGAGGACAAGGAGATGGGGCCAGGTATATGGTGAGAAGAGACAAGATTCTGAGTATATTTTGAAGCTGATAAGATTGTCTATAAAGTCAGATATAGAATATGAGACAGAGGAGTCTGAGGATGAGTCCAAGTTTTTAGCCTGAGACGCTAGAAGGATGGGGTCTCCACAACTAGCTGGGGACTGAAGCGAAGCAGATGGGAGGGAGAGATTGTGAGTGTAGTTCTGGACAAAAATAAGATGCAGGAAAATGTCAGGGAAGCTGAAGGGATGCATAAGTTGAGGCCCACAATACTATAGAGTTTATACGATATCTAAAGCCTCGAGACTGGATGATCCAATATGGGACTAATGTAGATAGTTCATTAATAAGAGCATCTCACGTCAAGCAATAAGTGAACATGTGCCTTACAGGAGGCTTCCAGAATGGAAGGATTTTTTTCCAAAAATTTTCACACTTTAGTAAAAAAAGAAAAAAAGGGAGACTCTAATCCAACTATTAAATGCAACGGAAAATGGAGCCACATAGAACATTTGTTGCAATTTGGACAGCCAAAGCACTAATTTTAAATTGTGGTGGCCTGAGGAGTTTAATTACTTCAACTGACAGGATATTGGTTTCCTGATTACTGGAACTGAGCTTTATACTTCTTGAAAACACAACTAGGGTTGTGTTCGGAAAGGCACCATTATCTGGATTTGACTTTTGACAACACTACATATGTATTCTAGAAATTTAAGAATAATGTATCTAGAAATTTATTGGCCAGACTTAAGGAAAGTAGACACAGCAAGCCCTCTTACAATGGTTTTAATTGAACACTAGATAGGTCCTATAGCTCAGGGATTGGCAAGCTTTTTCATTAAAGGCCAAATAGTAAGTTTTTTCTAGTTTTTTTGAGAAATAATTGACTCACATCACTGTATAAGTTTATGGCATCAAGCATGATGGTTTGATTTCAATATATTATGAAATGATGACCACAACAGGTTTAGTTAACATCCATAATTTTATATGGATACAATAAAAAGACAAGAAAAAAATTCTCCTTGTGATGAGAGCACTTAGGTTCTACTCTTTTAACAACTTTCTTACATATCACATAGTTTATAGCAATGTTAACCACAGTAATCATGTTGTATGTTACATCCTTAGTACTTGTTTATCTTACAACTGGAAGTTTGTACCTTTTGACTACCTTCCTCTAATTCCCCTTCCCTGCACCCCCACCTCTGGCAACCACATATCTGATCTCTTTTTCTATGAGTTTGGTGGGTTTTTTTTCAAATGGTAAATATTTTAAGCCTTGCAGATTACTTGGTGTTTGGACTACTCAACCCTGCCATTGTAGCATGGGCAGCCACATACAATATGCAAATGAATGGGTGTGGTTGTGTTCCAATAAAACTTTATTTACAAAAACATGCAGCTAGGATTTGGCTGGGTGGCCATAGTCTGCCTTTCCCCATCCCTACCCCCAGTAGCTTTCCCTAGCACTATCAAAAGCTTAGAAAAACAGCTATTTAATTTTATTCAACTTGTTCATAAACAAATAAAAATATATTGTCTTTGCTCAAGCTGTCATTAAATGTTCAACAAATTTAGGAGTAGGTTATACCAGTTAAAGGTCATTGCATATATGGATACCTATTACATATAATATACATGATATAACATATAGATATTTATATATATATTTATGGTTATATATCACTGTGTTTTTGTCTCTTTCACGTAAATCTTACCTAGAATGTTGAACACATCATACATTCTTGACAGATGTTTTATTCACAGTTATTAAATATATACTTATCATGTTTGTACAGTAAATTTAACTTACTGTGAATAAAAAGGATGAACTATCAAAAAAAAATAAAGGTCATTGCAATAATTCAAGCAAGAATTGATAAGACAGTGTGGGATCAGTAGGGGTGGTGGAAATGATTACGTTATTGATATATTTTGATGATAGAGGCCACAGAACTTGCAGAATGATTGAGTGTAGGGTGAGAGAGGAAGAATAGAGTTGAAGATGGATCCAAGAATTTTGGTTCACCCAGTAAATGGCAGCTATTATTGCTATGCTCATATAATTATGTTTATATATCTTACTTTCTTAACCTGGCTTCTATAAGCACTCAAAAAAAATACATTTTGCCCACCATTAGATCTCTGTACCACGGATCTGTGGATAAAATACTCTCCATTTTATTTAAAAATGTATCCCCAAATTATATTTTAGGAATTATATCTGTTATTTATTGTCAAGGATATACTTCATAAGAAACACAATAGCAGCATGATCATCCTCCTTAAACCAGCCTCCAGTTTTAGTTTTCTTTATTTTTCCTTTAGTGCCTCCTTGGCTGTTAAGAGCACTCAGAGATAATGCACTGATGAGAGTCTTCACCAGAGTGTGATTCCCTGGTGCCCAACTTCTTCCTCTGAGCTCATCAACAGTCCACAGCACTAGTCCACGCACTCACCAGAGTGACTCATAATCATTTGAATTTTGCTTTGACAGACTGATCATTAGCATAAAGCCATTCCTGCATGACTTTCTGAAGGACACATGAAGATGTTCATGGGCAGAGGAGCCGTGAATTTCATAGAGAATTTAAATTATTCTAAGTTAAACTTCTGGGTCTTGTATTGTGCTCCTTGGCTTAACTGTGAAAAACCAGTTGGACAAGTGAGCCCCATTAAATGACTCAATTTCAGTCTACTGGAAAAGGGAGCCCAGATTGTCAGGTAGGGAGTTATTTACTCAGGCATAACTTCCAGTGAAGCAGCCTTAAGGTCTTGAGAAACTTTGGAAATGCAACTCAGCGGGAGACATCCATCCATTTATTTATTCATTCACCAAGTGTTTCTTTAGGACCTAGGAATTGCAGGAAATATTCTAGATCAGAGGTCCCCGACCCCCAGGCCACGGACCACTACCAGTCAGGGGCCTGATAGGAACTGGGCTGCACAGCAGGAGGTCAGAGGTGGGTGGGCGAGTGAGCGAAGCTTCATCTGCCACTCCCCATCACTCCCCATTGCTTGCATTACCGCCTGAACCATAACCCCACCATCCATGCAAAAATTGTCTTCCATGAAACCGGGCCCTGGTACCAAAAAGTTTGGGGACTGCTGTTCTAGATTTTGTGTATATGGAAGCAAACAAGATGGACAAACTCTGTGCTCTTAAGAAGCTCATATCCCTGAATATATGCTTAGATGATGGTAAGCCAGACAATAAACATGTAATCAAACAAACAAATAATTTGAGGTACTAATAAGTGCTATGAAGGGCAAGTCATAGAAGCCTGGGAAAGAGAGCCCTGAGAATAGGGCCACTTTATGTAAGTTGTTTTTGGAGATGACATTTTTGCTGAGCCCTGAATGATGATAGTTGCTGAAAAATTTAGTAGAAGACTATGGCAGGCAAAGTAAAAGCAAATTTAAAAATCTGACCATGGAAATCATCTGGGTGTCTATGGGGACACCAGGCATCCCTTTAGCCCTTTTGACATTTGCTGACTCATGAATGACCAGTCAAGATGGAGAGGCTGAGCAGAGCTTTCAGCTACCTCATGAGTAGAAGATGAGGTTTAAGGATAGAGTGGACACTGTCCAAGTTTTCCTGGGACTGAGGTGTTTCCAAGGATGCAGGATATTTTGTGCAAAAACTGGGAAATCCCACACAAATCTGAAGAAGTTAGTCCACCTTTCAAGGCCCATTGAGATAAAGGATCCCCTTAAGCCTCCAGTACTCCCATTTTAGACACCTCAAAAGCTATACCTTTGAATAAAAGAAACCAGAAAAAGGCCAGTCCTCACAAAGATCTAGCCTTGCCCCTGCCCCAGTTACTCTTATATTTTACTATTTTTTCAACTTTATTGAAGTATAGTTAACAAGCAAAATTGTAAGATATTTCAAGTGTACATTGTGGTGATTTGATACACATTTATATTTTGAAAGTATTCCCCATCTAGTTAATTAACACATCCATCACTATACATACATATATTTTTTTTCAGTGAAAACTTTTAAGTTCTACTCTCTTAACAAATTAGCTTATATATAATACTTATATAACACAGTATTATCAACTACAGTCACCATGTTTTACATTACATCTTCAGGCTTTCTTCATCTTATAACTAAAAGTCTGTACCCTTTTACCCACCCCTCCTTATTTCCCCCAACTCCAGCCCCAGGCAACCACTTTTCTACTCTTTCTGTGAGTTTGACTTTTTTTTTTTTTTAATGCCACATAGAAGTGATACCATGAAGAATTTATCTTTTTCTGTCTGGCTTATTTCACTTAGTATAATGTCCTCATGTCCATCCATGTTGTCACAAATGCAGGATTTCCTTCTTTTCATGGCTGAATATTATTCCATTGTGTGTGTATACATATATATGGATAAAGAAGATGTGATATATATCATTCAATTGTTGATGGACACTTAGGTTGTTTCCATGTTTTGGCTATTGTGAACAATGCTGCAATTGAGACAGGTTGGGACCTGGAACCCTTTGCCACAGTGCTTGCACCTGGACAAAAGTCTCCTGGAGCAACAGAATACAAAGAAACTATAAGGGACTAAAAATGACTGCATGCATGCACAGCTGGGGCATATTATGGACAACAAGATACAAAAAGACCAAAAAAAACCCAACTGCCACTTCTGAGGTGCTGGGAGCAAAAGCAGGGTACTGTGCATGATCCCTGTGCCAGGCACCACCAAGGGGGTGGGCAGACCACCCAAGCCACCCCTCCAGCCCAACCGCTGGACTTGCCCCTACCCTCACCTCATATAAGGGACCAGCTCATCCCCCCTCGGGGAGCAAGCAAGAACACCTGTTACTTGTTTTTGCTCCTCATGCTGTAGCATGAGTCTCAATAAAGACTTGCCTGAATTTCTCATCTGGCTTCTTATCAATTTCTATTGATTAAGGAGTCCAAGAACCCTGGTTGGTAACATACTTGTGGTGACCATGAAGGGACATTGTCCCCTTCCCAGGAGAGGATCTGAGCACCTCTGGGACCACCAAATACAGCTTCCCCGTGGGTGACAAGCGGTCACCTGAACCTCTTGTTTCAGCATCACCATGTTTCGTAAGTCTGTCTTCCCGGCTCCTGGGGGGTCTCAGTACCCTCATTCAGGCAACGCCTTCCCCCTCCCCTTCGTCCTTTTTATCCTCACCACTTTCCCTTTCCCCTTTGTCTCTTTCCCTCTCCTGAAATCTTCCTACTTCTCTCTCTGTCCTCTCCTACTTCTGTCCCCTCCTTCTGAGAGAGTGGATGTCTGGCAGCTACAGCCTCACTCCTCTCAGCTTGCAAGACCTGTTCCCTCTGGCCGGCAATGGTTCACCGTGATGAGTGACAAGCACAGATGGGAGAGGCTCTCCTCACACCATGCAGACCTTGGTCCAGCGGGCTCTCCCTGACTGGAGATTTATGAGAGTGATAGAGGTTCAAACCTCATATCGTGTAGTGGCTGGAAGTCTGATCATCCCAATATTCTCACCTTTATCTTCCTGCCACCAAGAGAAGTCCCGTTGGGAAAGGGCTGAAGTGACAGATTTCTGTATACTGGTGTACGTGTGGGTGAGAGTCCCACCTGTGGGTTAGGGTCTCACAGATAATATACAACTGGCTTGTTTCTGGGCTTGATCACCCCGGTGGGAAGTGGACAAGGTGCTGCCTCCTTCACTGGTCCTTCCTGGAAGCTCACAGGCTAGTGAATAGACACCTGCAGAGGACGGGTTAAAATGGCAGTCTGTCTCTGTCTCTTTCTCCTTTTCAGGCTTTTCTGTCTCTCCTCCCTTTTCCTCTCCCTCGGTCCTCACACTTACACTCCCATCCCCTTTCATCCTGGAGACTCCCTGTTGGCTCACCTTTTTCATGACCCCCCAATACTCTTCTGTTTTGTGTTCCCAACTCCAGCTGGCAGGAGGGCCATTTGAGAGAAGAGTTGGGCTGGACAAAGTCCTCTAGAGTCCACCTCACAGTAAGACCATCTCTTTGTTTCCTGTTTGTGTCTTTAAGTTTCTGTCGTTGGTACATATTGGGTCTCAGTCAGTGAATTTAAAAGGATCTTTGTTTTATGTAGTTTTGTCTGTCCAACCACTCCTCGAGTCTCTGCCACATTGTGGGCACAGTGGAGCACTTAAGCCTAGAAACGCAAACACAGCACACATTGCCTGAGACTCCAGTCATGGGTTGCTTGGTAGGACTTTAAAGAACAGGAAAAAAATGAGCTGTATTTAATGGCTTAAAGGAAATTAAGTGCTCATACACATTCTCAAAAATATAAAAGAAACTCATGAGAATACATTTCAGGATCATGTAATCTGGGAAATACTAAGTATTAAATTAATATCTGGTATTAGAGCCAGCTTAAGCTTGTGGGTTTAACTAATACAGACCTGTATTTAGAGTTATCAACATTAAGTATAATACTTTTATTGTACCAAGGGTTACTGGAAGTCAATAAGTGTATATTGCTTCTGCTATAAAACTTGTCAACAAGGAAAATCACTTGACATGGTGAAACTTTTAAGTAAATGTAACTGAGATAAGGGCTTTTGTGTAAACTCTACAGGAATAATTTGGTTTTGGAAATGTCCATCTAAAATAGTCTCTCCAGATTTTGGTAACTTGAAACTAAATTAAGTTAAATGATAGGAATTCTCTGAATATCCAGGCCATTTCAAGTAAGATAAAATATTCGAACATTAATTGCTAAACAGGCCTAAATTTACTTACTTTTGTCTCCTTACAAGAGAGAAACTGAAGATGTTTGGGTTTTTTAGACATGTCTTGTACCACACTGAGGAAAGAAATTGTGCTTTGGGAAGCTGCATGTTTCTAGAGGTTATGAGATATTCCAATCAGGAAATGCTAGTATGACAAACAGTTTACAATTACTTGCTTCTTAGTTTTTGCTAGAGATTAATGCTTTAAGGTTAAGAATTATAAAGGAAACATTTCAGTATACAAGGAAAATGGAAAGGATATTTTTGGTTAAAGAAGGTATAAGCAATAGGAATGGGAAGGTATGCAGGGGGAAATAAGAGGAGGTTGTCCTAGATCTGGTTGTTTCTGAATAAAAACGAAAGTGAGGGACAGGATAGTATGGATACAGAAAATTTTAGGAGGTTCGTGAAAAAGGAACATTGGGAAAAGAGTTTTGTATGTGGTCAGGATTTTCTAAGATTGGGTTAAATTTAATTAGGTAAGTGGATTTTAAGAGTAGACTGGTGCAAGACTGGATTTGGTTTCTCTCTCTCTTAAGAGAACAAAGTTTTCTTGGAATGCTGATTTTGATAACAAATTGTGAGAATTTCTTTGCCTTAAAATGGAGGGACCCTGACACCCTGGAGGCTCCTGGACAGTGCTTCCCCAGGGTTTTTGGGACAGCCTCCATTTTTCTGGGAATGCATTAACAAGTGAGCTGAGGGAACTGAGCCTTGAGAACTCTGCTACAATATGTTGATGATTTATTGATAAGCAGTGAGACAAAGCAAGATTCAGATCAAAATACTGTTAAGGTCCTAAATTTTCCATCAGGAAGGGGATAAAAAGTCTCCCCAACCAAGGCTCAGATCTCACAGCAACGGGTTCAGTATTTAGGATTTGTTTTGACCCCAGGGGCATGAGCCCTGGCCATAGATCAAAAACAGCAATTAGTACATTACCATCTCCAACCACAAAGAGGCAACTCTGAGGCTTTCTCAGGATGGCTGGGTTCTGTCGTATCTGGATTCCAAACTATGGCCTTATTGCCAAACCCTTATATGAGGCTCCAAAGGGAGAAAAAGGGAACCCCTTTAATGGAATAGGGACCACCAGCGGGCCTTTGAGACTCTAAAGACAGAGTTGAGTAGAGCACCAGCACTGGGGCTTCCAAATTTGGACAAGCCCTTTACCCTATACTTTCTCAAGAGGTCAGGGATAGCTCTAGGAGTCCTGACCCAAAAGCTGGGACCAGATCAGAGACCAGTGGCTTACTTTTCAAAACAACTGGACTCAGTGGCCCTGTGATGGCCAAGCTGGCTTTGGGCAGTAGCAGCCACAGCCCTGTTGGTTAATGAGACTTCCAAGCTCACCCTGGGACAACTCTTAGATGTGTTAACCCCTCATCAGGTAAAATCTGTGCTGGAAGTCAAAGGACATCATTGGCTGACTGGAGGAAGGTTAACAAGTTATCAGGCCCTCCTAATGTACACCCCAGACATTACCTTAAAGGTGTCCCAAACCATAAACCCAGCAACTCTGCTTCCAGCTGTCAAGAGTAGACTTGCTGCATCGGTGTATAGAGACCATAGAACAAACTTACTCCAGAAGTCCTGATATTCTAGATGAGCCTCTGGACAGCCCTGAGGTCGAATGGTTTACTGACAGGAGCAGTTTTATAGAGATGGGAATCTGGAAGGCGGGGTATGCCATAGTTAGTCTAGTTGAAGTCATAGAAGCCAAGGCCCTGCCACACCAGACATCAGCCCAGAAGTCTGAACTAATTGCATGAATGAGAGCTTTGAAATTAGGGAAGGATAAGAAATTACATATTTTTACTGACTCTAGATATGGGTTCCACGTGCTACATGCTCATGCTGCCATTTGGAAAGAAAGAGGGAGGTCAACCACTAGAAATACCCCCGTAAAACATAAAGATTTGATTCTGGCTCTTTTAGAAGTAGTGCAGCTTCCAACTCAAGTAGCACTAATCCACTATAGGTGCCATCAGAGGGATGGCTCTTTTGTGAGCCAAGGGAACAGCAAAGCTGATCAAATTGCAAAACAGGCAGCTTGATTGCAGGAAGCTGAACAAGTGATTGGCCCCCTGCTCTAGTGATTGGCCCCCCTGATCTCCCTAGCCTTCCCCAGTATTCCTCACAGGAACAAGAAAATGCTGAGAAATGGGGCTATGAGAAGGGAAGCACAGTCTGGTATTAAAAGGGATAAGGTTCTAATCCCTGAGGCCCAACAATGGAAACTCACTATGAGCTTACATGATGCCACCCACTATGGGAGGGATGCACTATGGGACTTGGTGCAAAAGGTTTTTTCAGGGAAGGGGCTTAAAAGAACAGCAAAACAAGTAATGCTTGCCTGTGATTTATGTGCCCATAATAACCCACAGACCCATCCAATCCCTCTTAATTACTCAGGCCAATTCAGTGCTGAGGGACATATCCGGGGGAAGACTGGCAGTTAGATTTCACCCAGATGCTCCATGATCAGGATATAAGTATTCTGGTGTTTGTTGATACTTTCACAAGGATGGGTTGAAGCCTTCCCCACCTGATCTGAAAAGGCTATGGACGTCTGTAAGTCCCTTTTAAAAGAAGTAACTCCTCGGTTTGAACTTCCAAAATCTCTCCAGAGTGATAACAGGCCCTCTTTTATAGCCAAAATCACACAGGGACTCACAACAGCCCTAGGGATAGACTACAAGCTACACACCTGTTGGCACCCCCGGTCTTCAGGGAAGGTAGAGAAGATGAACCATACTTTCAAGAAAACCTAGCAAAGCTCTGCCAAGAAACCCATGCACCCTGGACCAACTTGCTTCCTATTGCACTCCTCAGGGTCCGTGTAGCCCCCAGGAGTGGTCTGAGGCTTAGCCCATTTGAAATGACCAATGGGAGGCCTTTTCTTACTACTGACATTCTACCAGATGAGGAAGTAAACCAGGTCCCGAGATACATTATTAATCTAGAACAAGTTCAGAGGGCAATCCAGGACTATGCCACTGCCAGCTCCCACTAAAAATACAGAGGAAGGAGCAGTTCCTCCACAGATAAACCCCGGGGACCAAGTTCTTCTTAAAACCTGGAAAGAGGGGTCCCCCCAACACCAACTAATGCCAAAATGGAAGGGCCTCTATAAAGTAATTTTAGCCACCCCTACTGCTGTCAAACTTCAAGGGATATCTAGTTAGGTACATTTGTCCAGACTAAAGCTTTTACCTCCAGAAACCCCGCAGGTCACAACAGAAGAACAATACACCTGTGAGCCAGTGGACAATCTGAGATACCTATTCAAAAGACAGGCACCATTGACAGATAAGTAAAGTGATGTAGTGTGTTGGCTCCTATTTGCCATTCTTGCTGTTGTACTCTTGCTTGCATTCTGCCGATTTGCTCAGCCACCCCCACCAGGGAAAGGAGCTCCTTTGTCCGTGCTGGGTTTAAGGGAAACACTCCACACAGAAATGCTCCTCTTACTGACTCTGTCCACCTTCCTAGTCCCTGTAACTAGAGGATAATGGTAAGAAAACTCATTTATCAACAGTTCCAGAATCACATCCGAAGGGGAACATTGAAAAGAATGCTGGATATGCCATCAATACCCCAGCTGGCCACTGACCCTCCTCCTGCATTTCCCCGGAACCTGTCGGTTCCAATGGTAATTAACAGTCTAAATTGGGGACAATTGCCACCCCCTCGACCTCTGCTGGTCACACTTGCACCTTCCAGGGGCTATTCCAATGCTGTAATCTGACTCCCCCATACAACTGGACCTCAGGCATGGGGTACGGCTATGTGAAACTGCACAAAGAGCATTTGTTTCACATGGCTGAGAACCCACCAAGGTATAATTACACCAGGTATCCTACGACCTTACCCACTGGTGCCCTATTTCAAACTGTGGCCCCATCCCCCTAAACAACATGGAAGGGGAATGCAAATGGTGGGAAGGAAACATCCCATCACCTAGTCAATACAGTTTAACCCAACTGTGGGTTACCAAACAAATAGTGATCTGGCCTATCTAGTGTGACCCTCTGATGGTGCCAGCAGGATTCTACACAAGCATCTTGTTAAAAATATTGTAGAGCTTTATATGATTAATTATCAACAGAATGGTCTGCTGTCCCTTAATTATTTAAGTACTAACAACAGTTATGTCCTTCAAGGACTGTCCGCTCTTAATCATGAGATAGACATTCAGGTCTGCACACCTGTAGGGTTTGTTTTCCTCTGCAGACACCCAAACCATCCTATGTTATGGAATTACGGCCAGGCCCTGTTCTTTTCCAACCAAGATATGGCCTACAAACGCATTGATAATGTCCATTTCACAGGCAAGTGCACTCTAGAGATTATAGGGATAAGAGGGATTTTTATCTATAACAGGATCACTCTAGCTCACCACTGAACCTGGAGAGCACTAGGAATGATCTTGGCAGGGGTAGGGCTGGCCATAGCACTGGCAGCTCCACAGGGAGGCTTTACCTACCATGAAACAACCCTGAGAAATCTCACCAGATTGCTTGGTTATATGACGAAACAGACAGGGCAGGCCTTAATGGGACTTAAGATCTCTCTTGTTTCTTTGGCTAATGTAGTTCTTGACAATTGTCTAGCTCTTGACTACCTTTTGGCAGAATAAGGCAGAGTTTGTGCAGTAATGAATACGTCCTGCTGCACCTGGATCACTGAAACAGACAGGTAGACCATTAATATTAAAGAAATATATGCCCAGGCAGAGTGCCTTCACAATCTGGGGAGGGGCAATACCGCCTCCCCTGTCTGGTCAACAGTTAGGGAAGCCCTCCCAAAGTTAACCTGGTTCCTTCCCTTTCTAGGCCCTTTAGTGGCTATTGCTGTTCTCCTTTTTAGCCCTTGTTTGTTTAACCTTTTGCTTAAATTTGTGTCTTCTAGGCTCCAACAATTTCAAGTAAGGCTCATGATGGCTCAAGGAATTCAGCCCATTCCAGCGGAGGGTGGCCCAGGACCCTACAGGTTCTTAGAACAGTCAGTGAGGGACTTCTACACCTCGAGGGTGGGCTAGGGTCTGCAGGCCCTGTCCAGCAGGAAGAAGTTTCAGAAGAAGAGACCTTCAGCCCCTTGACCTTTAAGAATAAGGGGTGCAGAATTCCTCAGGGGGGAATGAGACAGACTGGGACCTGAAACCTGGGACCCTTTGCTGCAGTGTTTGCACCTGGACAAACACGGGCGTGAGCAAGGTCACCTATTACTTGTTTTCGCTCCCTAAGGCTGCAGCACGAGTCCTAATAAAGCATTGCCTGAATTTCTTATCTGGCCTCTTGTAAATTTCTATTGAGTAAGGAGTCCAAGAAACCTGGTCGGTAACACAATAATCATGAGAGTGCAGAGATCTCTTCGATATCCTGTTTTTTCCCCCTTTTATTTATATACAAAAGCGGGATTGCTGGGTCATATGGTAGTTTCATATTTTATTTCTTTTCAGTGTTTCACATTTCTATTTTTTAAAAGTAGGAATGTCTTGACAGCACCCACCATCCCCACAGGAATATACGGATGAACATATGCTCACAGGTACACACGTGCCTGGAGGTGGAAAACAGACATCAGGCAACTACCTCCCACCCCAGAAACCCTAACTGCAGACCCCGCCCCACATACGCACCTTTCCCTTCCTCCCACTGTGTCTGGCCTGCACAGGTAGCTGATGTGAGACGTTAAGATGAAACTTCCATGCCGCCTACGTGTAGCTATGTCTCTGCCTATAGGAGTTGGAAAAGAGGAGGACCTTCTGGCTAGTAAAGAGCACTCCAAACAGCTGTGTGGGCTCTCAGGTCCCCTGACAGCTCCTGGCTGTGTAAGCCTCTGGGCACCGAGCCCAGCACTTGTCTCCCCTTTGGTGTAATCTGGGCACAAAAGGAGCTGTACCAGGGCCTGCTTCCACCAGCAGTAAGGGCTTCCAGAACTGGTGGTTTTATTTTTAAATAAGCAGTATGGATTGTTTTCTCTAGTGGCTACACCAGTTTACATCCCCTCCAACAGTGCACAAGGCTCCCCTTTTCTCTATATCCTCACCAGCGCTTGCTCTCTCTTGTCTTTTTTTTTCTTGACTTTTTTCTAATCATCATTCCCCTGATGATTAGTGAGACTGAGCACATTTTCATGTACCTATTGACCATTTGGAAGCCTTTTTTGAAAAGGTCTCTTCTGTTCCTCTGCTCATTTTTTAGTTGGGTTGTTTATTTCCTATTGAGTGTATACATTTTTATATATTTTAGCTATTAACCCCTTATCAGATATATGGTTTACAAATATTTACTCCCATGCTGTAGATTGCCTTTTGATTTATTAATTGTTTCTTTTGCTATACAGAAGTTTTAATTTGATGTAGTCTCACTTGTTTGTTTTTGCTTTTGTTGCTTGTGTTTTTTGGTGTCCTATCCAAAACTATCATTACCAGGATCAAAGCGAAGATTACCACCTACGTTTTCTTCTAAGTATCAGGTCTTAGGTTTAAGTCTTTAATCCATTTTGGGTTAATTTTGTGAGTGGTATAAGATACAGGTTCAATTTCATTTTTCTGCCTGTTGTTATCTAGTTTTCCCATAACAATTTGCTGAAGAGAATAACCTTTCCCCATTGAATGTTCTTGACTCCCTTGACAAATAATAGTTGACCATATATGCAAGGCTTTATTTCTGGGCTCTTTATACCATTCTATTTGGCTATGTGTCTGTTTTTATGAAATATCGTACTTTTTAATTATTATAGCTTTGTAATACCGTTTGAAACCAAGAAGTGTGTTCCTCCAGCTTTGTTCTCCTTTCTCAAGATTGTATTGGCTATTTGGGGTCTAATGTGGTTGCATACAAATTTTAGGATTGTTTTCTATTTCCATGAAAAAAGCTAATGGAATTTTGATATGGATTGCATTGAATCTATAGATGACTTTGGGTAGTATGGACACTCTACAATATTAGTCCTTCTTATCCACAAATGTGGAATATCTTTCCATTTGTTTGTGTCTTCTTCAATATCTGACATCAAAGTCTTATAGTTTTATTGTACAGATCTTTCACCACTTGGTTAAATTTATTTCTAAGTACTTTATTATTTTTGATGTCATTGTGAATGGGATAGGTTTTTAAACTTCTTTTGCCAGTGATATATGTATGTTGATTTTATATCCTGTACCTTTACAGAATTCTTTTTTTTTTAGTTCCAACAGTTTTTTGGTTGAGTCAATAGAATTTTCTATATATAAGATCATATCACCTTCCAATAATGACAATTTTACTTCTTGCTTTCCAATTTGGTTGCCTTTTATTGCTTTATCTTGTCTGATTTCTCTAACTAGGACTTTCAATACTATGTTGAATAAGAGCAGTGGGAGAGGACAACCTTGTCTTGTACCTGAAAGTTTTCAAACTTTCACCATTGAGTATGATGTTGGTTGTGCGCTGGTCATATATTGGTTGAGGTATGTTCCTTCTATACCCAGTTTGTTGAGGGATTTCTATAATGAAAGTATGTTGTATTTTGTCAAATGCTTTTTCTGTATCTATTGAGATGCTCATATGATTTTTGTGTTTTATTCTATTAATGTGGTATATCCCATTGATTGATTTGTGTATGTACCCATCCTTGCATCCCAAGGATAAATCCCACTTGGTCATGGTGTTTGATCCTTTTAATGTGTTGTTGAATTCAGGTTCCTAATATTTTGTTGAGAAATTTTGCATTTATATCATCAGGGATAGTAGTCTCTAATTTTCTTCTCTTGTAGTGTCCTTATCTGACTTTGGTATCAGGATAATGCCAACCTCATAAAATGGGTTTGAGTGTTCCCTCATCTTCTATTTTTTGGAAAAGTTTGAAAAGGATTAGCATTAGTTCTTCTTTAAAAGTTTGGTAAAATTCCCCAGTGAAGCCATCTGGTCCTGGGCTTTTCTATGTTGGGAGGTTTTTGATTACTGATTCAATCTCCTTACTGGTTATTGGTCCGTTCTTACTTTCTGTTTCTTCATAATTGAGTCTTCGTAGGTTGTACATTTCTAGGAATATCTTTTTCTTCTAGGTGGGCCATTTGTTGGCATATAATTGTTCTTAGTAATCTCTTATGAGCTTTGGTATATCTGTAGTATATATCATTTGTAATGTCATTCATACTTATCATTTGTATATCATTTGTAATGTCTCTTCTTTAATTTCTTATTTCATTTATAAGAGTATTCTTTTTGTGTTGTTGTTAGTATAACTAAATGTTTGTCAATTTTGTTTATCTGGTCTAAAAACCAGCTCTTAGTTTTATTGATCTTTTCTATTCTCTTATAGCCTGTATTTCTTTTATTTCTTCTCTGAAATTTTTTATTTTCTTTATTCTGCTAACTTTGGGCTTAGTTTGTTCTTTTTCTAATTCCTTGATAGATAAAGTTAGACTTCATTATTTGAGATTTTTCTATTTTCTTAATACATATTTACTGCCATAAACTTCACTCTAAGAAGTACTTTTGCAGCTCCCCATATGTTTTGTGTTGTGTTTCCATTTTCACTTTTTTCAAGATATCAATTTCCCTTTTGTCTTATTCCTTGATCTGCTGCTTTACAAGAGTGTGTTTTTTAGTTTCCATGTGCTTTTAAATTTTCCAGATTTCCTCATGTTGTTGATTTCTAGTTTCATACCATTGTGGTCAGAAAAGATACTTGGTATGAATTCAATTTTCTTAAATTTTCTGATACTTATTTTATGGCCTGTTACATGATCTAGTCTAGAGAACAGTCTGTGTACTTGAGAGGAGTGTATATTCTGCTGCTGCTGGAGAGAATGTTTTATAAATGTCTGTTAGGTCCATCTGGTGTAATGCACAGCTCCAGGCTAACATTTCCTTGATGATTTCTTGCCTGAATGATATATCCAGTGCTGAAAGTGGAGTGTTTAAGTCCTACTATTATTGTATTTTTGTCTATTTCTCCTAAAGATCTGCTAGGATTTGCTTAATATATTTACGTGCTCTGATATGGAGTGCATATATATTCACAATTGTTGTTTTTTCTTGATGAATTGACCGCTTTATCGTTATATAATGACCTTCTTTGTCTCTTGCTACCATTTTTAGTTTAAACTCTATTTTATGATATAAGTAGCTACCCAAACTTTCTTTTGGTTTCCATTTTTCATGGAATATCTGTTTCCATCCCTTAGCTCTGAAATTACATGTGTCCTGAAAGTGAGTCTCTTGTAGAGAGCATATAATTGGATGTTGTTTTTTTAACCTATCCTGAAAGTCTGTGCCTTTTGACTTCTGAATTCAATCCACTTACATTTAGAGTAATTATTGATATGTAAAGGACTTATTACTGCCATCATATTATTTGTTTTCTGGATGTTTTGTATTTCCACTGTTTCTTTTTTCCACTGTTTCTGCTTAGCTTTGTGAAGTGGTGATTTTCTGTGGTGGTACGCTGTGAAAACTTTTCTTTATCTTTTGTGAATCTATTATAGGTTTTGCTTTATGTTTACCATAAAGCTTACATAAAATACTTTATACATAACACAGTCCACTATCAGCTGATATACAAAAATATTTTATTATACTTTAATAATTTTTGATTATATACAAAAATTCTACCCATTTACTCCCCTTTTTGTGTTTTTGATGTCACAATTTACTGCTTTTTGTATTTTGTATTCATTAACAAATTACACCAGCTATAGTTAAGTATAGCTAAGAAAACCCTTATACTACAGTTAAGTGATTAACACTATTACAGAATTAGGGTTTTCAAAATCTGCCTGTGTGTTTAGCTTTGCCAGTGTTATGTATATTTTCTAACATTTTCATGTTACTAATTAGAGTCTTTTTATTTCAGCTTGAAAAAGTCCTGTCCTCATTTATTTTTAAAAAATTTTACTGAAGTATGGTTCATTTACAATATGGTGTTATTTTCAGATGGACAGCAAAGTAATTCAGTTATACATATATATATATAAATATATATATTCTTTTTTTACATTCTCTTCCATTATAGGTTATTAGTAGATATTCAGTATAGTTCTCTGTGCTGCACAGTAGGTCCCTATTGGTGATCTATTTTATATATAGTATTATGTATATTTTAATCCCAAACTTCCAATTTATCACTCCCCAACTCCCCTTTGGAAACCATACGTTTTGTTTTTTTAATCTTATTGAAGTATAGTTGATTTACATTGTTGTGTTAATTTCTGCATACAACAAAGTGATTCAGTTATATATATATAAAATATATAAGTAAATTATATACATAATAATATATTGTATATATTTTATATTACATAATATATTTTATATTATTTATTATAAATACATAACATAATATATAAAACATAATACAGTGTATATAATAATAATATAATATATAATTATTTAATATATTATATACAATATATATTATACATTATATAAAATTTATATATAATATATTTTATATAATACATTATATATTATATGTATTGTATACAATATATTATATATTATATAAAACATATAACATGTATGTTTTATACATATAATTAATACATATTATATGTATTTATATGTATGTATATTTGTATTTATGTATATATGTATGTATAATAAATCCATATATGTTTTATATATTATTTATTATATATTTTATATAATATAATTAATACATTATATAGATTACATATTATATATCATATATGTAATTATATGTGATATGTTTAATATAATATATAATATACATTATATCATATATATTATGATATATATCATATATAATATGATAAAAATTATATATTACATATTGTCTATTATATATTATATAAATCATATAATATATTACATATATTATATTATATATATTTATATATAATATATACATTACCACATGTTTATCACAGGATATTGAATATAGTTCCCTGTGCTATAAAATAAGACCTTGTTGTTTATCCATCCTATATATAATAGTTTGCATCTGCTCTTCTCCCAGTCCACCCATCCCCCAACCCCCTCCGCCTTGGCAACCACAAGTCTGCTCTCTATGTCTTTAAGTCTGTTTCTGTTTTGTGGATATGTACAATTGATTTGTATTTTTTTTTTAATTTTTATTTTTCTTGTGTGTGTTTGTGTGTTGTATTTTAGATTCCACATATAAGTGATGTTAAATGGTATTTGTCTTTCTCTTTCTGACTTACTTCGCTTATTATGATAATCTCTAGGTCCATCCACGCTGCTGCAAATGGCATTTTTTCATTCCTTTTATTGGCTGCTTAATATACCATTGTATATATATACCACATCTTCTTTATCCCTTCACCTGTTGATGGATACTTAGGTTGCTTCCATGGCTTGGCTGTTGTAACTAGTGCTGCTGTGAACATCAGAGTGCATATATCTTTTCAAATTATGTTTTTCTCCAGATATATGCCCAAGAGAGGGATTGCAGGATCATATGGTAGCTCTATTTTTAGTTTTTAAATGAACCTTCATACTGTTCTCCATACTGGCTGTACCAACTTACACTCCCATCAACACTATAGGAGGGTTCCCTTGTCTCCACACCCTCTCCTGCATTTATTATTTGTAGATTTTTAGATGATGGATTCTGACCAGTGTGAGGTGATACCTCATTGTAGCATTGATTTGCATTTCTCTAATGATTAGTGATGTTGAGCATCCTTTCATGTATTTGTTGGCAATCTGTATATCTTCTTTGGAGAAATGTCTTTTTAGAGCTTCTCCCCATTTTGACTGGGTTGTTTGTTTTTTGATATTGAGTTGTATGAAGAACACTTTGTATATTTTGGAGGTTAATCCCTTGTCAGTTGCATTGTTTGCCAATATTTTCCTCCATTCTATATCTTGTCTTTTTGTTTTGCTTATGGCTTCTTTTGCTGTGCAAAAGCTTTTAAGTTTAATTAGGTCCCATTTGTTTACTTCTGTTTTTATTTCCATTACTCCAGGAGACAGATCCAAAAAGATATTGCTGAAATTTATGTCAAAGAGCGTTCTGCCTGTTTTCCTCTAGGAGTTTTATAGTATCCTGTGACCTATATTAGAGACCTATAGGTCTCTAATCCATTTTGAGTTTATTTTTCTCTATGGTGTTAGAGAATGTTCCAATTTCATTCTCTTACATGTAGCTGTCCAGTTTTCCCAACACCACTTATTGAAGAGACTGTCTTTTCTCCATTGGATATTTTTGCCTCCTTTGTTGAAGATTAATTGACTGTATGTGCGTGGGTTTATTTCTGGGCTTTCTGTTCTGTTCTGTTGAGGTATATTTCTGTTTTGGTGCAAGTACCATACTGTTTTGATCAGTGTAGCTTTGTGGTATAGTCTGAGGTAGGGGAACCTGATTCCTCCAGCTCTGTTTTTCTTTCTCAATATTGCTGTGGCTATTCAGGGTCTTTTGTGTTTCCATAAATTTTTAAAAATTTTTTGTTCTAGTTCTGTGAAAAATGTTACTGGTAATTTGTTAGGGTTTGCATTGATTCTGTAGGCTGCCTTGGGTAGTACAGTCTTTTTGACAATATTGATTCTTCCAATCCAAGAATACGATATGTCTTTCCATTTGTTTGTGTCATCTTCAATTTCTTTCATCAGTGTTTTATAGCTTTCAGAGTACAGCTCTTTTGGCTCCTTAGTTTTATTCCTAGGTATTTTATTCTCATTGATGCAACAGTAAATGGAATTTTTTCATTAATTTCTCTTTCTGAACTTTCATTGTTATGTATAGAAATGCAACAGCTTTCTGTGTATTAATTTTGTATCCTGCAACTTTACCAAATTCATTGATGAGCTCTAGTAGTTTTCTGGTAGAGTCTTTAGGATTTTCTATGTATAGTATCATGTCATGTGCAAACAGTGACAGTCTTACTTCTTCTTTTCCAAGTTGGATTCCTTTCATTTCTTTTTCTTCTCTGATTGTTGTGACTAGGACTTCCAAAACTATGTTGAATAAAAGTGGCAAGAGTAGACATCCTCGTCTTGTTCCTGATCTTAGAGGAAATGCTTTCAGCTTTTCACTGCTGAGTATGATGTTAGCTGTGGGACTGTCATATATGGCCTTTAATGTTGCGGTATTTTCCCTCTATGCCCACTTTCTGGAGAATGTTTATCACAAATGGATTTTGAATTGAATCAGAAGCTTTTTCTGCATCTATTGAGATGATCATATCGTTTTTATTCTTCGATTTGTTAATGTGGTTTATCACACTGATTTGTGGATATTAAAAAAATCATTGCATCCCTGAGATAAATCCCACTTGATCATGGTGTATGATCCTGTTATTGTACTGTTGGATTCGGTTTGCTAGTATTTTGTTGAGGATTTTTTAATCTATGTTCATCAGTGATATTGGTCTGTAATTTTCTTTTTTTGTGGTAACTTTGGTTTTGGTATTAGGATGATGGTGGTCTCATAGAATGAGTTTGGAAGTATTCCTTCATCTGCAAGTTTCTGGAATAGTTTCAGAAAGGTAGGTGTTAACCCTTCTCTAAACGTTTGATAGAATTCACCTGTAAAGCTATCTGGTCCTTGGACTTTCCTTGTTGGGAGTTTTTAAATCATAGATTCAATTTCAGTAATTAATTTCAGTAATTGTAACTGGTCTGTTCAAATTTTCTATTTCTTCCTGGTTCAGTCTTTGAAGGTTGTACTTTTCTAAGAATATGTCCATTTCTTCTAGGTTATCCATTTTATTCATGTAAAATTGCTTGTAGTAGTCTCTTATGATTCTCTGTATTTCTGTGGTGTCATTTGTAACTTCCCCTTTTAATTTCTAATTTTATTGATTTGGGTCCTCTCCCTTTTTTTCTTGATGAGTCTGGCTAAAGGCCTATCAATTTTGTTTATCTTTTCAAAGAACTGGGTTTTAGTTTCATTGATCTTTTCTATTATTTTTTAGTCTCTATTTTGTTTACTTCTGCTTTGATATTTATGATTTCTTTCCTTCTACTAAATTTGGGTTTTGTTTGTTCTTTCTCTAGTTGCTTTATGTGTAATATTGAGTTGTTTATTTGAGATTTTTCTTGTTTCCTGAGGTAAGCTTGTATCGCTATAAGCTTCCCTCATAGAACTGCTTGTGTTGTGTCCCATAGGTTTTGGATCATCATGTTTCCATTTTCATTTTTCTCATTTTTTGATTTCCTCTGACTAGTTCAGTTATCCACTGGTTGTTTAGTAGCATATTGTTTAGCCTCCACGTTTATGTTTTTTGCAGTTTCTTTCTTGTAGTTGATTTCTTTTTTAAAAAAATAGATTTATTTATATATTTTTTAAAATTTTGGCTGCATTGGATTTTCGTTGCTGTGCATGGGCTTTCTCTAGTTTCGGTGATCAGGGGCTACTCTTCATTGTGGTGCACAAACTTCTGATTGCGGTGGCTTCTCTTTTTGCAGAGCATGGGCTCTAGGTGCTCGGGATTCAGTAGTTGTGGCACACGGGCTTAGTTGCTCTGCAGCATGTGGGATCTTCCCAGACCAGGGCTCAAACCCATGTCCCCTTCATTGGCAGGTGGATTCTTAATGACTGAGCCACCAGGGAAGTCCCTTGTAGTTGATTTCTAGTCTCATAGCATGGTCAGAAAAGATGCTTGATACAATTTCAGTTTTCATAAATTTACCAAGGCTTGCTTTGTGGCCCAGCATGTGATCTATCCTGGAGAATGTTCCATGTGCACTTGAAAAGAATGTGTATTCTGCTGCTTTCAGATGGAATGCTCTATAAATATCGATTAAGCTTATCTGTCTAATGTGTCATTTATGGCCAGTGTTTCCTTATTGATCTTCTGTCTGGATGATTTGTCCATTGATGTAATTGAGGTGTTAATAATAACACACTATTATTGTGTTACTCTCAATTTCTCCTTTTATGTGTGTTAACATTGCCTTATATGTTGAGGAGCTCCTATGTTGGGTGCATATATATTTACAATTGTTATATCTTCTTCTTGGATTGACCCCTTGATCATTATGTAGTGTCCTTCTTTGTCTCTTGTAACAGTCTTTAAAGTCTATTTTGTCTGATATGAGTATTGCTACTGCAGCTTTCTTTTGATTTCCACTTGCATGGAATATCTTTTTCCATCCCCTCACTTTCAGCCTGTATGTGTCCTTACATCTGAAATGGGTCTCTTGTAGACAGCGTATATATGGGTCTTGTTTTTGTATCCATTCAGCCAGTCTATGTCTTTTGTTTGGAGCCGTTAATCCATTTACACTTAAGGTAATTACCAATATGTATGTTTCTTATAGCCATTTTGTTAACTGTATTGGATTTGTTTTTGTAGGTCTTTTTTCTTCCCTTCCTCTTTTGTTGTCATCTCTTGTGATTTGATGACTATCTTTAGTGTTATGTTTGGATTTCTTTTTTTGCTTGGGTGTGTTTCTCTATTATAGATTTTTGGTTTGCAGTTACCACGTGGTTTTGGTATAGCACTGTATATATTTACAAGATTGTTTTAAATTGCTGGTCTCTTAATTTCAAATGCATTTTCAATATCCTGCATTTGTACTCTCCTCATCTCATGATTGCTGGTTTTGATATCATATTTGTGTGTGGATGGTTTACTACCTTAGAGTATGTTTGCCTTTACTGGTGAGCTTTCCCATTCGTAATTATCTTGTTTCTAGTTGTGGCCTTTTCTTTTCTGCCTAGAGTAGTTCCTTTAGCATTTGTCATAAGCTTATTTGGCAGTCCTGAATTCTTCGAGCTTTTGCTTGTCTGTAAAGCTTTTGATTTCTCCATCAAATCTAAATGAGAGCCTTTCTGGGTAGAGTATTCTTGGTTGTAGGTTTTCCCCTTTCATCACTTTAAGTATACTGTGCCACTCCCTTCTGACCTGCAGGATTTCTGCTAAAAAATCAGCTCATAAGCTTATAGAAGTCCCCTTATATGTTATTTGTTGCTTTTCCCTTGTTGTTTTTAATATTTTCTCTTTACCTTTAATTTTTGTGAATTTGATTACTCTGTATGTCTGCATGTTCCTCCTTGGGTTGATCCTGTATGGTATTCTCTGTGCTTCCTGGACTTGGGTGACTGCTTCCTTTCCCATGTTAGGGAACTTTTCAGCTTTTATGTCTTCAAATATCTTCTCAGGCTCTTTTTCTCTCTGTTCTCCTTCTGGAACCCCTATAATGTGAATGTTGTTGCGTTTAACGTTGTCCCAGAGGTTTCTTTAACTGTCCTAGTTTCTTTTCATTCTTATTTCTTTATTCTATTCCATGGTTGTGATTTCCACCACTCTGTCTTCCAGCTCACTTATCCATTCTTCTACCTCATTTATTCTGGTAAGGATTCCGTCTAGTGTACTTTTCATTTCAGTTATTTTGTTATTCAACTCTGTTTGGTTGTTCTTTATTTTTGCTAATTCTTTGTTTAAAACGTCTTGTAACTTCTCACTCTGTGCATCCATTCTTTTCCCAAGTTCTTGGATGATCTTTACAGTCATTACTCTGAACTCTTTCTTGAGTAGATTCCCTATGTCCATGTCACTTATTTGTTCTTCTGGGGGTTTATCTTGTTCTTTCATCTAGAACATATTCCTCTCCTGTCTCATTTTGTCTAGACTTCTATTTGTATTTTTATGTATGTGGAAGTTTAGTTCTGTTTCTTGGTCTTGGAGATGTGGTCCTGTGTAGGGGGTGTCTTATGTGTCCCAGCAGTACACTCCCCTCTCATCACCGAAGGGCCAGGGACCAGCTGGTCCCAGAGTAGCTTCTGACCTGTGTTTGCAGACTCAGTTCCACAAGCTGTGGGACTGTATATTTCTTGCCTCTGGTGTCTGCCCCCTGGTGGGTGAGGCTGGTCTAGAGGCTTGTGTAGGCTTCCTGGTAGAAGCCTATGGTGGGAGGATTTTGGTCTTGGCCCTCTGGTGGGCAGGGCCATCTTGACGGATGTGTCTAGAGGTGGCTGTGGGCTCAGGAAGTCTTTAGGAAGCCTGTCTGTTGATGGGTGGGCTGTGTTCCCGCTCTGTTGGTTGTTTGGCCTGAGGTGTCACAGCACTGGAGCCTAGAGACTGTTGGGTGGGGACAGGTCTTGGTGCTAATTTCCCAAGCAAGATATTAGCCTTCATATTAGTACTCCCAGATATGTTCACCACCAGCTTTTATGTCCCGAGAGAGCCACATCCACCCCCCATCACTAGGTGATCCTCCAAGGCCAGCAGGTAGGTCTGGCCTAGGCTCCTATGACATCACTGCTTTTCCCCTGGGTCCCAGTGTGCACAAGACCTGTGTGTGTCCTCCAAAATTGGAGTCTCTTTTTCTCCCAGTCGTGTGGAACTGCTACAATCAATATCTGCTTGCCTTCAAAGCCAAATGCTCTGGGGGCTCCTCCTCCCGATTCCAGACCCCCCAGGCTGGGAAAGCCTGATGTGGGGCTCAGAACTCTGACACCCATGGGAGAACTTCTGTGTTATAATTATTCTCCAGTTTATGGGTTGTCCAACCAGGGCTATGGGATTTGATTAGATCACGAGTGCATCCCTCCTACCATCTCATTGTGATTTCTTATTTGTCTTTGGATGTAGAATATCTTTTCTGGTAGGTTCCAGTCTATTTTACTGATCGTTGTTCAGCAGTTAGTTTTGATTTTGCTGTTCTCATTCTCGTGGGAGGAGGTGAGCTCAAAGTCTTCTACTCCACCATCTTGTCTTCTCTTCTGGTGTACAACCCTGAGGGTGGACAGGGTAGCACCCACTGTGTAGTCTGTCAGGTGTCTCATCCCACTGGGGAGCCTCACCAGCAGCTCTGCTGTGAAGTCTTTCGCATTTCTTTCAAGGCAAGTATAGTGATGTGAACTCTCTCTACTTTTATTTGTCTGGGAAAGCCTCTGTTTCTCCTTCATATCTGAAAAATAACTTTACTGAATATTCATGGCTGGGACTTTCTTTCAACACTTTGAATATATCATTTACACTATCCTGGCCTGTACAATTTCTGCTGAGAAATCCACTGATAGCCTAGTGGAGGTTACAATCATTTTCTCCCTTCCTGCTTTTAGGATTCTCTCCTTGTCTTTGATTTTTGAAATTTTATTATAATGTGTCTTGAAGAAGTTTTGTTTTACATGGAGATAAAGGAGTGATCTATTAGCTATATAAACCTTGGATGTCCAAGTCAGCCCCCAGGTTTGGGAAATTTTCAGCTATTATTGGTATTTCTTTAAGTAAACTTTCTGCCCCCTTTTCCCTCTCCTCTCCTCTGGTACTGCAATTATTCTAATATTTGTATGTTTGAGTTTTCCATAGATCATGTAGACTTTCTTTGCTATTTTTTCATTCTTTTTGTTGTTGTTGCTCTCCTTTGAATGAGTTATTTCAAAGTACCTATACTCAGTGATTCTATCTTCCATTTGGTCTGTTCTGCTGTAGATGTTCTCTATTGCATTTTTTATTTCATTCATTGAATTCTTTAGCTCTAGAATTTCTGTTTGGTTCTTTTTCATGATTTCTATCTCTTTGTTAAACTTTTCCTTTGGTTTGTGTATTGTTTTCATGATTTTATTTAATTGCCTTTCTGTGTTTTCTTGTAGCTCATTTTTAATTCTCCATCAACTAGATCACAAAATTTCATGTCCTTGAGTTTGGTTACTAGAGGATTATTATCATCTTTTGGGTATCACATGTTTCCTTGATCCTTCATGTTCCTTGGAGTTTTCCACTGTTGTTTTCACAATTTGAATTAGCAGGCATTTCTTCAAGTCTTTACTTATTGTCTTCGGTGGGAGATCTTTTTCTTTGGTCTTGCTTATATCTGGGATTTTCTCCAGCCTAGTATGGATATGCTTGCTCCACCCTTCTTATTCCCTCTTGTGACAAAATTCTTATGTTTTTATGTCTTTTTAATGTTTACAACTCACCAGGTTGACTACTTGAAACCTCTCTTTGTT
This sequence comes from Physeter macrocephalus, assembly GCF_002837175.3. NCBI lineage: Eukaryota > Metazoa > Chordata > Mammalia > Artiodactyla > Physeteridae > Physeter > Physeter macrocephalus. The sequence goes on from NC_041231.1 coordinate 64,444,701, forward strand.
TTCCAGAAGCTGGTACTACAGCTCTGATTTGTGATTTCTGCCTTGCCCACAGAACCTGGCCTGATATTCTGATCACATTCTCTATTTACTGGAGCTCACTCTCATTGCTGCACTCAGGAGCATGCACAAGGAGCTGGCCACAGAGCAGGGGGACGTGTGGGTTCAGCACTCAGGGTGTTAGGAGTACCCACAGGCCATGCAGGGAGATCTTTGGGTGGAGATCTTCCAGTGGTTCATGGGAGGGCTTCCTGTAGGAGTCCTGAACACAGACAGTAGGAACCATCCCTTTTTAATGCTCTTTGATATTCTTATCTGCCTCTTTTCCTATCCCCTCCCTACCCTAGTCATGGAGGTCCTGCCATAATATTATGGGTGCTGCTGGAGAGGAACAGGTTTCTTCAGTTGCTTCACACACAGCTGGGGTAGCTGGACACTCATGCACTGCTCTCCTTTTCCCCACAAGAGCGATCACCACCATTAGCTGGTTTAGCCCTGCTCTGTGTCACCTTGAGAAAGAGGCAGCACTGGCAAAGTTCCTCTTACCCTCTCCAGTACAGCCACACTCATATTTTTTTGTTTGCTCCAACAGAGTGCTAGAATATCTCCTCAGGAAGGCTGGGCTTCTACAAAGCTTCTCTTGTTCATAGCTGTCTGTCCAGATCAGCACTCTCCAGGTTTTCCTCAACCATGTCCAGGAGAGGTGGGGCCAGCTCACCAGCTTCTATTGGTTCTGTGGGTGAAACTCCTCCTAGGCCCCTTGGAGTATGGTGTTAGATCCTGCAACTTTCACAAGGGTACATTTACTTTGGGATGGATGCCAAAGTTTTGTTGTTAAAAGGGGGACAAAAAGGAGAGACATCTTACACAACCCTGATGTTGGTATCACATCCCCGGCCCTTTCTTTTTTTTTTTGGCAGTACGCGGGCCTCTCACTGTTATGGCCTCTCCCGTTGCGGAGCACAGGCTCTGGACGTGCAGGCTCAGCGGCCATGGCTCACGGGCCTAGTCGCTCTGTGGCATGTGGGATCTTCCCGGACCAGGGCATGAACCCATGTCCCCTGCATCAGCAGGCGGACTCTCAACCACTGTGCCACCAGGGAAGCCCCCCTGCCCATTTTTTAATCAGACAGTTTTGTTTTTTGCTATTGGGTTGTAGGAGTTGCTAATATTTTTGGATATTAACCCCTTATTAGATACTTGATTTGCAAATATTTTCTCCTTTTCCATAAGCTGCTTTTTCATTTTGTTGATGGTTTCCTATGCTGTGCAGAAGCTTTTTGTTTGATGTAGACCCACTTATTTATTTTTGCTTTTGTTGCTTTTTGCTTAGGGTGTCAAATCCAAAAAGATCATTGCCAACACCTATGTCAAGGATCTTATGCCTGTTTTTCTTCTAGGAGTCTTATGGTTTCTGGTCTTTTTTCAAGTCTTAAAAACATTTTGAGTTGATTTTGGTGTATGGTGTAAGATAGGGTCTAGTTTCATTCTTTTGCATGTGCTTATCCAGTTTGGCCAACACCATTTATTGCAGAGACTATCCTTTTTCCATTGTGTATCCTTGGCTCCTTTCTCATAAATTAATTGACCACATATGCATGGGTTTATTTCTGGGTTTTCTATTCTGTATAGTCTTCACTACTTTGCCATAAATTAAATGATCATATATGAGTGGGTTTATTACTGCTCTGTATACTGTTCCATTGATCTGTGTCTCTGTTTTTAATGTCAATACCATGCTATTTTGATTATTATAGCTTTGTAATATATGTTGAAAACAAAAAGTGTGAGGCATCCACAATCGTTCTTCTTTCTCAAGACTGTTTTGATTATTCTAATCTTTTGTTGTTCCATACGAATTTTAGAATTGTTTTACTACTGTGAAAAATGCCATTGGGATTTTGATAGGGATTGCACTGAATTTGTAGATCACTTTGGGTAGTATGGACATTTTAACAACATGAATTCTTCCAGTCCATGAGCACAGAATACCTTTCCATTTATTTGAGTCTTCTTCAATTTCTTTCATTAGTGTCTTACAGTTTTCAGTGTATAGGTCTTTAATTTCCTTGGTTAAATTTATTCCTAGGTATTTTATTCCTTTTAATGCCATTGTAAATGGGATCTTTTTAAAAATTCCTATTTCTGATAGTTCGTTATTATTAGTGTATAGAAATATGACAATGTTTGTATATTGATTTTGTATCCTGCAAGTTTACTGAATTTATTTATTAGTTCTGACAGTTTTTGATCTTTTGGATTTTATATATATAATATGAAGTCATCTGTGAAGAGAGTTTTATTACTTGCTTTCTAATTAGGATGTATTTTATTTCTTTCTCTTGCCTGATTGCTCTGTCTAGGACTTCCAGTTTTATTTTAAGTAGGTGTGGTGAGAGTGGGCTTCCTTATCTTGTTTCTGATATTAGAGGAAATGCTTTCATCCTTTCATCATTGAATATAATGTTAGATGTGGACTTGTCATATTTGGCCTTTATTAAGTTGAGGTACATTCCCTCTAAACCCAGTTTATTGAGAGCTTTTATTATCATGAATGACTGTTGAATTTTGTTAAATGCTTTTTAAGCATCTATTTGATTTCTATTATTAATTTTGTTAATGTTGTATCCCATTGATTGATTTGTGTATGTTTAACCCTCCTTGCATCCCAGGGATAAATCCCACTTGACCATGATGTATAATCCTTTTTAATGTATTGTTGAATATGGTTTGCTGTTTTGTTAAGGGCTTTTGCGTCTGTGTTCATCAGAGATATTGGCCTGTAGTTTTATTTTCTTGTAGTGTCCTTGTATGATTTTGGTATCAGGGTATGGAGGCTTCATAAAATGATTTTGGAACAGTTCTCTCCTCTTCTACTTTTTGGAAGACTTTGACAGGAGTTGATATTAGTTCTTCTTTAAATGTTTAGTGGAATTCACCAGTGAAACCATCTGGTCCCAGACTTTTTTGTTTGTTTTGACTTTTTTTTTTTTTTTTTTTTTTTTGCAGTACGCAGGCCTCTCACTGCTGTGGCCTCTCCCGTTGCAGAGCACAGGCTCCAGACGCGCAGGCTCAGCAGCCATGGCTCACGGGCCCAGCCACTCCGCAGCATGTGGGATCCTCCCAGACTGGGGTACAAACCCGCATCCCCTGCACCAGCAGGCGGACTCTCAACCACTGTGCCACCAGGGAAGCCCCTGTTGTGACATTTTTGATAACTGATTTAATCTCCTTACTGGTTATTAGTCTGTTCAGATTTTCTATTTCTTTGTGATTCAGTCTTGGTAGGTTGTATGTTTCTAGGACTTTCTTTCTTTTAGGTGGGTTGTTTGTGGACATAAAATTGCATATAGTGGTCTATCATAATCCTTTGTATTTCTATGGTATCAGTTGTATTGTCTCCTCTTTCATTTCTAATTTTATTCATCTGAGTTCTCTCTCTTTCTTCTTGATAAGTCTAGCTTAAAGTTTGTCAATTTTATCTTTTCAAAAACCAGCTACTAGTTTCATTAATTTTTTTCTATTGTTATTTTAGTGTTTATTTCATTTATTTCTGCTGTAACCTTTGTTATTTCCTTCCTTCTTAATTTTGAGCTTAGTGTAACTTTTTTCTAGTTCCTTGAGATGTAAAGTTAGGCTGTTTACTTATGCTTTTTTGTTTCTAAATGTATGCATTTATAATTATGAACTCACTAATTGCTTTTGCTGCATCCCATGAATTTTTTTATGTGGTATTTCCATTTTCATTGGCCTCAAGATATTTTAAATTTCTTTTTGATTTCCCATGTATTGTCCAGGAGCATGTTGTTCAATCTACACATATTTGTGAATTTTCCAGTTTTCTTCTTGTAATTGACTTCTAGTTTCATGCCATTGTGATCAGAAAAGATGCCTGATATGATTTCAACCTTCTTAAATTAATTAAGACTAATTTTATGTCCTAACATACCATCCTTTTAGGAAAATGTTTCACGTGAGCTTTAGATGTGTATTCTGCAGCTGTGGATGAAATGTCCTATACATGTCTGAAATGTATAAATGTTCTGTACATGTTAAGTCTATTTGGTCTAATATGTTATTTAAGTATAATAAAAGTGGGACATTGAAGTCTGTTAATACTTGCCTTATATATTGAGGTGACCCTATGTTTGGTGCATAAATATTTACAAATATTACATCCTCTTGTTAGATTGACCCCTTTATCATTGTGTAATGACCTTCTTTTGTCTCTTATTACAGTCTTTGTCTTAAGGTCTACTTTCTCTGATATAAGTAACCCTGCCCCAGCTTTCCTTTGGTTTCCATTTGCATGGAATATCTTTTTCCATCCCTTAACTTTCAGTCTGTGTGTATCCTTACATATGAAGTGAATCTCTTGTAGGCAGCATATAGTCTGGTCTTTTTTCATTTTAAATCCATTTAGCCACTCTATCCTTTAATTGGAGAATATAGTCCATTTACATGTAAAAGAATTATTCGTAGATATGGACTTATTGCCATTAAAAAATTGTTTTCTGGCTGTTTTATAGTTCTTCCGTTCCTTTCTTCTTCTCTTGCTCTCTTCCTTTGTGATTTGATGATTTTCTGTTCCTTTCTCTCTCTCTTTTTCTTCTGTGAACCCAATGATGCATATATTGGTCTCTTTTGATGATGTCCCATAGATCCCTTAAGCTATCTCAACTCTTTCTTTTTAAAAAAATTTTAAATTTTATTTATTTTTTGTTTTTGGCTGAATTGGGTCTTCGTTGCTGCGTGCGGGCTTTCTCTAGTTGCAGTGAGTGGGGTTACTCTTCATTGTGGTGCATGGGCTTCTCATTGCAGTGGCTTCTCTTGTTGCAGAGCACAGGCTCTAGATGTGCGGGCTTCAGTAGTTGTGGCACGCAGGCCCAGTAGTTGTGGTGTGTGGGCTTAGTTGCTCTGTGGCATGTGGGAGTTTCCTGGACCAGGGATCAAATCCGTGTCCCCTGCATTGGCAGGCAGATTCTTAACCACTGTGCCACCAGGGAAGTCCCTTTTTTTTTTTTTTTTTAAAGTGCATCAAATCTATACTTTATTTACAAGGAAACTGAAACTGAAGCATTAATAAATTTTGTTTTCCTAGAAATTTAGCACTGTTATCCTTGGACAATAATTGCTTTGCTTAATACCTTTCAGTATTTCACAATACTGGTAACACCTTAATTTCAAGATGCTTAGCAATAATAATGTTATTAATAATATAACTTAAAATTTCACATTTGCTATGTTAAGAAGACACTTTATACAATATCTATTATCCATATCTTTATTAAGATATAATTGACATAAAACATTGTGTTAGTTTCAGGTGTACAACATAATGATTTGGTATTTGTATACTGCAAAATGCTCACCACAATGAGTCTAGTTTATAACCATTATCACTCGTTACAATTCTTTTATTATAATGAGACCATTTAAGATCTACTCTCTTAGCAATTTTCAAACATACAAGATTATTGTTAGCTATAGTCAGCATGCTGTACATTACATCCTGATGACTTATTTATTTCATAACTGGAAGTTTATACCTTTTGACCACTTTCACCCATTTCACCCACCACCCACCCCCTGCCTCTGGCAAACACCAGGTCTGTTCTATCTATGAAGTTCAGGGGATTTTTTTGAGAGTCCTCATATAAGTGATATCATATGGTATTTGTCTTTGTCTGAATTATTTCACTTAGCATAATGCCCTCAATGTCTGTTCATGTTGTCACAAATGGAAATATTTCCTTTTTATGGCTGAATAGTATTCCATTGTATATATATTCCATGTTTTCCCTATCCATTCATTCATCATCGATGGACACTTAGGTTGCTTCCATGTCTTGGCTACGGTGAATAATGCTTCAATCAATGAACAAGGGGATGCATAGATTTTTTGGAGTAGTTAGTGTTTGGATTATGTTGGAGGCCTATGACTAGTGTGTCAAATTAAAATTATGCAGATTTGACCTGCTGAATAAGGAGGCACAAACTAGTCACATGGGGTCAGAAGGGAGCTCCCTCAGCATTCAGGCTCCCATCTTGGGAATGTGAAAATCCCAGCACCATTTTGATTGAAGGCACAGTTCCAATACACTCATACAAAGGAATAAATTTATTACTTACAGATCCCAGAGATGGGGGAAGGGGGTACAGTGAGCTGGAGGAAGGACTGTCCTTTCCAGGTCATGAGCAAGTGAGAGCTGGAGAGCAGGGGAGCAACACCTTATGGCATGGTTGGTGCAGCAGACAGTAACTTTTTGTGGGCTCAATTCTAAGTGGTTATTTTAAAATGTGCCTCAGGAAAAGCAGAGCAGGAACTTGTGGCAGGAATCCTAAGTGCCGGTCTTTATCTAAATGTCCAGACTTTGGGTGTGAGCAGGGCTTTCACATTGCAAAATGCCTAGGCAGCAGCTCAGAATATCTGTGTTCTCATCACAATTGACTCCATGATGCCTGGGCGTTAGTCTTTAGGAAAAATCATGGGCACTCTCTGGATGGTGGAGATATTAAAAGCCACTGGCCAGGTTTTGGCACCCAGTGCATGAAACATTAGAGAAAAACCAAAATGCTAGTCAGCAATATCAGTAGACAAATGATAGTCTAAAGTCTTCTCCATAACCATCCCTCCCATTTGTCGGGGTCTGGCCAAGAAATAAGTCAAAGCCGTTTGTAAGCTAAGGTAGATATTTTATTAAAAACAGGTGAGATTATGGAATGCTTTTATCTGTTGGTCCATCTGTAGTACGTTTGTCTGAATCTGTCCAGAATTATCAATATAGGAGCAGCAGGCAGTGCTCTTTACAGCACATACAACTCCTTACTGGGCCAGTCAGTAAACTAGAGCTAAACCATTATCCAAAACTTTCTGTGCTAAAGAATCATGCTGCTACTACACGTTATTATCTTGCTGGCAAGAGAATCAATGGTAAAGCATGGTTTGCTTGTGGAACACACATTTTGCATCTCTAGTTTGTAGCATGTAGAGAATACCTTCTCTGCAAGACAACTGAAGGAGATGTGGGCACCACACCCATTTTTCAGTCTGCCTTTAGGGATTGTGGGTTCTTAAGATAAAGGTTTCAGGGACACTGTGATTAAAAATCTTCGAACAAACAAAAGCCCAGGACCAGATGGCTTCAGAGAAACTCATTCTATGAGGCCACCATCACCCTGATACCAAAACCAACAAAGATGTCACAAAGAAAGAAAACTACATGCCAATATCACTGAGGAACATAGATGCAAAAATGCTCAACAAAATACTAGCAAACAGAATCCAACAGCACATAAAAAGGATCATACACCATGATCAAGTGGGTTTTATCCCAGGAATGGAAGGATTTGTCAATATACACAAATCAATCAACATGATACACCATATTAACAAATTGAAGGAGAAAAACCTATGATCATCTCAATAGATGCAGAGAGGGCTTTTGACAAAATTCAACACCGATTTATGATAAAAACCCTGCAGAAAGTAGGCATAGAGGGAACTTTCCTCAACATAATAAAGGTCATATATGACAAACCCCCAGCCAACATCATCCTCAATAGTTAAAAACTGAAACTATTCTCACTAAGATCAGGAACAAGACAAGGTTGCCCACACTCACCACTATTATTCAACATAGTTTTGGAAGTTTTAGCCACAGCAATCAGAGAAGAAAAAGAAATAAAAGGAATCCAAATCGGAAAAGAAGAAGTAAAGCTGTCACTGTTTGCAGATGACATGATACTATCTATTCACAGAGAATCCTAAAGATGCTACCAAAAAACTACTAGAGCTAATCAATGAATTTGGTAAAGTAGCAGGATACAAAATTAATGCACAGAAATCTCTTGCATTCCTATACACTAATGATGAAAAATCTGAAAGAGAAATTAAGGAAACACTCCCATTTACCATTGCAACAAAAAAAATAAAATACCTAGGAATAAAGCTACCTAAGGAGACAAAAGACCTGTATGCAGAAAACTATAAGACACTGATGAAAGAAATTAAAGATGATACAAATAGGTGGAGAAATATACCATGTTCTTGGATTGGAAGAAGCAACATTGTGAAAATGACTCTACTACCCAAAGCAATCTACAGATTCAATGCAATCCCTATCAAACTACCACTAGCATTTTTCACAGAACTAGAACAAAAAATTTCACAATTTGTATGGAAACACAAAAGACCCCGAATAGCCAAAGCAATCTTGAGAACGAAAAATGGAGCTGGAGGAATCAGGCTCCCTGACTTCAGACTATACTACAAGGCCATAGTAATCAAGACAGTATGGTACTGGCACAAAAACAGAAATATAGATCAATGGAACAGGATAGAAAGCCCAGAGATAAACCCACACACATATGGTCACCTTATCTTTGATAAAGGAGGGAAGGATATACAGTGGAGAAAAGACAGCCTCTTCAATAAGTGGTGCTGGGAAAACTGGACAGCTACATGTAAAAGTATGAAATTAGAACAATCCCTAACACCACACACAAGAATAAACTCAAAATGGGTTAAAGACCTAAATGTAAGGCCAGACACTATCAAACTCTTAGAGGAAAACATAGGCAGAACACTCTATGGCATAAATCACAGCAGGATCCTGTTGGACCCATCTCCTAGAGAAATGCAAATAAAAACAAAAAAAAACAAATGGGACCTAATGAAACTTAAAAGCTTTTGCACAGCAAAGGATACCATAAACAAGACCAAAAGACAACCCTCAGAATGGGAGAAAATATTTGCAAACGAAGCAACTGACAAAGGACTAATATCCAAAATTTATAAGCAACTCTTGCAGCTCAATAACAAAAAAACAAACAACCCAATCCAAAAATGGGCAGAAGAACTAAATAGACATTTCTCCAAAGAAGATATACAGATCGCCAACAAACACATGAAAGAATGCTCAACATCATTAATCATTAGAGAAATGCAAATCAAAACGACAATGAGATATCATCTCACACCGGTCAGATTGGCCATCATCAAAAACTCTAGAAACAATAAATGCTGGAGAGGGTGTGGAGAAAAGGGAACCCTCTTGCACTGCTGGTGGGAATGGTCCGGGAAGACCCCACATGCCGCAGAGTGCCTGGGCCCATGAGCCATGGCCGCTGAGCCTGCGTGTCCGGAGCCTGTGCTCCACAATGGGAGAGGCCACAAGAGCAAGAGGTCCGCATACTGCAAAAACAAACAAACAAACAAAAAAAAACTACTAATAGAACTACCATATGACCCAGCAATCCCACTACTGGACATATACCCTGAGAAAACCATAATTCAAAAAGAGTCATGTACCACAATGTTCATTGCAGCTCTATTTACAATAGCCAGGAGGTGGAACCAACCTAAGTGTTCACTGACAGATGAATGGATAAAGAAGATGTGGCACATATATACAATGGAATATTACTCAGCCATAAAACGAAACGACATTGAGTTATTTGTAGTGAGGTGGATGGACCTAGAGTCTGTCATACAGAGTGAAGTAAGTCAGAAGGAGAAAAACAAATACCATATGCTAACACATATATATGGAATCCAAGAAAAAAAAAAAGGTCATGAAGAACCTAAGGGTAAGACGGAAATAAAGACACAGACCTACTAGAGAATGGACTCGAGGATATGGGGACGGGGAAGGGTAAGCTGTGGCAAAGTGAGAGAGTGGCATGGACATATATACACTACCAAACGTAAAGTAGGTAGCTAGTGGAAAGCAGCCGCATAGCATAGGGAGTTCAGCTAGGTGCTTTGTGACCACCTAGAGGGGTGGGATAGGGAGGGTGGGAGGGAGCGAGATGCAAGAGGGAAGAGATATGGGAACATATGTATATGTATAACTGATTCACTTTGTTATAAAGCAGAAACTAACACACCATTGTAAAGCAATTATACTCCAATAAAAATGTTAAAAAAAAGTTTCAGGGAGAAAATAGAGTCTCCTTATGGTCCTCTCTCTCTCTCTCTCTCTCTCTCTCTCTATAAAGCAGAAACTAACACACCATTGTAAAGCAATTATACTCCAATAAAAATGTTAAAAAAAAGTTTCAGGGAGAAAATAGAGTCTCCTTATGGTCCTCTCTCTCTCTCTCTCTCTCTCTCTCTCTCACACACACACACACACACACACACACACACACAAAACTCGGGACTTACATTGCCTGTAAGTCTCAATAAGTAAATTGGGGAAGATGGAATTTTTCACTTTGCTTAAAGAAACATAACTATTTTAAAATGACAAATGGTCCCTTTGTCAATATATGATTTATGTCTTAGCTAAAAAAACAAAACAAAACATAGAATCATGCTGTTCATTAAGGCTGGGCTTTGGTGTCCCAGTCCAGTGTGCTTGGCCAGGGCAGCTCACAGGTAGGGGATGGCCCATGCAGCGGCAACTAACCCGTCTTGTGAGGGCCCATAGCAGACCTACTCCCAACATAATGGGGATGAACACCACACATTTTGACATGAGGGGCCAGAAAGAGAGATGGATTGGGGGTCCTGTTCAGTGATTTGTGAGGGTCATCCCAGGGAGACTAAAGTCCACTGGAGTGAATAGACAGGACTCCCGGAGGGCCGGCATGGAGGCAGAGGCATTGGAGGTCAAGGGGAGAAGTGTACGTGGAGAACCACATGTGTGTGGCGGCTCCAGGTCCCGACCCACAGGGAACACCAACTGCTTGATCGGGGAAGCCCAAGTAAGTTGGGATTCCCCCGAGGTGGCTGGACTTGGAGGCACCAGGACGACAGGGATTGTGCTCCTTTGGATGAGGTGTGGGTGACACTTCCCAAGGAGGTGTTGGTGCCGGGCAGATACAGAGGATTTTAGAGGGAACGTAAGGGGTCTTGTCAGGTGCCACATACTGCGTTGCAAAGTGTCCTGTGTGGGAGCAGTTGGGCACCACAGAGAGCAGCCGCCAAGTGATAAGAACATGTGGGGCACCTTCTGATGGGTAAACAGGAGCAGGGTCAATAAATCAGCCAGGTGACCCACTAACTCGGGAAAAGAAACAGCAATTCCAGTAGCCCTGAAAATGAGCTCTGGTTTCTGCATATAAACTAAGAAGACTATTCTATTAGAGGGTTTGAATGGGAGGACTGTGGAGCCCTGAGTGGTGATGGTGGGAAAGGGCTCTCCGGGGTGGTGTAGGGAGGTGGCCCTGGGGCTGTGGTCCTGGAGGGTGTGGGGGTTGTGGTGGTGGCAGCCTCTGCAGCCGGGGAGGGGGTCCTCCCAACAGAAATTAACTTACCAACCCTCGGGAGGGCGTATAAGGCAGACGGGTCTCATGGGTGTGGTGTGGGCAACAACTAGATGAAGTGTTCCAGGGGCACCATGAGGGGGTGAGACTGGACACAGACCTTGGCCTTCTGCAGCTCAAAGGTGCATGAAAGAGCAGCCTGGAGGTCATGGTACCACGTTATGCTTGAGAGGCAAGCCTTGTGCTGAGAAAGGGGGCCTCGGGGTAAACACAGAGTGAACTCTGTCAGCAGGGAACTTAGATAAACAAGTGTTCAGTTAGGCACCCAAGTCCCAGGTCTGCCCACCATCCTCACCCGCCACGTCTTCTGCTGCAGTGAAGGTGGCTGAGGCTGCTTTCAGGGTGCAGCTGTGTCCTTCAGCATGTAGGCTGGGGCACAGCCATGGCCAGCTTTGTCCTAGGTGGAGGGGGTGCACCCAGAAGGGGAGCCGTAGGGCTCAGGGCTCTAACAGGATTGTTGAGATTTGGGCTGCTCTGATTCAGGTTTGCTCGCACCGTCAGTAGGATCTGTTGGTATCACAGCATTTCAGAGAACTTGGGGGGTCCTCAGGGGGCACATCTCACAAATGATTGGGCAGTGTTCTCCTCCAAGGCATGAGGTCTCCATCCATAAATAGTAAAGTTTGGAGACATAGGTACAGACTTGGTTTAAAGAAAATGTAGTTATATGGTCCTGACAAGATAATGCTTGGTGCTGTGTTACCAGAGATGGGTCTGACCTGCATAAGATTATCAGTCAATTTGAGTTGAAATTAGGGCCAAGTAATGGCCAGTGCCCAGAGGTCAGGATGTGACTGTTTGGGCAGGACTGGTGGCCTTCAAGCATTTGTGTCACTGTACCCATTTAAGATGGGTCACAGCTCACTGGTGGCCTCCTCCAAGAGGGGTCAGGCCAAGTGTTGTGGTCCTGTCACCACGATGTCATTTTCTAATGTTGCTGGTGCCAACCAACACTGACTGCCTCTTTCCCCCTTTAGAGATCCACACCACTCCCTCAATGGGTCCGAGTACAATTACTTCCCCTTCTTGTTGGAAAGTACAGTTAGGATAAGTGAGCTAAAGCCACTGCGTATTGGACTTTCAGCTGGAATTTATTTGCATATCAAGCAGGTAACTGTGGTCCAGCAGCAGTGTGGTGGTGTGAGGAGAGCGGTGGCCATATGGTCTAGAGTTTGAAGTGGTAAGTGCCTCTAGCAGCAGGGAAGTCCAGCTAGTCCACTTACTGCCCTATAACTTAAGGAGCAAGGATTTTGGAAGACCACTGCGGTGTTCATTAGCACCTGAGGCATGCAGCTGGTGGGCATGTCTGTGCTGTGCCCTGTGTGTTGTAGCCAGCGGAGAACAGCCTCTCTGTTTGTGACAGTCCCAGGGGACCCACAGATGTGAGCTCCACCAGCCACCAGAGGAGGTGACCAACGGTTTTCCCCTGGGCAGCAGACACAAAATCCAGGGCCCCAGACACAGGTACCAGCTCACCCAAGAGATACTGGTGCTCTGGAGCATGGCAGAGGGAAGGGTGAAGATAGTGCCCAGTGCCCTCTGAGACCTTGGAGAGGATTACAGGCAGTCCATAGAGGTGTGTTAATTAGCTGTGAAGATGAGCTAACAGGCCCCCTTCACAGAGAGACTGGGCATCTCTATTTCCTCTCTGCTGTGCCCAGGGTGTGGTAGTCAGTTAAGAACCTTTCTCTGTTACAGACCTGGGGACCCATGACTGCAATCCCTGCTGACCACCAGACCCAGGTGATCTGGAGGGTCCCTTGGGCAGCAGACACAAAACCCAGGGCATGAGATGAATGTCCAAGCTCCTTTCCAGGAGGCACCTACCAGCTGGAGAAGGCAGAGGGCAGTGCAAAGATGGCACCCACAGGCCTCTGTCTTTGGAGAGTATTTCAATAGGCTCCTAGGTGTGTGTGTTAAATTAGATGCCTGCCCCTCTGGCTGATGCTTTAAGATATACAAGTAAGCCTCTTTCACAAAATGTCTGGGAACTTTTTACTCGGCTGCCTCTGCACTGGGCCCTGAGATGGGTGAGTCCATGTGAGCCCTTTAAGGGGTGTTTCTCAGTTCCCTATAGCCTTGTAGGTCTTGTGGACACAAGCCCCTTTGGCTTTCAAAACTAGATGTTTGGGGGACTTGTCTCTTAGGTGCAGGTCTTAAAAGTTGGGGTCCCCGATGTGAGGTTCAAGCCCTTCTCTCCTCAGAGAGAAGCTCAGGTTTGTAAGTTCCCTCTCAATTGTTGGTCATGGCACCAGGTTGGTGTTTATGGCAAAATTGTGCCTCAGCTTCTCCTACCCACTTCGATGTGGGATTTTTCTCATTTACCCAGAGTCAGCCAGCTAGATTTTGGGGTTCTTTTCAGAGGAAATTTTTCCATATGTAGCTATAGATTTGGCATATCCAAGGGAAGAGGTGAGTTCAGAACCCTCCTATGTCACCATCCTGAACTGGACTCTTATCTCTGCTTTTTTTTCATTGTTTCTTCTTGCTTCTCTGGTTGGATGAATTCCACTGCCCTGACTACACGTTCACTGATCCTTTCTTCCCACTTGATATAGTCTGCTGTTGAATGGTTCTATTACAGTTCAGTTGTTTTCTTCAGCTGATTTGTTTGGTACTTTCTTATGTTTTCTAACCATTTGTAGAAAATCTCACTTTGTTCACACATTGTTCTCCAGACCTTGGTGAGCATCTTTATGACCATTATTTTGAAGTCTTTATCAGGTCTTTATCACTTATTTCCATTTCATTAAGGTTTGTTTCTGGAGTGTTATTTTGGCCTTTTATTTGGAACATATTCCCCTGTTTCTTCACTTTTCTTGACTCTCTGTGTTGATTTCAATTCATCAGATTAAACACCCACCTGTCCCAGTCTTGACAGAGTGGTCTCCTGCAGGAGAATAACCTTATCATTCAACCCAGCCCCAGCTTTCAGTTATCTCTCAAACCTTTGTGATTGTCTAAGCAGATTATTTTATTTTAAAGGCTCCCAGTAGTTGAGGCTGTACCAAGACCTGTCAGTGTCCCAAAGAGGAGTATCTCAGTCAGCACCTAGATTTAGACTGACTGGAAACCAGACCCTCTGGCAGAAGTTATCAAGTATTCATATAAACCACTTTCAGGGAAAAATCAGGAAATGGTGATTTCTTTTTACTCTCTCTGTGCTGAGCCCTGGGGATACAGCTGGTTAAGAGCTGTTTCTTTGTTTATTGGAGTCCTGTAGGACCCAGAAGTGCAAGCCTTCTGGCCACCAGAGCCAGGTGATAAAAGATTTGTGTCCCTTGGTGGCAGCTACAAAAACCAGGGCCCCAGACACGTGCACAAGCTCCTTCCAGGGTGTGGAGGAAAAATGTCACCTGCCATATCAATAAACAAAGGATGTTGCATCCTGTATCCTGTATGAGAGTCCCATACAGGATAAATCCTAGGAAAAAACACACCAAGACACATATTAATCAAACTAACAAAAATTAAATTCAAAGAAAAAATATTAAAAGTGGCAAGGGAAAAACAAAAAATAACATACGAATAACCTATGGAATAACAAAAAATAACAGAGGAATCCCCATAGGGTTATCAGGTAATTTTTCAGCAGAAACTCTGCAGGCAGGAAGGGAGTGGCAGAATATACATAAAGTGATGAAAGAGAAAAACCTACAACCAAGATTACTCTACCCAGTAAGGATCTCATTCAGATTTGACAGAGAAATCAAAAGCTTTTCAGACAAGCAAAAGCCAAGAGAATTCAGCACCACAAAACCAGCTTCACAACAAATGCTAAAGAAACTTCTCTAAGTGGGAAACACAGTAGAAGAAAAAGACCCACAGAAACAAACCCAAAACAATTAAGAGAATGGTAATAGAAACATACATCTCAATAATAACCTTGAATGTAAATGGATTAAATGCCCCAACCAAAAGACACAGACTGGCTGAATAGATACAAAAACAAGACCCATATATATTCTGTCTACAAGAGACCCACTTCAGACCTAGGGACACATACAGACTGAAAGTGAAGGGATGGAAAAAGATATGCCATGCAAATGGAAATCAAAAGAAAGTTGGAGTAGCAATACTCGTATCAGATACAATAGACTTTAAAATAAAGACTGTTGCAAGAGATAAGGAGGAACACTACATAATGATCAAAGGATCAATCCAAGAAGAAGATAAAACAATTATAAATGTTTCTGCACACAACATAGGAGCATCTCAATAAGTAAGGCAAATGCTAACAACCATGAAAGGAGAAATCGACAGTAACACAATAATAGTAGGGGACTTTAACACCCCACTTACACCAATGGACAGATCATCCAAGCAGAAAATAAATAAGGAAACGCAAGCTTTAAATGACACAATAGACCAGATAGGTTTAATGGATATTTATAGAACATTCCACCCAAAAGTGGCAGAATACACTTTCTTCTCAAGTGCACATGGAACAGTCTCCAGGATAGATCACATCTTGGGTCACAAATCAAGCCTTGGAAACTTTAAGAAAGTGAAAATTGTACCAAGCATCTTTTATGACCACAATGCTATGAGACTGGAAATTAATTACAGAAAAATAAACTGTAAAAAAACACAAATACATGGATGCTAAACAGTGCACTACTAAATAACCAAGAGATCACTGAAGAAATCAAAGAATAAATTTAAAAAATACATACAAACAAATGACAATGGAAACACGATGACCCCAAACATATGGGACACAGCAAAAGCAGTTCTAAGAAAGAAGACAGCAATTCAATCTCAACTCAAGAAACAAGAAAAACCTCAAATAAACAATCTAACTCTACACTTAAAACAACTAGAGAAAGAAGAACAAAGAAAACCCAAAGTCAGTAGAAGGAAAGAGATCATAAAGATCAGAACAGAAATAAATGAAATAGAAATGAAGAAAACAATAGCAAAGATCAATAAAAATAAAAGCTAGTTCTTTGACAAGATAAACAAAATTGATAAACCCTGAGCCAGACTCATCAAGAAAAAAAGGGAGAGGATGCAAATCAATAAACTTAGAAATGAAAAAGGAGAAATCACAACTGACACTGCAGAAATACAAAGGATTCTAAGAGACTACTACAAACATCTATATGCCAATAAAATGGACAACCTCAAAGAAATGAACAAATTCTTGGAAAGGTACAATTTTCTAAGACTGAACCAGGAAGAATTAGAAAATATAAACAGACCTATCACGCAAAAGGAGTTCTAAGAGGGAAGTTTACAGCAATACAATCCCACCTCAAGAAACAAGAAAAATCTCAAATAAACAATCTAACTCTACACTTAAAACAACTAGAGAAAGAAGAACAAAGAAAACCCAAAGTCAGTAGAAGGAAAGAGATCATAAAGATCAGAACAGAAATAAATGAAATAGAAATGAAGAAAACAATAGCAAAGATCAATAAAAATAAAAGCTAGTTCTTTGACAAGATAAACAAAATTGATAAACCCTGAACCAGACTCATCAATAAACAGACCTATCACAAGTAATGAAATTGAAACTGTAATTAAAAATCTACCAACAAACAAAAGTCCAGGACCAGATGGCCTCCCAGGCGAATTCTATCAAACATTTAGAGGAGAGCTAACACTGGTCCTTCTCAAACTCTTCCAAAAAACTGCAGAGGGAGAAACACTCCCAAATTCATTCTATGAAGCCAGCATCACCCTGATACCAAAACAAGAAAAAGATATAACAAAATAAGAAAATTGTAGACCAATATCACTGATGAACATAGATGCAAACATCCTGAACAAAATACTAGCAAACAGAATCCAGCAACACGTTAAAAGGGTCATACACCATGATCAAGTGGGGTTTATCCCAGGGATGCAAGGATTCTTCAATATATGCAAATCAATCAATGTGATACACATTAACAAATTAAGGAATAAAAACCATATGATCATCTCAATAGATTCAGAAAAAGCTTCTGACAAAATTCAACACCCATTTATGATAAAAACTCTCCAGAAAATGGGCATAGAGGGAACCTACCTCAACACAATAAAGGCCATATATGACAAACCCACAGCAAGGATCATACTCAATGGTGAAAAACTGAAAGCATTTCCACTAAGATCAGGAACAAGACAAGGATGTCCACTCTCGCCACTCTTATTCAACATAGTTTTGGAAGTTCTAGCCACGGCAGTCAGAGTAGAAAAAGAAATACAAACTGGAAAAGAAGAAGTAAAGCTGTCACTGTTTGCAGATGACATGATACTATACACAGAAAATCCTAAAGATGCCAACAAAAAACTACTAGAACTAATCAATGAATCTGGTAATGTTGCAGGATACAAAATTAATGCACAGAAATCTCTGGCATTCCCATACACCACCAATGAAAAATCAGAAAAAGTAATTAAGGAAACACTCCCATTTACCACTGCTATAAAAAGAATAAAATACCTAGGAATAAAGCTGCCTAAGGAGGCGAAAGACTTGTACTCAAAACTATAAAACACTGATGAAATAAATCAAAGATGACATAAACAGATGGAGAAATATACCATGTTCTTGGATTGGAAGAATCAATATTGTGAAAATGACTATACTACCCAAAGCTATCTAAAGATTCAATGCAATCCCTATCAAACTACCACTGGCATTTTCCACAGAACTAGAACAAAAAATTTCACAATTTGTATGGAAACACAAAAGACCCCAAATAGCCAAAGAAATCTTGAGAAAGAAAAACGGAGTTGGAAGAATCAGGCTCCCGACTTCAAACTATATGACAACGCTACAGTAATCAAGACAGTATGGTACTGGCACAAAAACAAATATAGATCAATGGTATAGGATAGAATGCCCAGAGATAAATCCACGCACATATGGGCACCTAATTTATGACAAAGGAGGCAAGAACATACAATGGAGAAAACACAGCCTCTTCAATAAGTGGTGCTGGGAAAACTGGATAGCTGCATGTAAAGGAATGAAATTAGAACAGTCCCTAACACCATACACAAAAATAAACTCCATATCGACTAAAGATCTAAATGTAAGACCAGACACTATAAAACTTTTAAGAAGAAAACACTCTTTGACATAAACCACAGCAAGATCTTTTTTGATCTACCTCCTAGAGTAATGGAAATAAACACAAAAATAAACAAATGGGACTTAATTAAACTTAAAAGCTTTTGAACAGCAGAGGAAACCATAAACAAGATGAAAAGACAACCCTCAGAATGGGAGAAAATTTTGCAAATGAAACAACAAACAAAGGATTAATTTCCAAAATATACAATCAGCTCATGGAGCTTAATATCAAAAAAACAAACATTCCAATTAAAAATGGGTGGAAGACCTAAACAGACATTTCACCAAGGAAGACATATAGATGGCCAAGAGGCACATGAAAAGATGCTCAACATCACTAATTATTAGAGAAATGCAAATCAAAATTACAATGAGGTGTCACCTCATGCCAGTCAGAATGGCCATTATCAAAAAATCTAGAAACAATAAATGCTGGAAAGGGTGTGGTGAAAAGGGAACACCCCCTGCACTGTTGATGGGAATGTAAATTGATACAACCACTATGGAAAATAGTAAGGAGGTTCCTTAAAAAACTAGAAATAGAAGTACCATATGACCAGCAATCTCACTACTGGGCATATACCCTGAGAAAACCATAAGTCAGAAAGAGACATGTACCACAGTGTTCACTGCAGCACTATTTACAGTATCCAGGACATGGAACCAACCTAAATGTCCATCGAAAGATGAATGGATAAAGAAGATGTGGCACATATATACAATGGAATATTACTCAGCCATATAAAGAAACGAAATTGAGTTATTTGTAGTGAGGTGGATGGACCTAGAGTCTGTCATACAGAGTGAAGTAAGTCAGAAAGAAGAAAACAAATACTGTATGCTAACGCATATATATGGAATCTTAAAAAAAAAATGGTACTGATGAACCTAGTGGCAGGGCAGAAATAAACACATAGACATAGACAATGAATTTGAGGACATGGGGTGGGGAGATGGAAGCTGGGGTGAAGTGAGAGTAACATTGACATATATACGCTACCAAATGTAAAATAGATAGCTAGGGAGAAGCAGCAGCATAGCACAGGGAGATCACCTCAGTGCTTTGCAGTGACACAGAGGAGTGGGATAGGAAGGATGGGAGGGAGGATCAAGAGGGAGGGGATTTGGGGACATATATATGCATGTGGCTGATTCACTTTGTTGTACAACAGAAACTAATACAGTATTGTGAAGCAATTATACTCCAATAAAGATCTATTGGAAAAAAAAAAAAAAAGCCCAGACTCTTGCATCTTCCCATACATAGAAAAGTGCTAAATTAACTAACTTGAAATGTCGGGTTTTCTTTAATTAACAGTAATCTTTTTATATTCCACCTACTTTTTTTGTGTGATTTTTGGGTTTTTTTTTTGCAAAAGCTCCTATATATCCTGGCTCCTCCCTTACCCCTTTGGAACAGTCCTTCAGAGCTGAGAGGCTGCCTCCCAGGCTTGAAGTCCTCAGTATATCTGCTGAATAAAACATAATGCTCAACTTTTTTAAAAATTTTATTTTGAAGTATGGTTGATTTACAATGTTGTGTTGGTTTCAGGTGTACAGTAAAGTGATTCAGTTATAAATATTTTTTTCAAATTCTTTCCTGTTATTGGTTATTACAAAATATTGAGTATAGTTTCCTGTGTTATAGAGTGGGTCTCTGTTGGTTATCTATTTTATATATAGTAAGGTATTTACATTAATCCCAAACTCCTAATTTATCCCTCCCCGCCTTTCCTCTAGGTAGTCGAATTTGTTGGCATATAATTTTCATAGTATTCTCTTATGGATTTTTGTATTTCTGTGGTATCAGTTGTGATTTCTCTTCTTTCATTTCTTATTTTGTTTATTTGGGTCTTCTCTCTTCTCGGTGAGCCTGGCCAGAGGTTTGTCAATTTTGTTTACCCTTTCAAAGAATCAACTCTTAGTTTTATTGACTTTTTCTATTGTTTTTTTAAATCTCTATTTATTTCCTCTCTGATCGTTATTATTTCCTTCCTTCTGCTGACTTTAGGTTTTGTTTATTTTTCTTTTTCTAATTCTTTTAGGTGGTATGTTAGGTTGTTTGAGATTCTTCTTGCTTCTTGAAAAAGGCCTGGGGGCTTCCCTGGTGGCGCAGTGATTGAGAGCCCGCCTGCCGATGCAGGGGACACGGGTTCGTGCCCCGGTCCGGGAAGACCCCACGTGCCGCGGAGCGGCTGGGCCCGTGAGCCATGGCCGCTGAGCCTGCGCGTCCGGAGCCTGCACTTCGCAACAGGAGAGGCCACAACAGTGAGAGGCCCGCGTACTGCAAAAAAAAAAAAAAGAAAAAAAAGAAAAGAAAAAGGCCTGTATCACTGTGAACTTCCCTCTAAGACTGCTTTTGCTGCATCCCATTGATTTTTCATTGTGTTGTGTTTTCATTTTCATTTGCCTCAAGGTATTTTTAAATTTCTTCTTTGATTTCATCATTGACCTACTGGTTTTTTAGTAGCATGTTGTTTAGTCTGCATGTAATTGTTTTTTTCTCATTTCTTTTTCAGCAGTTGATTTCTAGTTTCATGCTCCTGTGATTAGAAAAGATGCTTGAATACTTCTATACTCTTCAATTTGTTGAGGCTTGTTTTGTGCCCTAGTATGTGTAGTTAATCCTAGAGAATGTTCCATGTGCACTTGAAAAGAATGTGTATTCTGCTTTTTTGGATGTAACATCCTGAAAACATACCAATTAAGTCTAATTGTATCATTTAGGATCTCTGTTGCCTTACTGATTTTCTGTCTTGAAGATCTGTCCACTGATGTGAGTGGAGTGTTAAAGTCTCCTACTATTATTATATTCCCATCACTTTCTCCCTTTATGTCTATTAGTATTTTTTTTTTATGTATTTGGGTGTTCCTATATTGGGTGCATATACGTTGACGAGTGTAATATCCTCTCCTTGTATTGCTCTTTGTATCATTATATACTGTCCTTCTTTATCTTTATAGCCTTTGCTTTAAAGTCTATTTTGTCTGATATGAGTATTGTGACCCCCGCTTTCTTGACCTTTCCATTTGCATGAAATCTTTTTCCATCCCCTCACTTTCAATCTATGTGTGTCCTTTGTCCTAAAGTGGGTCTCTTTTAGGCAGCATATTGTAGACTTTTTTTTTTTAAATTCAATCTGCCACTCTGTGTCTTCTGATTGGAGTATTTAGTCCATTAACGTTTAAGGTAATTACTGATAGATATGTATTTATTGCCTTTTTTTTTTTTTTTTTTTTTTTGCGGTACGTGGGCCTCTCACTACCGTGGCCTCTCCCATTGCGGAGCACAGGCTCCGGATGCACAGGCTCAGTGGCCATGGCTCATGGCCTAGCCGCTCTGCGGCACACAGGATCCTCCCGGACCGGGGCACGAACCCGTGTCCCCTGCATCGGCAGGCAGATTCTCAACGACTGCGCCACCAGGGAAGCCCTATTGCCATTTTAAACGTGTTTTCCCATTGATTTTACATTTCTTCTTTGTCTCTTTTTCTTTTTGTTTTTCCTTTTGTGGTTTGATAATTTTCTTTTGTATTATGCTTGCGTTCTCTCTATGGCTTTTCTGAATGTATTGTATCTTTTTGATTTGTGGTTAACCTTTTTCAAGTATGTTAACCCCGTCCTATATCTAATTGCTTTAGACTGGTAGTCATATAGGCTCAAACACATTCTAGAAAAAAAAATTCTACATTTTCTTACGCTCTTCCCCCACATTTTATGATTTTGTTGTCCTCTTTTACAACTTTATGTGTATCCTTTTGATGTTCATCGCTTTTACAGAAATGTTTTGATTTTTTTTTAATCTGTGTACTGCCTTATTTAAATGATTTACTTTCCAATTGTGATGTTCTCTTTCCTATAGCTTCTTACTTCTTTTCTATTTAGAGAAGACCTTTCAATATTTCCTTTAGGATAGGTTTAGTATTGCTGAATTCTTTTAGTTTTTGCTTGTCTGACAAATTCTTTCTCTCTCCTATTCTAAATGATAATCTTGCTGGGTAGAGTATCCTAGGTTGCGGATTTTTCCCTTTGACCTTTCAATATTTCCTTTAGGATAGGTTTAGTATTGCTGAATTCTTTTAGTTTTTGCTTGTCTGACAAATTCTTTCTCTCTCCTATTCTAAATGATAATCTTGCTGGGTAGAGTATCCTAGGTTGCAGATTTTTCCCTTTCAGGACTTTGAGTATATTTTGCCACTCCCTTCCGGCCTGCAATATTTCTGTAGAGAAATCAGCTGATAGCCTTATGGGGGTTCCCTTGTAATTAACTCTTTTTCTCTTGCTGCCTTGAAAATCCTCTCTTTAACTTTGGCCATTTTAATTATAATATCTTGGTGTAGGTCTGTTTGGGTTCATCTTGTTTGGGACGTTCTGTGCTTCCTGTATCTGGATATCTGTTTCCTTCTTTTGGTTTGGGAAGTTTTTAGTCATAATTTCTTCAAATACATTTTCAATCCCCTTTTCTCCTTCTTCTGGGATACTTATTATGCATAGATTGGCACACTTTATATTATCCCATAGGTCTCTTATATTGCTTTCTTTCTTTGCAATTTGGCTTTTTGTCTGCTGTCCTGAATGGGTGATTTCCATTATTCTATCTTCTGGATCACTTATTCATTCTTCTGAACTATATCATTCTGCTATTCATTGCCTTTAGTTCAGCTTTTGTCTCAGCAAATAAGTTTTCTAATTTTTTTTGGTTCCTTTTTATAGTTTCTAGTTCCTTTTTACAGTAATCTGCCTTTCTATCAATAGCCTTTCTTAATTCCTTCAGTATTTTCATTATCTCCCTTAAACTTGGTGTCTTTTAGACTGAAGAGGTCTGTTTCACTTTTTGTTCTTTCAGAGGAATTCTATTGACCTTTTTTTTAAAATTGGGAGTGGTTCCTCTGCTTCTTCATTTTACTTATATTTCTCTTACTCTATGAGTTTAGGAGAAACAATTATCTACTGTGGTCTCGGAGGGCTATTTTTATGTAGGAGCATCCCTGTGTAGCTTGTGTGAGTTTAATATTTTTGGTGCGAGGGCTGTTTTTAGTATGGATGCCTGATACCTCCTTCCTCAGCATGTGCTGGCCGTTATCCCCTTGATAGAGGGTGTGACTGGTGTTGTAGTGACCAGAGCCTGCACTGGATATTGAGCAGGGCCTCTTCTTTGCTCTGTGGTTGTCACAGCTCTGTCAGGGGGCAGGGTC
Organism: Physeter macrocephalus; assembly: GCF_002837175.3. NCBI lineage: Eukaryota > Metazoa > Chordata > Mammalia > Artiodactyla > Physeteridae > Physeter > Physeter macrocephalus. The sequence continues at coordinate 64,468,236 of NC_041231.1, forward strand.
TGCTCCCTCGTTGTTGGAGTAGAAGATCCAAATCTGCTTCTGAGCTGAGGCATGAGGTAGGCAGGACTGGAGCACTCCTGCTGGGAGAGGACCCACTGAGAATTCCTTCCCCAGAGTTGTCTACTGGGGAGCGTGCTCTGTGGTGCCACCTGTCACCTGTTGTGCGGGCTCACAAAGTACACTGTTGTTGGCTCTGCTCTTGGCCTCACCTCAACCATGGGAATGTCGACAATTGGACCTGATGTCCCTCAGGCATTGTTTTCAGAAGGCCACCAACACAGATCCACCGAAGTCAGGTCCCAGAACTATAGTAGTCGTGCACCTGACTCACCATGGGAGCTATGGAAGCACCCAGCTGTGGCCTAGTCCCTGTGTGCACACACCACAAAGCCCACAGCTATTAAGGCCAGACCCGTCCCAGCTGCGAGGGCACCCATTGTCTGCTTGGATGTCCCGCAGGTGCTGAATTTACAAAGCCAGTGGTGGAGGTGTAAATCTGCAGCTTGTGCAGCCATGGGAAGAGATTTCCGCCCTGATTTCCTAAGTTGCGCAGCCCCTGGGACTTCACTATGATTTTAGCCCCGCCTGCGTGTGGGCAACCTACTGGCACCTGCTCCCAGAGCCTGCTGAGGCGGCGGCTGGCACGGGAGCCCACCAAGGCAGCAGCTAGGGCATGGATGCCTGGCCAGGCAGCAGCTGGGGTGTGGGCACCTGCCGAGGTGGCGGCTGGGTTGTGCACTCCTGGAGTCCGTGGAGGTAGGGGCCGGCATGTGGAGAAAGAGGCTGTTATGGCACGTCCCGCCCCTCCCTTCACACGCCACTTGACAACGGCACTTTGCTTCTATAGAGGGCCCGGGCTTCTTCCACATACACCGTCGGTTGCAGTCATACCACACCCAGCTCCTTCAGGCTGTCTCTGCACAGCCTACCCCAGTCCTCTCCCTGGGATTTTCCTCTTAACACCGACTCCAGCGCCCAGCCCCTGCCCATACCAGTGGATGTGCATCTCAGGCTGGGGCACAAAGGGAGGTGGCCTGGACCGTCTGTGCAGGTCGGTCTCTATTCCGCCTGCCCAACAAACTAATTGTTGCACTTTCCTCTAAGCCCCTGAAGCTCCCTTTCTGTCCTGGCTGATCTCCCTGCCAGTGACAGTGTTTTCCCAGATGCGAGAACCTTTCCTTTTTTTCAGCTCCCTCTCAGGGATGCAGGTCCCATCCTGCTTCCTCTCCCCCACCCCTCCTTTCATCCTACCTGGTTACGTGGAGATCTTTCTTGTCCTTTCAGGTGTTTGAGGTCTTCTGCTGGTGTTCAGTAGGTGTTCTGTGAGAACTGTTCATTTGTAGACATATTATTGATGTATTTGTGGGAGGAGGTGAGTTCCATGTCCTTCTACCCTGCCATCTTGATTGGAGCCCCAACAGATTCTAAATTAAATGCATTATTTGCTGAATTTACTTTCTCTCCATGCTTTCAGCGTAAAAATTCAAACACACTACTATACATAAAATAGGTAAACAACAGGGACCTACTACTGTACTCAACATCTTGTAATAATTTATAACGGAAAAGAATCTGAAAAAGAATATATGTATAACTGAATCACTGCACTGTACACTTGAAACTAACCCAACACTGTAAATTAACTATACTTCAATTAAAAAATTCAAAAAACCAAAACCCCTCAAAGAGCCTCATAGTTCCATTATGGTGAGAGAATACCTAGAAACACAGGGCTGAAATGAAAAATCCATCATGCATTTATTAGCAGCGCTGGTTCACTACCTTGTCATCAACGTTCAAAAGCAGTCTTGCACCTGAAGCCTCAGGGAAAATAAAGAAGCTCTTTGTACAGACATATTCTTTAGCTTTTGATAGGTTCTACAGTGATAATTCTTGGAGAAAATAAAATGTCATGAAGAATGGACAAAAAAAGCTTATGGGACAGAAAGAAAATCCAGTAACAGGAAATCGTATCACTTTTGTCAGGAAGGAGAGATAAGTGGGAAGATTATTTCCTACAGGTGACAAGATTTCCATAGCATCACAGAGCTAATTGCCTACAATGCCAAGTACAGTGAAAAGCCTTAGACCAGGACAATAGCTACCTGTCAAAAAGAAGCTCCATACTGAAAAGGAGGCCAGATGTTCTGGGTAAGTAAGTGATTACCTGCATGTAAGTTAGATACCCTGTGAGAAACACTACCTCTGGGCAGACAGTGTCTTTGGGAAGCCCACTCCCAGGTAATGCTGTGCACCTTCCAAGGCACCTGACAACCAAACTCGCACACCTGTTCAAAACGCACCTTTCGCACACAGTGCTCCTGTCTGTGCGTTGAAAGGGCTGCCCCCTCCTCTGCAGCAGGGCCCTCCCTGACTGTCTAGTTTCCTCAGGGAGCAGCGCCCTGCCTTCCTGGCTCCGGCCCCTCTGGCTCCCTGCCAGCCTTCTCTCTCCTCCCTTTGCCAACATTAGAAAAGTTAACAAATGGATCTAATTACCACAGTGGTTTGAGGCTTCTCGACTTTCTTTCCCTTCCAGCTGTAAAGATGTCTTCAGACCGAGCTTCACGTTCAGCATGGCTGTCAACTCTGTTTAATGCACACTTAAATTTAATGTCAAGCTGATGCCTGTGGAAGACCTTGATTAAATTTGCAAACAGTAGACTCTAACCAAACCAGAATTTGAGAGTTGTCTCATTTTGCCTTTCAAGCTTAAATCCCAGAAGTTTTCTTTTCTTCTTTGCAAAGAATTACAGGAGTTTGCTTGCAAAGACCCTGAGTGCCAGTAAGGCAGCAAAGTGGAAGAAACAAACGCTCCCCATGCTTTTACAGAGAGAAGAAATCCCTCAGCTTAAAATTCTGTATGAGTTTAAGATACTTCCCATTGCTTTATTCTGCTCCCTCATTCAAAATCTGTAACTATTCACTTTCACAACTATAATATTTTAAGTATTCCTAAAAAGTTTACTTTAAATCTTCCTAGTGTTCTTTTATGCACATTGCAATTAAGAGTTTTATACTGTCTTGGCAGAGTGAAAAACAAAATGAAAGAAATGGGATAGAATCTCCACAAACAATGTCAGTGCTTCTACCAGCTGCAAATTTCCAACCTGGTTTCTGGCTGCGACTGTCTCTTCTTTTGTCTCTGACAATCGTACAGCCTCTCCTCCTTGAAGAGGTAATAAAAGACCAGAAGTTAAAAGAACCGGAAGGCCCATATTCTTTTTCATTGGCTACTGTTTTGAAAAGAGGCTGCTGGCTTTTGATTTTTCTTTTGAGTTCTTCCTACATCATCTGATTCAAATAGGTCTTTCAAAGAAAACAATCAAAACTGTCTAGACCTGTGAAGCATGAAAAGTAAATTGCTTTTTCCAAGTCCACAAACCACCAGAAAGGCATTAATGTCTATCTTCTTACATAAACCTCTAACCCCTATCCTCTAATTTACACACTTCACAAAATATTTATATATTCTTCTGTATAATACATGACAGGAGATCAAGCCTTATTACAAAGAAATGGAACTGGTAATACAACTAATATTTAAACTAGTGTTATTTTGGAGTTTTCACTAGACACAAAACATTCAAGTTCTTGAGGCTGCTAGGATAAAATAGTCAACTCAGACATATCTGCTTGCTGTCGAGGGCTCTGAGCTGTTAGCTGGTGGGCGCACAGGCTTCAAGAAAGAACGTGCGGCAGGAGAAAAAGAGAGCCGTGCAAATTGTGCCAGATATGAAATACCCTGTCCTAAGATTTCTCACTGAGCTACAGTAGTAAGACTGCTGCTTGTTTTTCCTTTCTAATACAACAGAGACCTACCTTTCTATGCTTGGCTTTCCATCACCAACTTAATTCTGTGGTTAAAACAGCCACATGAAGCACTTGTTCTTAACATTAAAAAAAAAAAGGGCGTGGTTTTGCAGTTCATGGATGAAGTGGTCAGCAGTCATTGGATTCCTGCTGAGAATTATACATGATACAAGGAACAGCAGATGGTTTCAGAAGGGAGAGATTTATAGAGGTAATTTGTAGTAGAATAACACTATTTTCTGAACTAGGTAATAATTCACAAAAGACAAGCAAAGGTTCAGATAATATCTCATTTAATTATATGTTACTAAATATTCCAAGAAATCTTTGCTCAGCAGCCTAAGATAAAAACCTGATGAGCTGACATTTTTAGGTTCTGATGCTCCGATCCTGTTTAAATCCTTTTCTCATCGCTGCAGTTTCCCACAGGACTTAGAATGTAGTACTTCTAACAGTCCAGTTCTCTGAATGCAGTACAGTGTCTCATGTGATTCAAGAGGATAAAGGGCAAAAAGAGTGGATATATGTATATGTATACCTGAATCACTTTGCTGTACACCTGGAACTAACACACATAACACCGTAAATCAACTACACTCCAGTAAGAATTAAAAAAAAAAAAAAAAAAAAAAAAAAAGGATAAAGGGCAAGTGCCCTTTTCCCCAGGAAAAGAGGACTGCATAGAATGGTATTTTTACATAATCCAAGGGAGTAGGTGAGGACAGGTTACATTTCAACCTGGGTCTCCCCTCTACAAGTCCAAATCCTCTGGGTGAGTGAGCAGAGCCCACGGGGAGGAAATGTGTCAGATCAGGGCCTCTCCAGGCACACGGTGCGTTAGCCACTTGCCAAGGGCAGACAGAGAGCAGGGTGCTGATCCAGTGCCCTTGGGACCAGCTACAACATCCACCAACTCCACTGCTGGCACCAAAACAGGCATTATTAAAAATATGGGAATATTCACCACTGAAGTTGATGAATTTACCAAACCTTGGCAGTTCACAGCAACCACAGAAGCAATGAGGTATGGAAGCTAAAGGTGGAATGAAGAAACACTGCAGACTCTCCTTAGAACCTTCTCACCTTAGTGATGGGCTGTTCTCCCAGAGTGAATGGAGACGACAGCGGATAAGGAGGACCATCATTTTATATAATAAAATCCTTCTATTTGTTAACAGTATGATTGTACACATTCTGTTTCTCTTAATTCCTGAGTCACAACTCACTTCAGTAAAGTTTGCTACCACTCAAAGGGGTAAAAGTTCTCCTTGCTGATGTGGAATAACCTCAAATGACCAACTCAAGAGAAAAAGGAAAAAGAAAAACAGTTTAAAATCTTCACTGGTGATTTGGCAGTACGTTGCATATTCCCAAATACCACTTTAAAAGCTGAGGTAATGTCTCCTCTGTTACGGCATAATATGATTCACAATTACACACAGACACACTCATTATACATTTTGATATTTATTAACAAAAATGGTCTAGAAAAGGCCTGGGTCAACATTACAGTGGTAAGTTAAAATAAAAGCTGTTCTTAGTCGTACTGTTTCTAGGGGACTGTAACCAGTCCAGAAAGCTGTTTTATTTCCTAAAACGGGACTTAAATAACACCACTCAAGCGTTAGATTTCAAAAGAAATTCTTTCTCTGCTCTTTTGTCAAAGCAAAATATACCAGAGGTCTTTGTTTTTACTTGCAAGGTGGCCTTCCCGCAAAGTGTGTGCACGTGCGGATGGATGAAAGGGGGTCGGGTGGAGGGAGGAGGCAGACAAAAAAAGAAAAAGATAAAATCGTAAAGTGGAAATAAAAACTAGTGAGGAAGACAGGCTACCAACTGCCCAGGAATCGTTCACTGAAGCAACTCCTCCAGTCCCTCCAGATCCATTTCCAGAGAGGAGTTGAGCGAGGCCAGAGCAGATGACGCATCCTTGCTTCTCTGAACACTCGGTTTGGGTTGGGGTGTTTCTGCTTGGACGGATTCCTTCTTGACATCTTTACCTCCACTGAGGATCCGCTGGCTCTCAAAAAAGAACTGGTTTGGATGACTCAAAGAAAAGCCACAATCATCTACCTGTACAGGCAAGCAAATGTGTATCACATTAATACGTAAAAAAAGTACAAATAAAGGGATGTCAAGAACCGCCCAGACCTCATTCAAAACCTACTCAATACACAAAACACAGATTCTCGTTCAAAACACTCAAACCACTGCTTACGTGATTTCACTCACAGGGAGTTTCAGCCACCGCCTGACAGTGACGAATCTTGCGCTCTATGTCCAGCCCAGACCCCTTGCACTTGGCTCTGCTTCCCCACCTAACTCCTACCTGCCACCTCAGATGGCTCAAAGGCACATCCAAGCAATGCCTGGCATCTTGTTGGCCAATAAATATTTGTTAAAAAAAAAAAAAAAAAGAAAACAAGAAAAAAGGAGGGAGGATCTTTCCAGATGAGTTGGGTTTGGAAAGATGAGAGGGTGAAAAGCTGGTATAATGAGGTCCAAGGTGAATCAAGCAGCAGGACCCCAGGGGCAGGGTGAAGAGGAATGTCTGGGAAAGCAGGTAGTGCAGGTGGGCTGCGGTGAAAGGCACAGAAAGGGGGTAACAGGAAATAAGGTTGGAAAGACAGGCTGGGGCCAGACCATGGAGAGCCTTGACAACCTGGGTAAGTAGCCTAGACCTAATTTTGTAGGCATCACAGAGTCAATAAAATTCCTTAAGAAGGGAAGTGATGCGATTAAAGATATGTGTAATCTTATGGTAGATTAAAATGGATTAGCAGGGAGTTAAAAGTTACTGTCACAGTTCAGGATGAACCTTCTTAACAGGTGGACCCATAAACAGAAACAAGGTCTTTTCTGGTAAGACTTACTTCAGAACCTCAGGATTCTCTGATTCTCTTTAGTCACTTGTTGATACATGTTGGACCAATACTTTTATAATAATTCAGTGTATAGCAGATTGATAGTGTACACACTGATTTAAGAGTTACTACCCAGATCACTAAGAACAATTTTTTACCTGCTACTTTGCTGCTTAATTTCAAAATGTTTCCTGAATGTTTTATCTAGGATTTTTTATTAACAATGGAGTCATTTGTGAACTTCTTTATTATATTGTTTTTCACCCAATTCATTAAAAAACTGGGAGAGTCAATATAAAGTTTGCATTTTACAAAGTGTTCCATGAAAAGTAAGTTTATTGCCTAGCACGTTTCAATCAGAAGACTTTATGTTTTTTATAAATAGAGAATATTGGAGATTGGAAAGATGTAGGGAATACTTTAAACTGAATCTCCTCCATGTACAGACTAGGAAACTGAGACCCAAAGAGATTACCTGGTTTAGGCAAAGTCATAGAGCACTAGTAACTGGATCTGTCTGAATTAGAATTCAGGCCTTTAGATCACTTAGTTACTCTGAAATCTGTTTTAAGAGGTTTTATGGAAAGTCAAACAAACTTACAATCATATCATTATAAATATTATTTCTAGAGATAAATTTGTCTATAAAGATTATAAAAAACCACAGTGGTGTCATTTCATGCAAAAAGAAGCTAGCACCTTTTGTGATAATTAATTACATATCGGGTATTTTCTACACCTTGCTTCAAGTTGTTAAAAGTGTCAATATATCTATCACAGAAGATGACTCTGTGGATTAAAGTGAATGATTAGATTTCAATGTGGACAAAATGAAATATGGTAATCTTTATACTAAGCCTCATTTTCCTCCTCCATGAAATGGAGGTAATAATAGCAGCTATGTCATAGGGTTGCTATAAGGAAAACCAAAGAAATATGAGTGTAAAAAGAAAGAGTTGTTGGTTCTATGAAATCTAAATTAAATGCTTGGGAAGACTCAAGAAAGGCAAGTTACTTAAAAAAAAAAAAAATCGAATTTCCCAAAAGATAGGGAGAAAGATCAGGTTGCTTTGTATTATAAATAAGTTCTTTTTCCACTTTAAAGAAACCAAAACTGGAAATTGGTGATGGTGTATTATGCATATGGTTTTTGAAAAAAAATGAAATCAAATTCCAATCCCAAACCTACATTCAAACAAAAGACCCTGCCGTTATATCAAAACATTAGTAAACAAATGGCATTCAAATGTTTTACCTTTAAAATGTAATGTTTAAAAAATACATATTTTTTATGACTGCCCATTTTAATTAATACTTTTATTAACCAACTAAAACAATGCCAAGGGTCTTGAAATGAGGGCCTGTAACCATGGTTCTGTATGTGTCATGCTTCTCAATTTCTCTCTTAGGTCTGCAATCACCTTTTTTTTTTTTTTTTTTTTTTTTTTTGCGGTATGTGGGCCTCTCACTGTTGTGGCCTCTCCCATTGCAGAGCACAGGCTCCGGACATGCAGGCTCAGCGGCCGTGGCTCATGGACCCAGCTGCTCCGCGGCACATGGGATCTTCCCGGACCGGGGCACGAACCCATATCCCCTGCATCGGCAGGCAGACTCTCAACCACTGCACCACCAAGGAAGCCCTAAAATCACCCTTTCTTAACTCATTTTGTTAAGTAAGCTCATTTTACCAAACATCTATTAAGATGCCTGGTAGCATGATGAACTTATGAAGAGTTTCCTTCTGTTTACTGGATTGTATTTCTTCTAGGATGGGTTCTTTCTTTCGAGTGTTTTCCTTCTTTCACTTTTATTTTTGCCTGAAGGAAGTTACCTTTCATTTTGCTCAGGAAAATAAAATTAGGGATTTTTAGGGAGGAAGGGGAGAAGCATAAACCAAATAGAACAAAAATAGATTTTACTTTAAAATTAATTAGTAAAAAGAATAGAGGGCTTCCCTGGTGGCGCAGTGGTTGCGCGTCCGCCTGCCGATCCAGGGGAATCGGGTTCGCGCCCCGGTCTGGGAGGATCCCACATGCCGCGGAGCGGCTGGGCCCGTGAGCCATGGCCGCTGAGCCTGCGCGTCCGGAGCCTGTGCCCCGCAACGGGAGAGGCCACAACAGAGGGAGGCCCGCATACCACAAAAAAAAAAAAAAAAAAAAAAAAAGAATAGAGAAAGAGATTTACCCACATCTAAATCCCACATTTCACTTATTATTGCTTCAAGGTCAGCAGGTCTTTCCTTCACGCCTCATTTAAAAAAGAAAAAAAAAAGGAATATTCAGTTTGCTTCATTCTAGATTTGGAAATACTAAGTGAGAATTTTCACAATTTTGTCTGCTATGAATCTTGTTTCTTTCCTTGCCTTTTTTCTTGTTTGGTTGCTATGGGTGATGTTTTTTCTTTGTGGTTGATGATTTTTTTATTATGTTTTGTACATTTTGTTAAATACTGGGAGAGGGAAATTCTGTGATGCAGCTTCATTCTGTCCTGTTATCTTGGAAGTCCCAAAGTACCATACAGAGCTAAAACAAGACTGGTAGAAGAAAGAAGTGGGATGGAGCCCTTTATAGGCTAAATTATAAATTTTGGATTTGACCTGAAGAGCGATGGGGAAGGCTTTTAAAGTTTTTTTTAAAAGCAGGTTACTGAAATGATCAGGTTTTTCTGTTTTAAAGATCACCCTAGCAGCTGTGTGGAGGAGAAAGAACTGGGCGGGTGCATGTGTGCAGCTGCTGGGAAAGGAGTCAGGAAGGCACCGCAGTGAGTGACCCGCATGAGAGACGGTGGGGCTCCCGGCCCAGGGTTTTAACTGATCTCCACAGTGATCCTGAGTGATGATTACAAAGCATAAATGTACTTGGTATATACCGTTTAAGATTGCAGGAAAATGTGTGATAGACTTTAACAAGATTTTTACAGAGATTTCTATGGTGAAAAGAGAATTATGCTCAGCTATTTGGAAAATAAGTATTCAGAATGACTCAACACTTAAAGAGATCTATTTCTAAAGAAACTATTTTCAATTAAAATCCAGAGTTTAATCTACACAAGGCTAGTGTTTTCATTTACAAATGAAGTATGCCAAAAGAAAAAAAAATTCACTTCAATATAAAACATTGCTCCCTAAAAATACTGAGGAAAACAGATTTCAAGCAGGCCAGCTTTTGATATCTACTAAGTGAACCTCTCTCAAACATGAGCTTGGAATGAGCATGTTCTGCACACAATGACCTTCACACAAACATAGGTCTCATATTTCTGCCACAGAAAATGTGGGTTTTGAAGGACTGGAAGCAATACTGTTTTACCTATGGGATGTTTGGGTTTTAATCAAGCGGTTTTGCAATGACAGCTTATAATGAGGCAGCTGGTCTTACCAAAAAAGCCATATGGAACCATTGCAGCACTGCTGTAAATGTTATCAGTTAACTGGTTCATTTTCAAACCTTTCATTAAAGTGAGTTTAATCACAGAGGCCTCAAGAAAATAAACATAGGAGGTTTTTTTTGGGGGGGAGCAGGCAGAATGGCAGCAACATGAAATAAAAATAGATTCTATTTTTAAATTACATTAGAAAAAATAATAAGCAAAGAGAGATATTTACAACAAAAAATCTATAGTGAGACATCTAGTGGATGCAAACAGCCTTTTTATTCCCTTGATTTATATGTGGCTTAAAGTAGACTACTTCTATATGTGGGAGGATTTAGACATATGTCTTTTTAATAATATCTTCATTAATCTAAAGCAAGTTTTAAAAATTGGCTATAGTAGTAATACTCTTGTAGGAATAATCAATAGGAGAGATGCTACAAAAGCAGATTTGAGAAATAAGCACTTCTTACTTTTTAGTGATGTCACAAACTCAGTGTTTAAATCTAATTTTCATATCTTCTCTAAAAAAAAAAAGGAAAGAGGTTGAATAATAGACCTCAATTTGTTAAAGTTCTGAGGCTTCTTAATTAAAAGGGTCCACAAATAATTAAGAACACATATTAAATTAAAATTCTCAAGCTGAGCAAGCAAATTAAAGAATACAGTCTACAAGGGAAAGAGTTTGCATAGATGATGCTGAAAATACCAAACAGATGTGGCTTATCTGTTGAGATTCCTATTCTGACAAAACTGATGAGAATTTTTTGTTGTTGTTTACCACTATATTGATGTTTAGTCCTTTCAACTGTGTGAAAATAAAATTTTTATGTTTTTAAATAAAAACACTATTTTCAACAGTTAGGTATAATAGTAAGAGGACTGGACCCACGGCCCAGAGCAGACCAGGGTTCTGGCTCCAGACCTCCCACTAACCAGCTGTGGTCCCTAGGGCATCATGCAGAATCACTAGGCCTGTTTATTTTTTACCATAAACTATGAAGGCTGCATCATGAATCTAGACAGGAAAATACTAATGGCCTCCACAGCTGTTATTACAAATACAGTCACAGGTTTTACAGAACAGCAGTCAGGGTTAGATCATGAGCTCTAGATGAGGTCCTCGACAGCCTGGTTCAAATTTAAGCTCCACTCCTTAGGACCTTAGGCTCTCAGCCTCTCTAAGCTTTGTCATGATGGGGATGCAAATTGTGCCCAGCTGTGGTCTGCAGTGTGGACCAAAAGAGCCAATGTGTCCAGAGCACTAACTGCTGGGCCTGGCACATGTGAAGGGTTCTGTAGGTGTTGGCTGATATTAACATTATTATTTTCATTATTATCAGTGATGTTATATTTTTCCTATGAAATATGTAAAAAATTCTGCAATTATATAACCACGAAAGAAAAGTTATTTCATGAAAACTAGAAAACATAAAAGTGATTATAAAACTTAGCATATTGTGGGGACTTCCCTGGCAGTCCAGCGGTTAAGACTCTGCGCTTCCAATGCAGGGGGCAGAGCTTCGATCCCTGGTCAGGGAACGAAGACCCCACATGCTGTGTGGCGAGGCCAAAAAAAACTCAAAAACTTAGCACATCGTGGTAGCTGATGATGAATTCAATACATGGAGCATCTTTTTTGGGAAGGTCACGAATCCCTTTGAAACCTGATAAATGCTCAACTCCAAAAAAGCACATATGTACTTAGAGAAAAAAATGTTTCAAGAGGTGCATGGACCTCTGGTGCATTCTTGGCTGTCTTTTCTAGGTTAGGAAGCCATGAACAGGACCAGTACTTGCAAACTGGGGGTCTGTGAGCTAAGTTGACCCTGCAGATGTGCTGTTGGCCTGCACACGGCCTTAAAACTTGTCAGTGTGAACGTATCTAACAGCATGACTTCTTCAGTGGTGTTCATCTCAGGCAGTTTCACTTTTTTGGGTTATCTGCCTGACTCCTGCAGGCCTCTGAGTTTGTGACCTATGCTTTACACCTCTCAGGACCTACTAGCAGGCCTTTTGTATAGGAGGCTGGCAAGAAAACAACCAAACACGTTTCCCTGACTCTCTTGCAGCTAGGGGTCGGTCCACTGTGTAACCTAGGTCACCATGCAGATAAACACAAGACTTGGGAACTAGATTAGGGTAACGTGAGTTGACAACCACCAGTAAAAGCATCCAGTTTTCTACAAGAAAGATGGCAAAAGCCTTTGGTTCTTCTGGACAGCTGAAGCCAGTGTTCCAGACCTACTCTGAGAAGTGGTTACCTAAGGCCTGTGGGTCCAGTCCGGCCCAGAATTTGCTCTTGTAAATAAAGTTCTACTGGGACAGAAGCATGCCTGCGCCTTCACACACCGTCTGGGCTGCTTTTGCACGAGAGCAGTAGATGGAAGCAGCTGTGACAGGGAACACGTGGACCACAAAGCTTCAAACTTTCACAACCTGGCCCTTCACAGAAAGTTTGCCAACCCTTGGTCTTATCCCTAGAAGTGGAGTGGTGGGTGGCAGCCATAGTAAGATTTTCTCAGGATGTAGCTTCTCTTAGTTACAATATTCCTGGTTCTGTAGCATCCAAGCTTAATTCCCTGGCCCTTCTATAAATTCTATAAGCAACCTTATACTGTGTAATAATTCCCTTTCCACTGAAAACAGCTGGAGTGGTTTCTACTGCTACAGCAAAAAATCTTGAATGAAACACAGAGTAACAAAAGACAAAGGATCAGGTTATAAAGTTTAAAAATTTACTTACATTATGTGTCATCTCAAAGAACTTCTGACAGGCTACCTGGTAATGTGTCCCTTTTACTAAATCCAAAATCTAAAATGAAGGGAAAAAAGAGAAAGAAAGATTAGAAATTAAGTTTCTAAACCACTGTAGCTCCTGGTTGCCAGCCTTTTCATAATCTTCATTCCAGACAGGAAATGCATTAAATCATGTTGCACGCTGTACCCCTGCAGCCTGGACACTGTGATAATTTTGACATCATACAGTAGCTGTTTAGGTTGGCATTAAACCACTGATGACAAGAGATAGTAAGTGATCTTGCTGACCTACCCAATGTGAATTTCAGTAACTTTACCTTGACAACAAGATGAAAACAGATCCTAGTATTATGACTTTGACAGTTATTGTCAGAATATCATATTGCAACATCTCTTCCAAAACTGTAGATATAAATCTAGTAATCTAAATGGTTGGTGCATGAAGCAATCAAGTATACTATTTAGATTTTTATTTTCCACATTACCAGTTTGTACAGATACAGCATAAAATACAGCTGTGTGCCCATCAGAAAAATTTAATGTAAACCCTTTGGATGAGTATCTGTGGAGAGGGAATGCTTTTGCCTTCAATCAGATTTGTTCTTTTTTGAAATGAAGTTATTTCTAGTAAAGCTCAGCAGAATGTGAGAGTAAATAGTCTATTCTGACCACCTATTAGGAACATCACCCTATCTTTTGTAAATACAATTTGCTTTCCAATTCTACTTCATGTGATCTCTTCAGAACGGCACAAACTCCCATCCTTATCAGCAGACTGCAATGACAGTTGAAATTCGTAAAGTTTTATCACCTTTATCACCTTCCTTGACAAATAAATAGAATATATATTTGGCCTGTTCATAAAACACAGTAAAATGCTGAAATTAACAGACAGCCTCAAATGAAGGAAAAAATAATTCTGGAGAAATGTTAATTTCTATCCCTTTTCAAAAGGCTGACCTTCCTAGGACAAAAAGAAATGTACATGAAGTCTCAAATTCTTGCTATCCTCATTACTGAATATAGCTTACATCTTTTAACAGATACACACAAAAAATTACAGTGCAGAATGGACATCACATTATACTGACAAGAGTATGCTTAAAAGAACTGTTTTTGTCTGACTGTCTTATAGATTACATTTCTAAATTTCAGGTCACCTTTTATTAAATCCTACGTGAAAGACCTGTGTAAATGCCAACCAATCACAGCACCCAGGATTCTGCCTGTCTGCCTATTTGAACTGTCTACTTTTCTTGAATCATTACAGCAAAAGTGAAAAATAAATCAGTTTTAAATGAATGACTATAAACTTTTAAAATGAAGAAAGTCACAAAGTTTTTAAAGTGATTTTAACATTCTGAGCTCATATTCGCCTATGTTTTTACACACAGATAATTCAAACTGTGCTAAGATAAACTTGCAGTTGAGTACTGGCAAACATCAGTGATACCAAGGTATGAATATCTATGAATTACAATTTTGGAGAAGCAAGGACTTTAAACATAAACTTAAGCTTAAATGATGCCATAAATTACCTGAAGAGAAAATGAATTCACAGAAATAGACAAAAATCCCAACTGTATGGTATGCAATAAACTCCCTTTATTTAAAAACAAAACAATGAACCTAACATCTTATTCTGTGTATATACATTTCTTGTTTATATATATACATATATATGGTATACTTAGATATCTTCCTTGCAAAATAAATATGTAACATTATATATAACAATCTAATATATATGTTTGGGAAACATGCTATAAAGAAATACTTATAAGAACCATACTAATAAAAATACCTAGTTGGGTGACATACACATATACAAAAGTTATTATGGGAAATTGACAGAGAAGCCACAGAATGTGAGAAAAGCTGATGTATCTTGAAATTTTAGGTTCCATCAAAAAATTAAATTTAGATTAATCACACAACAATCCCCTCTCGACCCCATCCCCTACTCTACTCCAGAGACTAGGTTCTTCCTTAAGGAAAATCATTCACTTTTCCTCTGACATTTTTCTTCATCTTTCTAGGAAGAATTTTTATTTGAAGTTTTCTTGCAAATTCATAAATAAATCACTTGCCTATCTATCCTTAAACAACTTCACCTATCATGTTGCAGCACATTTGAGTGGATGAAAGTTTCTGCACAGATGCAGAGGTATAATGGGGAAAAGAGGCAACAGGGTGTTTTTCACTGGCTAGGAAAGCTGTTCAGAGGAAGATAAATTGAGTCCCAAGGAGAAGAGAGAGGGAAGAAGAAAGATAGCAACTAACAGGTCAGGGAGACAGTAAGTGAGCCAATAGGAGAAACCTGAGAGAAAGACTGCTCTGAGGTGACTGGGTACTACTGGTAGGGACTGTCTTCATTTCTCAGATGAAAAAATATACCCTCTTAAAATAGGGGAGTGTGTCTTTCTAGTGTGGGCCATTTAACTGCAGAAAGAATTAAAAACTGAAAAATCATATGCAACTGAATGATCTTGTTTTCCTTAAGAGAGTTTTTCCTTAAAAAACTTACATGTTTTAAATTAAGATAGAACTTCCCTGGTGGCACAGTGGTTAAGAATCCACCTGCCAATTCAGGGGACATGGGTTTGAGCCCTGTTCCGGGAAGATCCCACATGCCGCGGAGCAACTAAACCAGTGTGCCACAAATACTGAGCCTGCACTCTAGAGCCCACAAGCCACAACCGCTGAGCCCATGTGCCACAACTACTGAAGCCTGCGCGCCTATAGCCCGTGCTCCGCAACAAGAGAAGCCACCACAATGAGAAGCCCACGCACCACAACAAAGAGTAGCCCCCGCTCACCGCAACTAGAGAAAGCCGGCGTGCAGCAATGAAGGCCCAATGCAGCCAAAAATAAATTAAATAAATAACATTTAAAAAATAAATAAATAAAATAAAGATAGAAAATGTGAAATATTACTAAAAAGAAATCCAACAGCAAATAAAAATATATACTTTAGTTTCTCATTATGATCTACATTAAAGAGATACAGGAAAAGACAAGGAAGGGTCTTGGACACTGAATGAGGTTTGGTTTTCCTGAGTGGAACAGGGAGCTGTTGCAGTGCTCTAAGCACTGAAGCGGATGACTCACATTTTCACAGGATGTTCTGCCTGCTGTGCTGGGGGCGGGGTGGAGAGTGCGCTCATTGCAGGAGTTTAGGGGACAGACGAGGGGGGCCTGGACCAGGTGCTGACAGTCATGGTGGGGAGAAGGGGTGCAATTAGAGATAGAAGCATTTCCCACTTTGTGGCCATGGGATGTTTTTGAAAAACAGCTGTCCTATGTGAAAACACTCCACAAGGGCCTGTCCCCGCCATGTTCTGGAGTAAAGAACCCTCTCCCTACCCCAACTGACTTCCTAAATAAAATGCAGTAAGAGGCCCACATATCAGTAGGAACTAGCATGTAAAATAAATGTAAAACACCACAAATACCGCTTACTAGTCGCTAGGCAACATGATGAGTAAGAGCGTGAGGCCTCAAGCCCCCTGGAGTCAGCACCCACCCCCTGCGGACTTCAGCCTTTGCACAGGTGAGTCTGCTGCTCTGCTGTCTGCACACAGCACAACTGCAGACCACCCCTGCACCTTCTCTTCTTAAATTTTCTGATACAAACACCCCTGGCAAACACTGTATTAAGATATCCCACAGGTACGTCTATTTTGAGGATGGTGCTGGTGCCATGTGCTGATGGTTGGGTGACTCCAGGGCAGGAAAGACAAAGCTAACAATCAACAGGAAAGGAAAGGAGAAGTGGGGTGTGAGCAAGACACTAAAATGTAGTTCGTCAAACAGGAGCAAAAACCGAAATGTGGCAATGAAACACCAAAAGCCAAGGAGGACAGATGTCCGGAGGCCTGTGTAACGGAACTTGGAGTCAAAGCTTCAATTCTCTGCGATATGTCTAAACAGCCCTGGAAGAACTCAGAGACACTGAGTAGGCTGACTACCAACTTGGCCGGGCTGACCAGGGAGGTGTCTACAGCAACGGCTGAAATGCATGACAGCTGTGATCACTAAGCCATCCTTCCTTCCTGAAATTCAGGGTCTTAGGAAGAGTTGGTCTCATTCAGAATTTAAATTTTTTGTGTAGTCATAATTCAAGTGATCTTTCTTTAAAGTGCTAAATTTTAACAGAAGAGTCCGTGTCCCTGGGCTGTGGACAGATATGCCTGACTCATGGCCAGACGACTGTGAGCTTGAAGAGATGTTAGGTTCAACCAGAAGTGGTATGTTTTTCTTTGAAGCTGAAATTTTTCTTTTATGTTTTCTCAAGAATGAAGAAATACTGGATGTGGTAATATTTTATGACGTATCAATGTTGAACTTACCTACCTAACCATGTTTTTTAAAATATGCTTTGCTTAGGGGGCAGGGGTGCATAGCTAGTTAGTTCATAATGTGCGTGTTTACATATATTTTTTGTGTTAGTCATATGTTGAATATGACATTAAAATTCTTTTAAGAAAAAACATTTTGTAGAAAAGCCAGAATGAGGAAATAGGCAGTAGTGCTTTTGGACAGTGTTTGTCTTGCCAGCAGAGGTCCTGAAGGGCCAGCTCCCCAAGGCTGGGGGCTCAGAGGCAAGACTGGCCAAAGGGAGGGTTCGAAAGAGAACCGGAGAGACAAACACATATAAACAGAGTGGAAAACTCTACAAGAAGAAGGAATATACGGAGATAAGAGAGGATAAATAGGAAGGTAAAAGAAGCAGGTGGGAGGAAAGTGTTGAAAGCCCAAGAAATGTGGTTAGACAGAGCCACTCTCTGCATGGCCCGTAGATGTCACCATGCAGCCCGCAGCCTGCAGCTGTGCTCACCCAGCAAGGACACAAACCCCCTCCAGCCCCCACGGTCCTTCTGGAAGAGCCACAGCACACCACGGTTTCCTTGTGAACCAGCATTAATACCAAACTAACAGCTCTTTAAGGATGAAACCAAATCAAGTGCCAATTCTGATGTGTAGGCTAGAAGTTTCCTAATTAGGCTTTAGAAAAATATAATTAGACAATCTGAAGAATCTTATCAAATAAAGGCTTATTTGAAAACAAAAGATTATTATTTAAAGAAAAATTCCAATGAAGGTCCAAGAATATTGCTCAAATGGCAATTCGAGTTTGGTTTTTAATGCCAATATTTCCAGGCTAAAGTACAAAATGTGAACCTTAACAACTGTTCTAATACATCAGTAGTCAAAAGGCTAAGAAAAATTAAGAGGAATATTGATATCAAACTACTATATTTTGGTTAACTCATATTCTTTAACTTTTTTCTCTATATATCTTAAACTACTTATCAGCTGACTAAAGTCCATCAAGAAGAATATTAGATAGTTTTTCTTTTGTTTTTTTTTTTAACAATGCAGTTTGTCATCTTTACAAGAAAACGTTCATCATATTTGTATTTCCTAAGTTTGGTAAAATCATTAATTACACTTCATCGACTATTTCATCCTCAAGGCAAATTACTGTTTGGTTTTGAATCCCAATTAAGTGGCTAATAACCAAGATAATCCTTGCAGGGGAGGGGCAAAGAGCAAATAAGGCGACAGTTTTCTCATTTGATTAGTGACAGATCACAGCCGTTGACGAACATATGCGATACAAAGTACTGGTGGGAAATGTTGTATTTATACTTATACACACACATATATACGTATATGAAAACAGAAATATAGATAACATTTTATAACTTAGAGCCACCCTTCCTTCTCCCTTCTGATGCTCATACTCTCGGCCACCGAGACGTCCTCTCCGCCTTTGCTTCAGCACCTGCCATGAGGTCCAGATGGTTCTCTGGCGGCAGAATGCAGCCACCTGCCCATCCTGGGCTGCAAGGAGGAGACGCTGACCTCACCAACCAGACACGCGGCTCAGCTGTCTCTAACTCAAGGTCACATTCTGTTTTATTTAAAAGTGATAACAAGCCTGTTTCTTCCTAAAAAAATCAACATTTCAAGAGGAGATATTTGATGATATTTTCCCGCTCCATTTCTAATCTTCCTTTATTTTGAAGGTGAGAGAAAACACAGTTGCGATGTACAGTCTGGAACACATTTTTTTTTTTTTTTTTGCAGTATGCGGGCCTCTCACTGCTGTGGCCTCTCCCGCTGCGGAGCACAGGCTCCGGATGCGCAGGCCCAGCGACAATGGCTCATGGGCCCAGCCGCTCTGCGGCATGTGGGATCCTCCCAGACCAGGGCACGAACCCACATCCCCTGCATCGGCAGGCAGACTCTCAACCACTGTACCACCAGGGAAGCCCCTGGAACACTTCTGATCTTATTACTTGGCCCCTGTTTCTCCCACAAAACTTACAACTCTGCTGTGACCTTCACCTACTGGGGCAAGTTTCCCACTCATGAAGATGTGCTTTCCTTCGTTTAAAACATTATGTGCCAAGAATTTTTCTGAGTCACTCTTCATTGTCTATAAACATAGTTATCCAAATAAATTGATTCTAACTCCAAAGGTCGTTAAAATTAATCTTTTCCTCTCCATTGTTCAGGCCCTGATCAATCCCTTTTTATTGCAAAGCTTCTTGATTCATCCCTTCCTCATTCAAGACAGCTTCTGAACTGCCACCATAGTAACTAACTTTCCTAAAACCCAGATCTAACCCTGGCATTGCTGGCTCCCAGACTCCTCATCGTGGTTCAAAAGGCCATGGACCACCAGGCCACAGTCCCGCC
This sequence comes from Physeter macrocephalus, assembly GCF_002837175.3. Taxonomy (NCBI): domain Eukaryota; kingdom Metazoa; phylum Chordata; class Mammalia; order Artiodactyla; family Physeteridae; genus Physeter; species Physeter macrocephalus. Next base: position 64,487,753 of record NC_041231.1, read on the forward strand.
CCCGCCCCCACCCAGGCCCCTCCTGCCCACCTGGCCCCTGGGTCCTCACACTCCAGTCCAGCTTCTGCCAGGGTGTACGCTTTGGAATTTTAGCTCACAAAACTCCAGTGATGACGCAGAGGGTTTTCTTGTCTAATGCACTGTTTGATTTGGTTTAGTCCAGAATTGTCTAAGTTTCTTCAGGGCAGAACTTACCAGGGTGGTGTTTCTCAACTAGTCTGTCCCCAGAACCTGTTTTCATAGATCTCTCAGGACTAGGACTCCTCAGAACAAGCCCTGGCACCTTATCTGAATGTGCTCACCTCCCCTGAGTCTCACTCTAGCCCTTCTCCTGTCTAGTCTTCTCTCACCACACTGAATTTCTTTACTGTCTGTCTCCTCCACTGGAGTATCACCTCTGAGGAGGAGGGGCCTTGCTATTAGTTCATCACTATATTCCCAGGGTCCTGAATGGTAACTGGAACAGTCACACCCGATCACATTTGCTGATATTGAATGCATGCTTCCCCTTCGGCCTGATAAGCCCGACTTCCCTCCAGTGGGGAACTCCTACCGCACCTTCACACCCAATGCAAACGTCACTTCCTACGTGAAGCAATCCTCGATGTCACTCCTCCCTCCTCAGCAGATCTTCCCCCTCTGGCTCTTCAACTAGCATTTAGAATAATTTTTTAAAGCACTTCTCCTACTTCATTATAGTTAATTATGTCCTGTAATGCCACTCGACTAAAAGCTCTAACACAGCTTCTTAAATCTTTCTGTTTCTAGACTTGAACATACGGAAAACTCGGCAACATGGACGGTGCTCGGGAAATGTTTATTGAGCCATAAAATAAATGTTTTTCCTCCCCAAAGAAACTTCCTTCTGTTTGAATCCATCTTAGAGCACTTTTACCGGAGCCTTTGCAATTAGACAGTTGATTTCCATTTCTCTCTCTCTCTTTTTTTTTTATTGGTGTAGCACCACAGGAAAAAAATTACTAACTTAATTTAGTTCTTCCACAGGCTTTAAAAGGGCTTGAGAGGTTTCTCCAGTCATATTTGAGGACACTTTGGAGAAGACAGCGACACCACTCCATCAAATTAACTGGAATCCAAATGTAGAAATCTGCCATCGCTGTGTACAGTTTACACAAACAGGAAAACATCCTGGTCTGTGTACACAACAGCCCCTGCCCGCACCTCTCGACGAGCTTTCAGACTATGACCAAGTCAGTCGGTCACTCTCTCACTCCATCCATGCAGCCCACATTCACTTAGCCCCTTGAAGGGATTCCAGGATTGGGTTTATAGAGATGAAAGATACCATTTATGTCCTCGAGGAGGATAAGGCCACAAAGACAGTCTGGAGGGGAGGACAGACAAGGGAACAAACAGTACAAAACAGGTGTTGACCTGATACAGGAGAACACAGGATGCTACATGAAGGGGAGGGGAAAGGGCTCAATGTGAGTTTCAGGAGAGAACTGAACCAAGTGGTAATAATGAATCACAATGATGAAGATAAAGAAAGGGTCAGGGCAACCCAGACACGGGGACGATATGCAAACGAGGCACAGAAACTCCAAGCAAGATGCCTGGGGACGGGAAGAATGTAAAGTATATTAGAAAGATGACCTGGAATCAGTGTGAAGGACTTTCGAGGGGAAGAGGGACTGTGGACAATGGGAAGAGAGCAGAGCAGAAGGGACAGACTCAAGAGCACTGGGAGTGGTCGTGGATGTTGTCCTGACTTCCAGCTTGAGCATCTGGTGCTGCACTCGCTCTCCCCAGAGGCAGAGTACCAAGGACACCGCCCACTCCTCAGGACCAGGGCACACTGTCTCCAGGCTCAGAGAGTGCTGACGACTGAGAGCTGGCAGCAGTCCTGTCGGTTGCGGAAAGCAATCTTCCCCAGAGTGGCCTGACCCAACGACCAGCCGACGACGCAGCACGCTCCTATCAAGGACCAGTCACAGGGTCATCTCACCTCAGAGCTCCCTGTGGGACCAGCTAGAGACCACGTCCCCTTCTGCTCTGTCCTGCCTGCTCCTTCCCTGACAGGTGCTGACCCTGACAGCACTCCCCAGAAAACGTCCTGCATGCAAACCCCACCACAGCGAACCAGACCCCGACAAAGTGCAAGTTGTGTTTTGCTTGTTTGTTTGCTTTTGCAGGGAGAGGGATGGGAATCAGGTGAGGAAGAATAAGGTCTATAACAACATCTTATACACCTGCTCTGTCTGTATCAGATATTGTTCTGGTTATTTTACTTAATTACCAGCACTCTAAATCTGTTTTTCACATATATATGCAAACACATGTGAAAAAGAATGCTTAGAGCAATTTTTTAGGCCTTTGAGATGCCTGGGAAAATCTGATCAAAACTGTGGCCCTCCCCAGTTAGAAAAGTGTGCCACACCTCATAAATCCTGAAATGTCCTGCAAGTCAGCTAAATTCTAAATAGAAGAGAGGCTTTCTGAAAGGTATATAACACTCAAGTTTAATAATCATATTACATTACTCCCTTATTTTTATCCACAATGTAGACACCCTAATATTGAAAATGTCCCACTGTCTTTTAACTTACTATATTTGAATAAAGGTTTTGAATCATTAAAAATACCTCCAATATTTGGGTAAAAGGATTTAAGCTTTAGGGGAACATAAACTAAGTGAACTTGCAATAGGGGAGGGAGAGAAAGAGAATGCTGAGGAGAGGACGGAGGGAGGGGAAGGCAAGTGAGAATCCTGCTAAGTCTGCTGGGAGGGGCAGACAGAAGTGCGGCCAGACCGCAACCCCACAGTTTACTCGCTAATCACAGCTGTACGGCGGGTATCCTATTTTTTTGCCTAATATAAAAGCTCGCCACTTCAGAATCACTATGTCCTATGATCTTTATGGAAATGATGAAAAAGATTTCTCCTTGACTTAACAGTTATTTTCAAAGATCTTACCTCTAAAAAGAGATGTAGCCTATTTGCTTGAAAACAGAAACTAAACTAGAAGAAAGAAACTAAACTTAACATCTGTCACTCAAATGAGGTTTTTCCAAGGACTAGAAGATTGAGAAATAACTATATATGTTTACATATAAATATAGATGTGTATGTGTGTGTGTGTATATATATATATATATATATATATATATATATATTCAGAAACTTCGTCTAACAATAACTACATTGTAAATTGATGGTCAACACTACCAAGAAGTCTGAAATGGCTTTTTTTTTTTTTTTTTTGGCCGCGCTGCACGGCATGTGGGATCTTAGTTCCCTGACCAGGGACTGTACCCATGCCCCCGTATTGGAAGCACAGAGTCTTAACCACTGGATCACCAGGAAAGTCCCGTGAAATGGCTTAACGGTAAGCAGACTGAGAATCTGAAACACTTGCTGTATGAAAAAAGATTAATTACTCAACTTCCTGGATACTTTAAGTTTGCTTTTCTAAAAAAAAAAAGGTGGGGGAGGGTCCTTTGAGAGAATAGTCTATAAAACTGATCATGAAACAGAACTAAGTTAGGGAGAATAGTTTTTTGTCCATAGGTAGGCAGGTAGATTTTATTTTAAGTATCATAAATGACAGTTACCATATGCTACTGAATGAAATTCCTCTACAGATACCAGCAATTTTTTATGAATAAATGAATGAATAATAAAATAATTATAGAAAGATACATAACTATAAATAGAGTACTGAATTTTCTTTTAATAAAGACTGTGTTTTCCATTTTAATGCAATTTTAATGAAAGTAAACTTTCATAGCTTTGGCTAAAAAATGGCGTATGTTATTTGACTTTCAAAGTGATTCTTCTTTGAATCACCTTGACAATATTAAATAATCTTCAAATGACCATTTATCTTCAGCCTAATGAAAAGGAAGGATAGGGCTTCCCTGGTGGCACAGTGGTTGAGAGTCTGCCTGCCAATGCAGGGGACATGGGTTCGTGCCCCGGTCCGGGAAGATCCCACATGCCGCAGAGCGGCTGGGCCCGTGAGCCATGGCCGCTGAGCCTGAGCGTCCAGAGCCTGTGCTCTGCAATGGGAGAGGCCACAACAATGAGAGGCCCGCGTACCGCAAAAAAAAAAAAAAAAAAAAAGAAAAGGAAGGATATACACAGAAATCAAGTTAGATATTCAGGGATTTTTATGATAAAGCGAAAAATGGAACCATATCCTCCTGACACCAATTCTAAAGCTCAACTTCCCATCTTTTCCTTAATGCTGTTCTAAGATTTACCAAGAACAATGTACACATTTTCAACTACACGACCAAGAAAAGCAAAGCTAAGTGCAGCAATTCTCATAAATGAGAAGAGATGCTCGCAGAGATGAAACAGACAGAAAAGCTGCTCTTGAGAGCAGTTGCTGTTCATAAAGTAATGGACAGACGGATACCATCGTCTACTGATAAGTACTTTTCATACTCCTCACCTAAGAAAATCACAGGAGTTTTAGGTAGTTTAGATTTATATGAACACTGAGTAAGGAGTAGTTGAGATTTATCTTTGCCATAAAATTCTCTTGCCATAGTGTTACCTTTAAGGCTCTTAAACTGTCCATTTTGAAAGATTTCTTCATTAAAAGACATTTACCAGTTTTATACTGAATATGGTCACTAACTTTTTGAGAATGTTTGGAGTGTGAAAAAGAGAGGTTAACCAACCTCTCAAAAAGCATAAAGACCATACATTTTTATATATTTCAAGGTTTTAATATCACTATTAATTTTTCGGGAAGCACCAATTAGATTTGCTCTTAAAATGATCATTAGTGGTTATGCTGAGTAAATAACTAAAACTTTTTCTTCCTCTCTTAAACAAAACACTAAAATGAAAAATAAAAAGACAGTTTAAACAATATTCATACAGAAATATACTTGTAAATAATGAATCATTTAATAAAAAACCTGAAAAATGAGTAGCCTTATTTTTACTCATTTATGGGTCAACATGTAAAAGTAAATATTGGCTGTAATAGGTCAAACACAACTGTATGCTAGAAGCAAATATTAAAATATGATATGGAAATAGAACCTAACACTCTAATACTCAATAGTCTCAACTAGAGCAATACTCTGCAATGGAAATACGAGTAACATCTGTAATTTAAAATTTTCTATAGCTACAATTAAAAAGGTAAAAAGAAACACGAAATTAATTTTTTTTTTTTTTTTTTTTTTGCGGTAC
>NC_041231.1:64492965-64546453 GCF_002837175.3 Physeter macrocephalus
TTTTTTTTTTTTTTTTTTTTTGTGGTACGCGGGCCTCTCACTGTTGTGGCCTCTCCCGTTGCGGAGCACAGGCTCCGGACGCGCAGGCCCAGCGGCCATGGCTCACGGGCCCAGCCGCTCCGCGGCATGTGGGAATCTTCCCAGACCAGGGCGCGAACCCGGTTCCCCTGCATCGGCAGGCGGACGCGCAACCACTGCGCCACCAGGGAAGCCCCCACGAAATTAATTTTAATACTACATCTTGTTTAAATAAATATTATTTACTGTCATTTCAACATGTAATCAATATAAAAATATCATACTAAGATATTTTACAATGCTTTTTCATGGTAACTCTTTGCAACCTGGCATATATTTTCTACTCACGGCAGGTGGTGTGCTGGAGCTGACCCCACTGGCTTGTGAGAATGGACTGTGCAAAACTCTTCCCAAGTTAGGGTTTGTAACATCACTTTGGTAGCTTCACATCAGTCCAGTAGGAGTATTTACACAACATAAATCAGCAAATGACATAAGTCAAGGCTTCTTTCCCCCAGAGCTGGTTTACCAATACACCACTGCCTTCAGCACATCTCAGTGTGGACCATCCACATTTCAAGTGCTAAACCGTCACTGCATGTAGCTAGTGGCTGCTAGTGGACAGCCCAGACCAGGCACACACAAAGAGTCAGACTTCCAGAGTTGGCAACTTGGAATATTTGAAATGTCCAGTTTCCTAGAAATTATTACAAAGCTTGGAAAGAAAGAAGAAAGTAGGGTCCATTCACAGGAGAAATGAATACAAACTGGTCCCAAGGAAGCACAGACATTAGACTCATCAGACAAAGACTTTAAATCAGTTGTCTTAAATATCCTCAAAGAGCTAAAAGAAACCATAGACAAAAAGCTAAAGGAAAGAAAAATGATGTCTTAACAGAGAGAAAATAGCAATAAAGAGAATAAAACTATAAAAAAGAACCAGAGAGAAACTCTGGAGCTGAAAATTATAGCTAAAATGAAAAAGTAGCCGATTTCAGCAGGCGGAAAAAAGAATCAGCAAACTTGGAAGTAGATTGGTTGAGATCATCCAGTCTGAAGAGTAGGAAGAATAAAGAATGAAGAAACATGCACACAGCCAAAGAGACACGTGGGACACCAGCAGGTGCACCAACAAATGCACACGGGACACCCAGAAGGAGGGGACAGAAGGGTATAAAGAACAGTTGAAGGAAAACGGCTGAAAAATCTCCATGACTCAATTCAAGACGTACAACTACACATCCAAACAGCTCAACAAACTCCTAAGAGGACAAAACACACAGAAACACATTATAAAGAAACCACTGAAAGAGACAAAAGAAAACACGGATAGGAGCAAGACAAACCACTCTTCACTTACCAGAAACAGCAAGAGTATCAGCGGCCTTCTCAGCAGAACCCAAGGAGACCAGAAGGCAGCAGGATAACATATTTAGCTCAAAGAATAAAGCTGTCAACCAAGATTCGTACATCCTTTAAAAATGGAGAAATTAATACATTCCCAGATAAACAAAAGCTGAGGGAGTCTGTTGCTAGTAGACCTGCCCTACAGGAAATATTAGAGGGAGTCCTTCAGGCAGAAATGTAAGGTCACTAGACAGTTCTTGAAAGCCACACAAAAATAAAGGACACTGGTAAAGGTAACTACATCATATAAAAAGGCCAGTATTACTGCATTTTTGATATGTAAGTCCTCTTTTTCTTCCAATATGATTTAAAAGGCAAATGCATATAACAATAACTATAAATCAATGTTAACAGGCACACAATGTATAAAGATGTAATTTGTGACAACAACAACATAAAGGGAGAGGGACAGAGTTAAACAGAAGCGGAGGTTTGTATATTACAGAGGTTAAGCTGATACTAACTGTCATAAGTTTAAGAGGGTAACTGCAATCCCCAGGGCAACCAGTAAGAAAATAAATAAAAATACATATACAGAAAAGGAAATGAAGAGAATTCAAACAGTACACTGCAAAAATATCAATCGCAAAAGAAGGCAGTAATAGAAGAACTGAGGGACAAAGGGATGTGACCCACAGGAAACAGCAAAATGATAAAAGTGAATCCTTTCTTATCAGTAATTATTTTAACTGTAAATAGATTAAACTCTCCAATTGCAGAGAATGGAAAAATGCCTGAAATTACATAATCAAACTATGTGCTCTCTACAAGAGACTCACTTTAGATCCAAAGACAAAAATAGGTTGAAAGTGAAAGGATGGAAAAAGATATTCAATGAAAATAGTAACCAAAAGAGAGCTGGGGCCATACTAACAACAAGCAAAACAGATTTTAAGTCAAAAAATGTTACGAGACAAAACGACATTATATACTGATAAAAGGGTAAATCTATCAGGAAGATGGAACAATTACAAACATATATGCACTAAAAAACGACATTATATACTGATAAAAGGGTAAATCTGTCAGGAAGATGGAACAATTACAAACATATATGCACTAAAAAAACAGAGACCCAGAATACATGAAGCAAAATTCGAAAGAATTGAAGGTAGTAATAGACAGCCCTACAACAACAGTTGGAAACTCTTTCATAAATGGGTAGAACAACTAGACAGACGAGCTACAAGGAAAGAGAACCTGAACAACACTATAACCAACTAGACATAACAGACAATATGGAACACTCTATCCCAAACAGCAAAATACACATTCTTCTCAAGTGTACAGGGAACGTTCTCCAGGATAGACCATATGTTAGGTGACAAAATAAGTCTTAATAAATTTAAAAATACTGAAATTATAGAAAACATCTTCTCTGACCACAGTGGGATGAAATAAATCAATTACAGAAAGAAAACTGGAAAATTCAAAAATATGTAAAAATTAAACACATTCATAAACAACCAATGGGTCAAGGAAAAAAGAAAATTAAAGAAAAGGGAAATTGGGAAATACTTTGAGACACATGAAAACAAAAATACAACACACTGAAACTTATAGAATATAGAGAAAACAGTGCTCGTGGGGAAATTTCTAGCTGTAAACACTACAATAAAAAACAAGAAAAATCTCAAATCAATAACCTAACTTTATACTAGAAAAAAGAAGAGCAAACTAAACACAAAACCAATAGAAAGAAGGAAATAAAGATTAAAGTGGAGATAAAATAGAGAAGAGAAATACAGAAAAACAATAGAGAAAATTTTAAAAAAAACCAAAACTTGGTACTTTGAAAGGATCAACAAAATTGACAAAGACTGACTAAGAAAAAAAGACACAAGACACAATGACTAAAATCAGAAAAGTGGGGACATTACTAACAACTTAACTGAAATGAAAGGGACTATAAGGGAAACTATGAACAACTCACACCAACAAATTAGACAGCCTAAATGAAATGGACAAATTCCTAGACATACACAAATTACCAAAACTGACCTAAGAAGACAGAAAATCTGAACAAACCTGTAATAGGCAAAGAGATTGAGTATTTTAAAACTTCCCAACAAAGAAAAGCCCAGGACTAGATGGCAACCAAACATTTAGAGAAGAATACCAATGCTTCTCAAACCCTTCCAAAAAAGGAGTGAGCACTTCCTAACTCATTCTATGAGGCCAGCATTACCCTGAGAGTAAAGCCAAAGAAAGACAACAGAAAAAAATTATAGACCAATATCCCTTATGAATACAGGATGCAAAAATTCTCAACAAAATACTAGCAAACCAAATCCAGCAGCACACTGAAAGTATTATAAACCATGACTAAGTGGAATTTATCTCAGTGAAGCCAGGGTGGTTCAACATATGAATATCAATCAATGTATATACGACATTAATAGAAGAAAGGACAAAAAACACATAATCATTTCAGATGCTGAAAAAGTATCTGAAAATATCCAACACATTTTCATAGTTAAACACACACACACAGAATAGAAGGAAACTTCCTTAACATAATGAAGGGCATTTATGAAAAACCTATGGCTAACATCATATCCTTGGTGAAAGACAAAAGTCTTCCCCCTGAGATGAATAACAAGACAAGGATGCCCGCTTTCACCACTGCTATTCAACAATGCACTGGAAGTCCTAATCAGAGCAATTAGGCAAGAAATAAAAAGGCATCCAAATGAAAACGAAAAGGCAAAACTATACCTATTCACAGATGACACAGTCTTATATACAGAAAAAATCCTAAAGAATCCATTAAAAAAAAAACTATTAGAACTAATAAATGAACTCAGCAAAGTTGCCAGATACAAGAACAACCCAAAGAAATCAGTTGTAGTTGTAACACTAGTAGTGAACAATCAGAAAAGGACACTAAGAAAAAGTTCCATTTACAACAGCATTCAAAAGAATAAAATGCCTATAAATTTGGCCCAGGAAGTGAAAGATACGTATGCTGAAAACTGCAAAACATTGCTGAAAGGAATTAAAGGCCTAAACAAACATAAAGAAATCCCCTATTCACAGATTGAAAGATAATATTGAAAGGATATCAATACTACCCAAAGCAATCTACAGATTCAATGCCATCCCTATGAAAGTTCCAATGGCCTTTTCTGCAGAAATGGAAAAGCCAATCCTCAAATTCATATGGAATTGCAAGGGACTCCAAATAGCCAAAACAATATTGAAAAAGAGGAACGTGAAGTTGGAGAATTCAAACTTCCTGATTTCAAAATCTACTACAATGCTAAAGCAACCAAAAAAGTGTTATATGGCAAAAAGAGAGACATACTGACCAACACTACAGAATCGAGAGTCCAGAAATAAACCCATACAACTAGGTCCAGTGAAGTTTTGACAAGGGTGTAAGACCATTATGATGGGAAAAATGGTCTTTTCAGTAAATGGTGCTGAGACAACAGGCCATCCACATGAAAAAGAATGAAGATGGACCCTTGTATATCACACCATATACAGAAATTGACTCAAAATGGATTGATGAACTAAATATAAGAGTTCAAACTATAAGACTCCTACAATAAAATATAGGTGTCCATTTTCATAACCTTGAATTTAGCAATGGGCTTTTAAATATGACATCAAAAGTACAAGTAACAACAAGAACAAAACATACTGAATTTCATCAAAATTAAAAACTCTTGTCCATCAAAAGAAACTATCAAAGAAGTGTTAAGACAACCTACAGAATGGGAGAAAAAATTTGCAAACTGTTATAGACTGAATGTTTATATCCCCTCTAAAATGTGTATGTTAAAATCCTAACCCCCAATGTGATGGTACAAAGAGGTAGGGCCTTTGGTAGGTGATCAGTGCTCTATAAGAGAGACCCCAGAGAGCTCTTGCCCCCTTCTGCCTCATGAGGACACAGTGAGAAGATGACCATCCATGAACCAGGAGATGGGGCCTCAGTGGGCACTGAATCTGCCAGCACCTTGATCTTGGACTTCCCAGCTTCCAGAACCATGAGAATACATCTGTTGTTAGAAGCTATCCAGCCTATGGTAACTTGCTATAGCAGCCAAAATGGACTAAGACAGAAATCAGATATCTGATAAGGGCTTAGTATCCAAAATATATAAGGAACTCTTAAACTCAATAACAAAAAGACAACACAATTCAAAATGGGCAAAAGATGTGAACAGACATTTCTCCAAAGAAGACATACAAACAGCCAACAAGCACATGAAAAATAATGACAGCATTAGTCATCGGAAAAATGTAAGTGAAAACCACAGTGAGGTACCACTTCACACCTATCAGGATGGTGTTATCGGCTGAATTGTGTTCCTGCAAAAAGGGCATGTTAAAGTCCCAATCCTTCCTGCTTCAGAACAGGACCCTATTTGAAGACAGGGTCTTTACAGAGGTAATGAAACTAAAATGAGGTCATCAGGGTCGGCCCAAATCCAATACGACTGGTGTCCTTACAAAAAGAGGAAAGAGGACGCACAGAGGGAAGATGATGTAAAGACACAGGGAGAACGCCACGTAAAAATGAAGGCAGAGATTAGGGTGATGCATGGACAAAGTGAAAGACGCCAGCAAACCGCCAGGAACCAGGAGAGGCCTGGAACAGATCCTCCCTCACAGCCTCAGAAGGAGCAAAACCCGCCAACACCTTGAGTTCAGATTTCTAGCCTCCAGAACCATAGACAATAATTTTTTTTAAGCCACTCAGTTTGTGGCACTTTGTTACAGCGGACCTAGAAAACTAACACAGATGGTTAGAACTGAAACAAAAGGGGGGGATTACAAACGTTGGCAAGGAAGAGGAGAACATATAGAACCCTCACAACACAGCGGGTGGGAATGTAAAATTGTATCACCTCAGTGGAAAATAGCCTGGCAATTCCTCAATTAGTTAAACACAGAATTACGTTATGACCCAGCAATTCTACTTTTAGGTGTATACACAAAAGAACTGAAAGTAGGCACTCAGACAGATACTTGTATGTGAAATGTTCACAGTGGTGCTCTCAGACCATACAGCTGAAAGGGGGAAACAACTTACCGTCCATCAAGGGGTGAATGGATAAACACACAATGGAATACTATTCAGCCATAAAGAGGGATGAGGTACTAACAGATCCTACAACAAGGAGGAACCTCGAAAACACGCTCAGTAAAAGAAGCCAGACACAAAAGGTCACCTGTTGTATGACTCCATTTACATGCAATCCCCAGCATGGACAGATCCATGGGAGACAGCTGGCTGCCAGGGATGGGTGGGCTACTTCCCAGAGAACGGGTTTCACTGGGGTCACGAGCTGGCTGGTGGTGGTTACACAACACTGTGAATGTACTAAGTGTACTGAATTGTATGCTTTTAAATGGTTAATTTCATATCATGTGAATTTTACCTTAATAAAAAAAAAAGTAACCGGGACTTTTGAAACCCTGTTACCAACTATAATTTATACTCTGAGTTATTCTCATCTTTATTTCATATTATTTGCCAGTGTTTAAATAATGTATTAAACATATTCCTAAATGTAGGTACCCTCAAATCATTATTCACCTCACAGTAAAGGCTTTCCCTGAAAGAAACCAAAAAGAATTTCAACTGAATTTACAGTAAAAAGAAAAATAAGAAAGGAAAGTGCTGCCGAGGAACAGAGCCCTGTAGCATCAGGGCCACAGGGCGCGTGGGTCCCACCTTCTCCAGTGTTGCTTTGAGGTCTGAACTCCTCATCACAGGATGACAGGGTGGTGAGAGCCAAGGGAGGCCCAGTCCACTGTGTAAAGCCCCCATCCCAGCCCTTGGTACAATCGTGCAGAGCAGGCCAGAATATAAAACCAGAAAGGAAGACCTGTGTTCAGTGACAGACCAAGCACACCGCTCACTTCTACCTAATAAGAGAAAAGCTACTGAGGAGTAAAAGCATTCACAGATTACAAAAGGTGTTAGCTCTACTATGACACATAGTACAAAGAACTATCACTTTTTTTTTTTTTTTGTGGTATACGGGCCTCTAACTGTTGTGGCCTCTCCCATTGCGGAGCGCAGGCTCAGCGGCCATGGCTCACGGGCCCAGCCGCTCCAGGGCATGTGGGATCCTCCCAGACCGGGGCACGAACCCGTGTCCCCTGCATCGGCAGGCAGACTCTCAACCACTGCGCCACCAGGGAAGCCCAAGAACTATCACCTTTAAAGGTACTCTGTGGACAGCAATTATTATTCTTTATTAAACTGTATGAGAATTAAAGATATGCCATATGTGATTCAGCACAGTAAAAAGACAACTTTACTAGTAAGAAAGGATACAGCACACTGTTCCAGGCGCCAGTGAAAAAACTGCAATCTGAAAATTTCATGTGTGTCTTTTCACCATAAAAAAACACAACCTCTTCAGAGAAATAAAAGTATTTAAGATCATTTAGAGATTTTATTCTCAATATTTTGAATGCAGATTCTTAAGATGTCTGTATCTTAAAATATTAGTATTTCATCATAAAATTGCAATTTTTATGCAAAAGGTGAAAGCAAAATGAAAAGTAAAAACCAAAACTCAAGACACCTAAATTAGGTAGGAACTATTGACAGATATGGTTAACTGAACAAACTAGCAAAGCACTGCAAGGATTATTACCTCACTGGAAATTCTTAAAAGAAATTGAGCTTAAAATGCATACCAGTATTTTAAGGAGGAAAAAGGGAAGGTGCCAATAAAAAAACTGGCCAATATAGCTTGTAGACATACTTATTTATTCATTTGGTCACCAGCTTGGACAGTTAAGAGAGAATTTTCCAGGGTCTCAAATCTCTGAACATTTTACAAGCACAGAAAACAATGGCCTTTGCTCCAGATCACTGTTTCAAGGATGTTCCTGTAACCAACAGCCTTACATACAGAACCTTCCTCTGAACGGAACTGCAGGCATGCACACTGTCCAAGAGGAAAGATCCAGAACCCCACACTCGGAGTTTCTCTCCTCCTAAAGAACCCACTGCACAGGCCACAGTACCTGGCCTTCCTCACACTGCTCCATGGGAAATGGGGCTCTGGGAGCTGACGCAAGAAAACGCTGATATACTGCTACTGCTACAACCTTCAGGTCTTCTGCCATCATCCGTGAAATTGTGGCAGCTAAGTTCTCAGGTAGCAAGGAGGACAAAATCTCAGACCTTTCACAGCCCTTAACATGACAGGACACTAAGGTAGGTACTGGGAGGACAGAGGGATAAAGGTTAAAACCCTCACATCCAAAGACCTCACATCAGCTCTTACTACTGCTATTACCACCTACCCATTAGGCACACACCACTTAATTTATACTTCATACATAACATGAGACTGTCCCGTTCAACCTCTAAGTGGGTACTGCCTCTGGAAGTGAAAAATAAATTTTTTCGTATACAGTGCAGCTAATTACTAATATCAAAAGCTTCCACACCACATTTCTTCCCTTCTTGGTCTGTTCCCAAGATGCAATTACTTTTCATCATTTCCACTTTGGGCCATATATTTAGATTGTTGCCTATATAATTCTAAATTACATGCTGATATTTTGGGTTCTTTATTAACTTAACCTATTGAATTCCTGCTATGAAAGATGAATAACTGGCTCTTTATACTACCACTTACCTATTCTCCCTTTTTTTCCATTAAAAAATTAAGGTATAATTTTCATACAGTAAAATATTCCCCCTTTAGTGTATAGTTCTGCAAAATTTGACAAATTCAGTCATGATACCACTTCCACAATCAGAGTGAACATTTCCATCACCCAAATGACCTCCCATCCCTTTGTAACTAACACCTCCTCCATTCCCAGCCATCACACTGTTTTCTGTATGTGTAGATTTCTTTTCCAGAATGTCACATAAAAGGAATCATACCATATGGCTTCTTTCACCTAGCATGATGCCTGCTGTTGGGTATACCAGTAGTTTGTTCCTTTTTTATTGCTGAGTAATATTCCATTGCATGACTATAGGCAGCCTCAGAGATGCTGTGGGTTCAGTTCCAGACCACTGCAATAAAGCGAGTATCACAATAAAGTGAGCTACAAATTGTTTGGTTTCCCAGTGCTATTAAGTGTGTAATAGCTATATGCCTAAAAAAAACCCAATGCACATATCTTAATTTAAAAATACTTCACTGCAAAAAAAAAAAACACTAACCACCATCAGCTGTCAGCAAGTCTTAATCTTTTTGCTGGGGGAGGGTCTTGCCTCGATGTTGGTGGCTAATGACTGATCAAGGTGGTGGCTGCTGAATGCTGGGGTGGCTGTGGCAGTTTCTAAAAATAAGACAATGAAACTTGCCATGTCAACTGACTCTTCCTCCTGCAAATGATTTCTCTGTAGGATACAACGCTGTGTGAGCATTTTACCCACAGGAGAGCTTCTCTCTAAACTGGAGTCAGTCTTCTCCAACCTTGCTGCTGCGTTATCAACTAAGATTATAGAATATTCTAAATCCTTTGCTGTCATTTCAACAATCTTCACCAGGATTATATTTCATCTCAAAAAACCACTTTCTCTGCTGATTCACAAGAAACAACTCCTCATCCATTCAAGTTTTATCATAAGGTTGTAGCAATTCAATCACACCTCTGGGCCCCACTTCTAATTCTAGTTCTCTTGCTATACCCACCTTATCTGCAATTACTTCCTCCACTGAAGTCTTGAACCCCTCAGTCATCCATGAGGGTTGGAATCAACATCTTCCAAGCTCCTGTTAATGTTAATATTTTACCTCTTCCCATGAATCATAAATGTTCTTAATGGAATCTAGAATGGTGAATTCTTTTCAGAAGGTTTTCAATTGACTTTGCCCAGATCCTATGCAGCTATAGCCTTACAAAATGTATTTCTTAAATAATAAGACTTGGAAGTTGAAATTATTCCTTGTCCATGGGCTGCAGAGTAGATGTTATATTAGCAGGCAGGAAAACAACATAAATTTTATATATCTCCACTGGAACTCTTGAGTGGTCAAGTGCATTGTCAATGAGCAGTAATAATTTGAGAGGTATCTTTTCTTT
Source organism: Physeter macrocephalus (assembly GCF_002837175.3). Classification (NCBI taxonomy): domain Eukaryota; kingdom Metazoa; phylum Chordata; class Mammalia; order Artiodactyla; family Physeteridae; genus Physeter; species Physeter macrocephalus. Next base: position 64,503,418 of record NC_041231.1, read on the forward strand.
TTTTTTTTCCTGAGCAGTAGGTCTCAACTGTGGGCTTAAAATATTCAGTAAACCATGCTGTAAACAGATGTTCTGTCATCTAGGCTTTGTTGTTCCACTTACAGAGCACAGGCAGAGTAGATTTAGCATAATTCTGAAGGGCCCTAGGATTTTTGGAATGGTAAATGAGCACTGGCTTCAACTTAAAGTCACCAGCTGCATCAGCCCGTAACGAGAGTCAGCCTGTCCTTTGAAGCTTGGAAGCCAGGCATTGACTTCTTCTTCCTAGCTATGAAAGTCCTAGATGGCATCTTCTTCCAATGTAAGGCTGCTTCGCCTACATTGAAAACCTGTTGTTTAGTGCAGCCACCTTCATTCATTATCTTAACTAGACCTTCTGGATAACTTGCTGCAGCTTCTACATCAGCACTTGCTGCTTCACCTTGCACTTCCACGTTATGGGGACGGCTTCTTTCCTTAAACCTCATGAACCAACCTCTGCTAACTTCAAACTTTTCTTCTGCAGTTTCCTCACTTCTCTCAGCCTTCATAGAATTAAAGAGAGTTAGGGCCTTGCTCTGGATTAGGCTTTGGCTTAAGGAAATGTTGTGGCTGGTTTGATCTTCTATCCAGAGACTAAAGCTTTCACCCTATCAGCGATAAGGTTGTTTCACTTTCTTATCATTCATGTGTTCACTGCAGTAGCACTTTTAATTTCCTTCGAGAAATTTTCCTTTGCATTCACAACTTGGCTAATTGTTCGGTGCTAGAGGCCTAGCTTTCAGCCTGTCTTGGTTTTTGACATGCCTTCCTCACTAAACTTAATCTTTAGATTTTTAAAGTGAGAGATGTTTGACCCTTCCTTTTACTTGAACACTTGGAGGCCATCATGGGGTTATTAACTGGCCTAATTTCAATATTGTTGTGTTTCAGGGAATAGGGAGGCCAGAGAGAGAGAGAGAGGAGATGAGGGAACGGCCGGTCAGCGGAGCAGTCAGAACACACACATTTACTGGTTAAGTTTGTCATCTTACATGGGCACAGTTCGTGGTGCCTCCCAAAGTTACAATAGTAACATCAAAGATCACCGCTCATAGATCACCCATAACAAATATAATAATAAAAAAGTTTGAAATATTGCAAGAACTACCAAGACCTGACACAGAGATACGAACTGAGCAAATGCTGTTGGAAAAATGGCACTGACAGACTTGCTTGACACAGGGTTGCCACAAACCTTCATTTGTTAAGAAAACACATCTGTGAAGCACAAAAAAGTGAAGCACAATAAAATGAGGTATAACACAATTTGTTTATCCAACCACATGCTGAAGGACACTGGGTTTTTTCCAGTTTGGGGGAATTAGAATAAAGCCACTATAAACCCTTATGTACAGGTTTCTGTGTGGACTTAAGGCTTTTATTTCAATGGTATAATTATCTAGTAGTGGTGTAACTAGCTCAAACAGTATGTGCAAATTTAACTTTATAAGAAATAGCCAACTGCTTTCACAACAGCTCTACCATGTGGACCCCCAGCAAGAATGAGACTTCCAGTCACTCTGCATCCTCACCAGCACTTGGTATTGTAAAGTGGTTTTTTTTTTAAATTAGACCAATTCTAATTGACGTATACTTTTAAAATCGCATTTCCCTAATACCTAATGCTGAACGTTTTTTTCATGTGTTTATTATTCAAATATTTGGTGAAATGTCTGTTCTAACTTTTTACTCACTTAAAAAACTGTTTTCTGATTATTGAGCTTTGAGAGGACTTTATATCTTTATAATTCTGGAGACAAGTACTTTATGAAATACATCATTTGCAAATATTTTTCTTCCAGTCTGTGGCTATTTTATTATTCTCTTAACAGTGTTTCTGCAGACCAAAGTTTTAATTTTGATAAAGTCTAATTTATCAACATTTTCTTTCACTGAACATACCGAATCCAAGGTTATTCAGATTTTCTTGTTTTCTCCTGGAAGGTTTACATTAAGATCTATGACTCACTCCAAATTAATTTTTTTAAAGGTATGAGGTATGTGTCTAGGTTTTTTTGTGGTTTTTTTTGACATATGGACTTTCAGTTTTTCAAGAACTACTTGTTGGAAAATATTCTTTTCCTATTGAATTGCTCTGGCACCTTTATTTAAAAATCCATTGCCCATATATATGTGGGTCTGTTTCTGGACTTTTTATTCTGTCCAGTTGATCTCTATGTTTATCATTTCCCTAGAACCACACTGTCTTGATTACAGTAGCCCTACAGTAAGTCTTGAAATCAGGTAGTGTGTACCTCTAACTCTGTTCTTTGACTGTTTTCATCAATGTCTCAGCATAAAGATCTTGCACATATTCTGTAGATAAATACATATAAAAAACAGTTATGGGCTTCCCTGGTGGCGCGGTGGTTGCGAGTCCGCTTGCCAATGCAGGGGAGTCGGGTTCGCGCCCCGGTCTGGGAGTATCCCACGTGCCGCGGAGCGGCTGGGCCCGTGAGCCATGGCCGCTGGGCCTGCGCGTCCGGAGCCTGTGCTCTGCGACGAGGGGGGGCCGCAGCGGACGGAGGCCCACATACCACAAAAAACAACAACAACAACAACAACAAAAAAAACCAGTTATATCTTTTTGGTACTATTGCATATGATAATTTAAAATTTTTTTAATTTCCAGTTGTTCTTTGGAAGAAATATAATTGATTTGTGTATACTGACTTAGTATCCTGCAATCTATCAGTTATAATAGCATTTTGGTAGGTTCTTTGACATTTTTTTCATAATCACATTGTCTGAGATTAGAGGAAGGTTTTCTTTCGCCCCTTCTAATCTGCCTTCTATTTCTTTTTCTTCCCTTACTGTACTGGTTACAGTCATAGAACGTACTTTGTCTGATTTCAATTCATTTCAATTTTGTAATGGATTTTTTAAGACCCAGGATGTGACCAATGTGGGTGAGTGTGAATTCACCTGCTGTGGGGCAGTACGTTTATAGCTCAAGTCTTCTACATCCCTACTCGCTCTCTGTCTGCTTATTCTAGTAATTACTTAAAGAGGAGTGCTCAAGTCTCCAAATGTAACTGTGGATTTGTCTGGCTCTCCACTCATTTCTCTCTGTTCTTACTGCTTGTGTGTTTAAGCTATGCTGTTGGGGTATGAACACTTAGGATTCTGATGTCTTGCTGGTGACCTGACCTCCATGTTTTTCTCTTTTGGGGGAGGGCTGAGGAATAAATGCAGGACTGCCCATCATCTTTGGCTTTATTGTTGTTCAGTTCCAGTCTTCCTAAGCTGGATACCAAGCTCATTCAAAAAGGATGATGAAATGTGATCCTATAAATATGCTTCTTTAAAAAGTAGGTGATGCCAATTGAGTCACAATTATCTCTCTTCTGATCGTCAAAATTCTGATTATTAAGATCTAAGTATTTCTTAATGTTGAAGGTATCTTTTTCAAGTAGTTTTTCTCTGAAATAAAAGTAGCTCCATTGAGTTTTACCTTAAATGCATTTAAATGATATTTTTCTTGACTTTCTTTCAGTATTTTAACATGCACTTGGAGTTTTAAGCTCTAATTTGCACTTATGCCAGCCTGCAACTAAGTACTCATCAAGATGTTTTACACAGATTTTTCATTCATCAACTTTCTTCCCTTTAGAACACAGCTCCTGAGCTGGCTTCACTCTATTGAAAAGCCACTCAATAAAGACATTAAATGAAAGCAAAATATTATTTACAGCTTGCCCACATGCACTCTGCATCTGTGTTCATCTCAGACAAAAAGTTACAATGCAGGTCCAAAGTATGATGTGGAAATTACTATCACACCAACTAAGTAAGGAATCTACTTGTGGATTGAGCATAAATGGAGGAATGCAATGGAGTCAAAGGTAAGAATGTACATACGGCCACTACTGTTAAATAAAAGCATTACTCTTCTTGATAAACATGATAATAGCCTATATTTTTTAAAAAGTGATTCTTCATGAAGTGCCCATCAACAGATGAACGGACAAAGAAGATGTGGTACATATATACAATGGAATATTATTCAGCCATAAAAAAGAATGAAATCTTGCCATTTGGGACAACATGGATGGACCAAAAGAATATTATACTTAGTGAAGCAAGTCATACAGAGAAAGATGAATACTATATGACTTCACCTATATGTGGAATCTAAAACAACAAAACAAATGAACGAACATAACCAAACAGAAACAGAGTCATAGATACACAGAACAAACAGGTGGTTGCCAGAGGGGAGCGGGTTGAGGGGAGGAGAGACACAAATGAGGGAGATTAAGAGGTACAGACTTTAAGTTATAAAATAAATGAGTCACAGGGATGATACGTACAGTGTGGGGAATACAGTCAATAACTATGTAATATCTTTGTCTGGTGACAGATGGTAACTAGAGTTATCATCGTGATTATTTGAAAGATAAAGAAATATCGAACCACTATGCTGTATACCGGGAACTAACATGGCATTGTAAGTCAATTATACTTCAAAAAGCAACCAACCAACAAACAAACTCATAGGAAAAAGGGTCAGACTTGTGGTTTTCAGAAGTGGGGTTGTAGGAGGGGGAACTGGATGAAGGCAGTCAATCAAAAGGTAGAAACTCCCAGTTATAAGATAAATAATTATTGAGGATGTAATGTAGAACATGATAAACATAATTAACACTGCTGTACGTTACATGTGAAAATAGTTTTCATTACGAGGAAAAAATACACTTTTTTCTGTTTCTTTACTTTTGTATCTATATGAGATGATGGATGTTTACTAATCTTATTGTGGTCATCACTTAATGATGTATGTAAGTCAGAGCACTGTGCTGCACACCTTATACAGTGCTGTATGTCAATCTTGTCTCAAGAAAACTGGAGAAAAAGAAAAAGAGCAAAGGCGTGTACACTGTGGTCATGGTGTAATGGAGACATAAGCTAATTCTGCTCGGTTAGAGAGGGATTATCTTTGTTTCTATCTTTATCAAGCCCACCCTCTCTGATGGGTTCTCTTCTCCTCTTCCTACAAACAGGCTCAGGTCTCCTCTGGCCCCAAACACGCAAACAAACCACCCACGAGGCTTACGTTGATAGCGCCAACACCCCTTTCACTAGCACCTTCTGTGAAACATGCTGTCTGCAGGTCCAAGGCACTGTCTTATTCATTCGTCTCTAAGTGACTGTGATCTTGCTCTGGTTTCCCACAGGACCTGATGCCTCTCACCAAATCCAGTCACCTCTCCTCAGTTCCAATCCTACCCAGTCCCTCAGCTACATAGGACCCTGTGGTCCACACCTCCTCTCACACTCCTCTCCTGACTTTTGTACACTACACTTCCCTAAAGTACTCCCTCCCTCTCCCCCCGTTTCTGCTCTGTCCTTCTACTGCCTGACAAAGGGAAGCATCAGCCAAGATTCCGTTCTGAGTCCTGGCTTTTGACTCCCTACCCCCTCTTCTCCATTATTTGTTCTCCTCTCCCACAGAAAACTCACGATAATCAGCTCTAAAGTAAATTGGGGTTGAGAAAAAAACGTGGAGCCAGAAGGCCTGGCTTCCATTTCTGTTTCCACTGACTTAGTTGCTGTGCACCCAAGGACATGTAACACCCCACAACTCCACAAAAGTGAAGAGATCCCTTCTAATGTCCCTTCCAATCCCACAGTTCTACAATTCTAACCCTAAAGAACATCAGATTTCCAGCTGGAACTTCTCTAATGCACTGACAAATCCATATTCTGTCTGCCATTTAACTGTCCCAGCTCCAAACCTAATCTCTCAAACCAACAACTTCTTTTAGGTTGCCTATTAATGTTGAGGTACTGGTGCCACCAATACCGTAAGCTTGAAATGCTAGTAATCCTATACACTTACTGTCTTTTATTCACACTTTCTCTCTTTTTAACCACCCCCCATACACTCAAGGCCTAATTCACAGAGCATCTCTTCCAGGAAGTGATCCTCAGCCTCCCAATCTGGTAGCCATACCCCATCTTCAGAAGAGCCTTGACACTCTATGTGTGCCTCTCTCATTACACTCAGCACATGTTTCCCTCCAGATTCTGGTTATGAAGGAGCAGGGTTTATATCTGAATCTTCTTAGCATTTGCAAAGAGCACCTTGAGCACTGCCTTCCCCAGGACGGAAAAACCGTAAGATTTGAACTGAATTGACTAAACTCAATATATACTCTGGATGCAGTAGAAGCAGTAGAGCTTTCTAGAATAATTTTTTTTTTCAAGAAAAAGAAATAGATATATAATGATTTAGATGTTCCGGCTTTAAAATAGATATTGTTCTTTTACAGCTAAGGAAGCAGAAGCTCCTCTTGAACTCCTTCAAAATCCAAGCCAATTTACAAAGCACACTAGAGACAGTATCTCTGTGAGGTCACAAGTTTTTTAAAAGCATGTTTATTAAACGATATACTCTTAAATATTTGGTTTTACATTTGAGCATTTCTTGTTTTATCTAAGTGGTTTACGAGGCAAAGTAGTTTGATAAACTGTTCGACCTGATGAACTATCCTTGGAAGTGTGGATCTGACGTAGTAAATGAGAACACCCAGCCAGTCCATACTGCGTTATCTTCTCCTTCAACTTCCCTGCAGCACAAAGTCTCCAAAATGAAATATGATATCATTGATTTTCAGCTTCATTAATAAGCTTCAATGCATTCCTCTATAAACCTATTTTTTTAAATGCCCCCCATTGAGACAGTAAAACAAATTGAGAGAAAAAAAAAGGTTCTCAGCTTCCGTTATTACATAAAAATGCAGCCTAGCAGACAGGAGAACTAGAATTTCCAAGGAGTCTAAAGCAGAAAAGTCAAAGCTTTGGCTTAATTCACCTAGAAGATAGGATGTTTGGCGTGAGGCCCAGCAGGTAGTACACCGTGTCACTGCAAGAACATGATATGAAACTGAAGGGCCTGTCCACTGTCTCATTACTGAGGCTGCAGGGCAGGGTCCGACCTACCTGGTTGATCCCTGAGGGAGGGATCTTGTACGCCTGCAGCTTCTGTCTCAGCAGCTCGGGATCGCTGTGCCGGAAGGGGCACCCTGACAACAACGACAAGCAGCACAGCAGCAAGGTTATTGACCCGGATGTAATACAACACCACACTCGAAAGACTGTCTGAGCATCCCTTAATTGTCTAACGGCTTATTAATAAAAAAGTTAATTGCCCATGGGTGCAACTGCTTTCCTCTCTTTATCTAAATGATGACTGAGCTCTGCGGTTATCAGGGCACTACAGCCTCAAGAGTTACATAAAACATTCCAGCATTCTGAGGCAAGGCTACCCACTCACTAGGAGGAGGAAGCAGTTTTAATTATGCTACTAGCAAACAAGCAGAGATAATCACCAAGTAGCTATAAAACAGTTTACCTAAAAACTTTATACAATCTCACAATTTTTCTAGTTTAAAAAAATTACATAAAGGCATAAAGGAAGACAGATGGTGTAAACAAAAAGAAAAACATGCAAACTCTAAGAAATATAAAAATCTCACATCATTTTCACATGTTAATTTTATGCCTACTTCCCAAAGAGTAGAATCCATATAAATTTAAAGGAATCCCAGATGGGAATGAAATGACAAATAGGAAACTGCTTCTAGAAAAACAACTTATAGTAGGTACATGTAATCTCTATATTATTTCATGAGAAAAGAATGGATGGACTACTAAAAAATTTGCATAAATAAGAACACAGAAGAATTGAAATGTAAAAGCTGTATTAGGCCAAAATTTAGGAAATTTTAGGTATTTTAATAAGAAACTTCAATGATAAGTCAACATACTTAATTTAAAATTTAATACAGGAAACAAGATAATTTTTTTCAGTAATACAGATGATGGACCTGTAAGTTAATTAGAAACAACTGTGCATTTTTAATGAAATCAATGGAAAATTGGTCGCAGCAAAAATAATGGAAAAAGAGCCTAGATACTAAACAAATGTGTTTACCAAAAGTCTTAACTACAAGTAAAAGCATCCATGATAACACTGGATTCCTACGAATTATGAAAGTCACAAAATTCACCACAGTATATAGTTTATTAAGATCAACACTGTAATGCCATTTCGTATGAGGAAGTATGACGAGCAGCTGTACAGCACATAGTTAAGAGTCTGGAGCTGCCCTTCCTGCATCTGAATCTCAGTTTACCAGCTACGGGTCAGGGGACCATGGACACGTCTTGTGTCTTGTTGTTGACTCAGCTTCACTCTCTGCCATGTATGGGAAATACACCCGCAGAGCTCCTGTGACAATGGAGGATAAAGCCCTTACACTCTCTCGGCACGTAGGAAGCACCCAACATGGGTTAGCCAACATTATTACTCTAAAAAAAGTCTGATGATGAAATGGCAAAGGGTCCCAATGAGAAAGAAATGAGGCTTTGTTAAGCCCAGAATTATTAAAGGACACCAAAAAGAGACAGATTAATTGAACTGTCCAAACTGCATTTGAAATAATGGCTATACTTGTAATGAAAAGGGTCAGAAAGGGCAAAGCCAAGAAGAAACTGAAGACTGACAATAAACCAGAGATCACAAAAAAGTCTTTCAAAGCTATGCTCACAAGGAGAAGAAAACAGAAGAAACAAACCACCTCAGGAGCAGGGAAGCTGGTGTTATTTTGACAAATGAAAGAAAGAAAACAGAACTTGACAATTCCTACTTTGTTTCTATCTTCCACATCAAAGGGAACAATCTTCCAAACTGGAAAGGGCTGAACTCACAAGGTAACTGAAGATGAAGTGAATGTAGACACAACTAATGCTGATCCCAGCAAAGTGTTGAACAGAACTTCCCAGCACACATTTGTGGAAGGGATGGATAAACAGTCTGGAATATAGTTCTACCTACATCAACTCTGACTGGCTGAACAACCCCATTCCAGGCAGTGCTGGTTAATGAAATATGTCAACCTAGGGACTACAGAGCTTTGCAAACTACACAAATCTAAAAGGATAGAGACTTCTGGTTTCCAGTCTGGCACAGAAAGAGCTTAGAAGTTGTCACTCCATCCTAACAAGTAAAAAGCTGAACAGACTGAAAAATCAACAACTCCTCTCAGACCTGTCAAAGAAATGAGGTTACAGGGCAAACCACTGCCCCCCAAATTGGAGGGAGAGGCAGACACAGAGAATCACAACAAACCAGAGCAGAAATCTCTGTAGGAACCAGCACTGGGGTAGGAAAACCTAACCTGTAACTGACAAATTTCTGGAGTCTCTGTGTGGACAAGTCTGAGAGTTAGAAGCTCCAGGGAGACCAGTCAGAGGAGGGCCACACTTTGTAGCTGAACTTCCGGGGCTCTACCAGGTGTTCACAGCGAATAACAGAGAAATCCCCTCATGCTCTAGCACGGGGGTAAGCAAAGGTATCATTTTAAATGCTCTGGAGCACTCTGTTCCTCTTAGCAAGGCTGCCCTCAAGAGAAACTATTTTACCAGAGCCTGACCTACCCGGGGGGAAGAGAAATGCCCAGCTCTAGCCTCCTGGGGCCGTCCTGTCCTCCCAAAGGGAGGAAGCTGAGAATCACTGTTGAAGTTCACAGCCCACAGCCACAGGGTCACTAAACACTGAGACCCAATTACCCAATCCAACACTATAGACACCCCCCCTGCTCACCACCGCATCACTACAGACCTATGTACTGGAGTTCCTCACGTCTACCTTTCAACAAAAAATAACACTGTGAAGAGACTGAAAACGTGTCAGAATTAGAGCCAGATAAGGTAGCGATATTGGAGTTATCAGACTGGGAATTTAAATTTAAATTTAAATTAATATGCTGAGGGCTCTACCGGAAAAAGTAGACAACATGCAAGAACAGATGTGTAATGTAAGCAGACAGATGGAAATTCTAAGGAAGACTCAAAAAGAGATGCAAACGCTGTAAGAGAAATGAAGAATGCCTTTGATGGGCTTATTAGCAGACACGGCTGAGAAAAAGATCTCTGTGCTTGAGGCTATGTCAATAAAAACTTCAAAACCAAAAAAAAAGGGAAAACAACAAGAACAGAATAGCCAAGAACTGTGAACAAAAAGAGATGCAAACGCTGTAAGAGAAATGAAGAATGCCTTTGATGGGCTTATTAGCAGACACGGCTGAGAAAAAGATCTCTGTGCTTGAGGCTATGTCAATAAAAACTTCAAAACCAAAAAAAAAAAAAAAAAAGGGAAAACAACAAGAACAGAATAGCCAAGAACTGTGAACAACTATGCAAGGTGTAATACATGAGAATGGGACTACCAGAAGGAGGAGAGAGAGAGAAAGAAACAGAAGCAATAATGACAGAGAATTTCCCCCAAATTAATGTCAGACATCAAACCACAGACCCAGGAAGCTCAGAGAACACCAAGCAGGATAAATGCCAAAAAAAGGCAGCTAGGCATATTATATTCATACTTCAGAAAATCAGTAACAAAGAAAAATCTTGGAAGAAGCCAAAGGGGAAACACCTTACCTACAGAGAAGCAAAGAAAATAATTATATCTAACCTATCCTCAGAAACTGTGCAAGAAGAGAGTGGAGTGAAACAAACTGTTGAGAGAAAAAATCCCTCAAATCCAGAATTCTGTACCCGGCGAAATTCTCCTTCAAAAGAGGAGAAATAAGGATTTTCTCTGACAAACAAAAATTCAGGTAATCTGTTGCCAGACCTGCAGGGCAAGAAACATTAAAAGAAGTTATGCAAAGAGAAATAAAATGATACAAACCAGAAATTCAGATCTACCCAAAGAAAATTTGAACATCAGAGAATGATTAGGAAAGGTAATATAAAAACTTTTATTTCCCTTATTCATAACAAATCTGACATATAACAGTTTGTTCAAAGTAATGGGAACAGTGTATTCTGTTATGCATGTTTATGTACAGATCTGTGTGTGTTTATAAATTCTTAAGTATAAATGAAATGAATGACAGAATGATACAAGGGAAGGAGAAATATTCATTATTATAAGGTACTTGGCATTACTTATGTGTGATGTGGTGATTTGAAAAGAGAGTTGGATTAGTTGTACATATATAGTGAAAACTCTTTAAAAAATAAAACTAATTTAAAAAGTAACAAAAGAAATACAAAAGATATGCTAAGAAGAGAAAAAAATGGAATCATATAAAATGCTCAGTTAAAACCACAAAAGGCAGAAAATGTGTGGAGACAAAAACAGAAACAAAGAATAAGGGCAACAAATAAAAAACAGTAACAAATATGGCAGCCATTAATCCAACTATATCAATCATTACTTTAAACGTCAGTGGTCACCAATTAAAAATAGATTGTCAGAATGGATCAAAATCAAGACCCAACCATATGTTGTATACAAGAAAGCCACTTTAAAGACACATATGGATTGAAAGTAAAGACAGAGAAAGATACACCATGCTAACACAAATCAAAGAAAGTGGGAGTATCTATGTTACTTTCAGACAGAGCAGAGTTCAGAGAATGGGAGTTTATGCAGGATAAAAAGGGGCATTACATAACGATAAGGGGTGAATACTCCAAGAAGACATCACCATCCGTAATGTGTATGCACTTAACAACAGAGCATCAAAACACATCAGGGAAAACCTGACAGAACTGCAAGGAGAAGTGCTGACTCCACTGCTGGAGTCCACCTCCATCAAGCTGGACAGATCCCGCAGATGGAGAATCTGCAACAACACAGTGAGCTCACGAGCACCATTATTCCGGGACAGAAATGATATCCATAACTGGCTACACCCAACAGCGGAAGACAGCACATCCTCAGCTCATAGGGATAAGCCCTCTGCTGTGGGCCATGTTGACATGGGGACAGCTGAGCAAGTGTGGGGCAGAGGGCACCTGGGAACTCTCTATACCTCCTGCTCAGTACTGCTGTAATCCTAAAACTGCTCCACAAAAATAAAGCTTATTCACTTAAAGAAAGGGTAGATCAATGTATCTAAAAAACAATACAAGCTCGTTGAGCGTTTGCTAAGTACAGTGGTCCCTCAGCATCCACAGAGGACTGGTTCTGGGACCTGCCTAGGATACCAAAGTCTGCAGGTACCCAAGTCCCACAGTTGGCCCTCCGTATCCAAGGTTCCACATCCTCAGATTCAGCCAACCTCGGATCATGTAGTACTGTATATATTTGTTGGAAAAAATCTGCGTGTAAGATGGGCCCATGCAGTTCAAACCCCTGCTGTTCAAGAGTTAGCTGTGTATTATTTTCTAGCTGATAGAGTTTAAATTAAAAACAAAGTAAAACAAACAGAATGGACCAGAAGAAATATAAAATCCTGTCTTTAAGCGAATAAAAATCAACTAAGTAAATGCTGAGTGTGAGGACCTGGAAACCGACAGAAGAACCACTGGGAGTTTCACTTGGCCAAGCTCAGTGTAAGTTACTCCCTGGTGTGGCCACTGGGAAAAGCTACAGACTTTCTCACAAGTATCTGGTCAGTTGTTTTCAAAGTTTAGAAGACATCAAAATCACCCAGAGCAAATAAATCTGAGTTTATGCGTCTGAGGGTGGAGCCTGAGCCTGTATTTCTAAAAGTTCCGTAAGTGACTGACACGAGCGGTGAAAACCGCTCACTGTGTGTTTCAGGACTGACCACCTTTGCAGCTACTAAATATGAATGCTCTGGACACATGAAGCATCTTTCTTAAAATTCCATTTGAGATTTTTTTGATCTTTAACAGCCTGCAAGTGTGTGATCTTCTAAAAAAGAATTTCATTTAAGATGCTAAAACAAGAAAAAGTTTTGACACATACTGCAGTCAACTTTGGTAATCTAGAAAATTTAACTAATATGGACTATTAAATCATCCTCTCACATACCAGGCAAGTGAGGAGCTTTTCAAGGTATGCTCAGAGAACTATTTTAGGAAAAAGTTGTTAAACTCAGAAATCTACAGAAAACAGATTAACTTTCTTTTTAACCTACAACTTAGGCAAATTGATAGATGTTTGAAACCGTGACTTGTTAAATCCCTCAATCTTTGTTGTTAATCAGATGATAGTAATGAGAATAAAACACACTCTTCCTCAGTAGTCTTTGAAAATTAATCAATCTACTGTTCCAAAATTCGAGGCACTCAATTTTAAAAAGCTTTGAAGAACTCACATCAGCCTTCTAAGACACATGCAGAACAGGAGAAAGAGAATAGCAGGTGAAGGGGACAGAGGACTAAAGAGCCCAGTCCAGCACAAAGTAGAGCACAGCAGAACCACTTTCTTGTGTCGACCCAGCTCAATAATAAGACATACCACTAGAAGCTAGTGGAGCTCTGGCTTGACCTGATGACTGACACAAGCTACAAACCCGTTCCCCTTAGTAATGCAAAAACCATTCCACTGTTTCAGTGTTTCCTACAGAGCTCCTGGGTTTCTGTACATCACAGACACATCCAGAGGAAGCACTTACCATGATAATCCCCTTGGCTTGGTGGATTGGTTAGGATAATCTTCAGGCAACTGTAAGGCGTATAGTCTGTCCTCTTGCCTTCCTTTCCAAAGCTATGACGGATATTGTAAGAGTAGCCTTTATCAAACTGATTAGAGGAAAAAGAAAGAAGAGACAAAGTAAGCCAGCATTGTACTGGTGGGTGTCAACAGTGCCCGCTGGAACGGAAGAGTACAAAGTGATTTTTCTAAAACAAATTCAGCATTCACAGGCTGATGTACATTTACACCAATACAACATTTGGGTCCTTTACAGGTTTTTAAAGGTGCAAAACTTAAAGGAAACACATTTCTCAGGTTAGAGACACCTTATGTTTATATGTTTAAAGATGAGGATAATCCTTTCCTGAGAAGAATAATCGATTTGCTCATTTCTTGGTTTGATTCCAAAGATCATGCTAGATGTAAATCATCTTCTCTACTCCCTTTATCGTAGTCTTCCCTGAATTCCCACATCCTGCTTATTCTACTTTTGAAGTGTCTCCTAACTAATTAATGCCTTCCTCTGGATTTTCACTATACAAAACAAGCAGTCAGCAAATCCTTGATGAAGGAACTACTGTGATTGCCTCCTGCCTGGAATTCCTGACTCATGTTCAAAATGCAAGGTAATGGCATAGGAAGGACTTTGAAATGGGTGGGATAAGAAGAAAAAAGGAACTCATATTTATTGAAAGGCTCAGTATAGTGGGTCTAAGCTGTCTAATACTTTCAGGAAAGCAGGACAGAGAATCAGAATAAGAGATGGGAAAATACTGTGGGTTTTTATGGGTGAGATTTTTTTTTTCATTTAAGTATAGTTGATTTACAATGTTGTGTTAGTTTTTGGTATACAGCAAAGTGATTCAATTATACATATATATATTATATTCCTTTTCAGATTCTTTTCCACTATAGGTTATTACAAGATATCAAATATAGTTGTTCCCTGTACTATATAGTAGGTCCTAGTTGTTTAGGGGTGAGATTTTTAAATTTGAGGCTATAATTTACATTTAGTGAAATGCACAGATCTCAGGTCTACAGTTTGATGTAACACATACCCGCATCAAGAGACAGCACGTTTCCACCATCCAAGAGCCCCCCTGAGCCCTTTCTCAGCATTCTTCCCCACCCTCCACACCCAGAAGCAACTATTGGTCTGACTTTTGTCACCGTGGCTTTAGCTATTCTATAACTTCACATAAATGGAATTGTACAGTCTTAAGTATTTTGTCTGACTTTTTCATGTCTTTTCATGTTTTTGAGATTGATCCATGCATCACATGTATCGTCACATGTATCAGCAGATTGTTCCACTGTATGAATATACCAGGTAGTTTATCTAGTCTCCTGCAGATGGACACCTGGGCTTTTCCAATTTGGGGCTGTTATCAATAAAGCTGCCATGCACATTCTTGCAGATGACTTTTGTGGACATTATTTTCATTTCTCTCAGATAAATATGCAGGAGTAGAATTGCTGCTAACAATTTTCCAGAATGGCTGCACTACTTTATACCCCATCAGCAATGCATGAGAGTTCCACATTCTCCCAAAAGTTTGGTCGTGTCAATTTCATTCATTTTAGCCATTCTAATAGATGGGTAGTGGCATCTCATCCTGCATTTCCCTGATGACAAACACTGTTGAGTACTTTTTCACGTGCTTTCTTGGCTGTGATATGCCTTATTTTGCAAAGTGCCTGTTCAAGTCTTTTTAGAAACTGGGTTGACAATGATTCCATTGAAAGAATTCTTCATATATTCTGGATACAAACCTGTTATCAGATATAGGTGTTACAAATATTTTCTCAGTCTGTGGCTTGTCTATTTTCTTGATGTTACTTTTTGACAAGATGAGCAGATGTTTTCATTTTTGATGAACGCTAATTAAATCACATTTTTATGACAGTGCTCTCTGTGCCCTCTCTAAGATAGGTTGCAGAGATACTCTGTATTGTCCTTTAGAAGCCATAATGTTTTAGCTTTTCATCTCGAGTTAATTTTTGTATGTTCTCTTTTTATCCCCTGTAGGGAAAGAAAAATATTTTTCCCTCTACCCTCCTAGGCTAAATGGCTGGGGCCCATGAATCAAACTGATAAAAGACAGATTAACAAGGAAAAAAATCCCCACTTAATTACATTTGTACATAAGTACAGGTACAAAGAGATACGACTCAAGGAGGTAGGCTGATGACTGAAGATTAAACATCATCTTAGGCTAAATCAAGGAAAAGGGGTTTAGAGATTCTGGGTTGGGGAAGCAAGTTCTGAGAAGGGGAGGGGAGGAAATACAGGGTGAATAAGGGTTGGCTTGTTCTGCAGATAAGACTTGGGTAGCTTTCTTCCTGGTACAGAGATATCATTACAAATGTAAATTTCCTTTATAAGAGGGGAAATTTATACTGTATCCTTAGGCAGTTAGGGGAGGGAGAGAGCTTTTCCTGCATCTGCTTGTCCTTTAGCTCAAAATAATCCTTATGCCTGCCAATTGGAAATTGTCACTTGCCATGTGCCTCTACAAGGATGAGGTCACTGGCCACTGCAGTTGCTGACCTTCAACACCCCTTGAAAGGAGTTCAGGGCTGAGATCAGGAAGGAGGCACTCTGTGCTCTGGTATAACTGTGAACAAGCCTTCAGATAGTTAGATACTTTCAGGTAAAGATTTTATGAGCCTAATTTTATGAGCCTAATTTCTTGCATCTTCCTCGTGATGAGCAGCAACCTTCTGCTGAAATGTGTGCTTGATTGCATGTACCCCCGTCACTAAAATCACATACATACTGACCTTCCCCCCTATCTCTTTGGAGCAGTTCCTCAGAGCTATCTGAGAGGCTGTCTCCCAGGCTATAGTTCTCATTTTGCCCCAAATAAAACTAACTCACAACTCTCACATTGAGCATTTTTTTCAGTCAACATGCCAAAATAGCGTATTTTGGATGGCATATCCGGTATCCTTCACCCCCCATGTGAATTGGATAACACTTTTTCTAACACCATTTATTGAAGATATTTTATTCCATCGCTCTATAGTTCCATACTTTTGCGGATGCCACACTGTCCTCTTTACAAAATCTTTAAAGTCTCAAATTCAGACAATGTAAGTCCTCCTGCTTTGGTTTTTTTCAACATTATCTTGGCTATTTTATGTCCTTGCATTTCCGTATAAATTTTAGAATCAGTTTATCAATTTCTACTTAAAAAAAAAAAAAGATTGCTGGAATTTTTAGCAGTCAGTAGCTTACAGTTTCATAACTACCTATCTGCCCACAAGCAATCTACAACCAGGAAAACAAATGGCATTTCAACTAACAGAAGACTTTCAAGAAAGAAAATTTTCAAATTATCATTAAATTTCACTGGTGAAAACAAGAATGTTAAAAGTTCCGGCAAACATATTTTATGGACAACTTCTATTTGTTTAGTCATAAGCGTTAACTATAATCAATCTCCTTGTGCAAACTTTTAGGTATGAATTGAATTTAATTAGACATAAGATTTCTGTACATTCATCAGAAAACACTGAAAGAACTTTTCGGTCAGTCATTATGTTAAAGTAATGAAAAGCTACTCTCTCTAAAGGAAGAAAAGCTATAATTATTAACTTTCCCCTCCCTTTCCTTTCCAATTTACTTCCCGCTTACGTGTACATATGTCTAAAATTTGGAGCTTACGAAGCTTTCGGGCTATTCACGTATTTATCATACAAACTGTCTTCTCTAGTTTTCAGGCTGGCAGACTCTTGAAATATTGTGTAGAAGGTACATTTATTGGGTAATGTTTTTTAGGGAAAACTTACTTTCCAGGTGTCCACCTTCACAACTCAAAGGAACAACTGTAAGGCTCACATGAGAAGAGGGGGTGAGAACCAGGTGGAAACACTCTTTTCCGCCTTGGCTCCTCCATTCCACTCCAGCCAGCAACGGGAAATGCCAGAAAATCAACACCAGGCCTGAAGGTGGTTGAGTGGAAGTTGGCAACCTTCCAAATTAGTCCTGTGGCACTGCAATCTGCATTTCTGCTCAAGTCAGCAGCAAATGATTTTCAGGGCCACTGTGTTACCAGTGGAACTCAAGAAACACGATAAAGCAGGCGCATCCTCATCCTGCTCCTACCCGTCTCTTTCAGAGTCTCCCTCACAAGTCTCCCTCCCACCCCAGCTCCACCTGGGGCCCAGCGACTGCATCGTATTACATTTTTAACAGTATTCACACCCAAATCCTCTCAGAGGTCATGAGTAAACCTCTAACTGCCATGAGCAGTGCATGGTCTTCCTTAGAATAAAGTCCTTCCTACCAAGAAAAGCCCGCAGACCAAGTATTACTCCCACTGTCAGAACATCAAAACCTGCCTTTCATAAGTCAAGCTTAGCTTGCACAGTAAAGTGAGAATGGTTGCAAACCAAGTACCCTTCAGAGAGAGATTTATATTCAAAAAGGAAAATCTTCTTGACCGAAGTGAGGCAAAACAACCATATATATGTGGGCAGAGAACAGGGTAAGGATATGGTAATTTTTAACAAAGACAATTTCAATCCCTTTTTGGCGAGTTGTTTCCTACTCACAAGAATTTGGAATTCTAATTTACATATTTAAAAACACACAGAGGGCAGGTCTGCCAACTACAAAGGGCCCTCCTTCAATGCCCAGATCCAGCATCCCACACATCATCACGAGGGGCCCCAGGAAGTTTAGCTGCCACAAGTGCCAACAGGAAGGCACAGCTCAGCAGCAGGACCACACGTGTAAACAGACCTGCACTTGAGGAAGGGCGTGAAACCACCCATGGTCTCTCCTTGACACACATTCTTGCTGACTCTCCTACAGCTTGTGATCGTTGATTATCTCTTCTCTTGTCACTTCCCTAAAGCTTTACTTACAATGTTAATAAGCAGAATGCATGCCATAGGCATTTAATACATAATGCCCACCTTTTAAATGCTTACTTAAAAAATTACTCAATTATTTGTAAAACTAATTTTGTAATCAGTCACCTACAGATTGCAAATACTTCTCTTTAACTCTTAACTTTAACCACAGTTTAACTCTTTGAGGTCACTGAAACATCATATACATTCTAACCAAACAACACACTGAAGGAGACTTAGAGACCAAAGGCTGATAGTTAAGACAAGTGCTTTAAGTCTAATACCTGAGTTTAAATCTTGTCTCTACCACATGTTAGCTGTGTGACCTTGGGCAGGTGACTCATCGTCTTTATAACAATTCCCTTACACAGTATATAAAAATAAAGGAGTAGGGGCTTCCCTGGTGGCGCAGTGGTTGAGGGTCTGCCTGCCGATGCAGGGGACGCGGGTTCGTGCCCCGGTCCGGGAGGATCCCACATGCCGCGGAGCAGCTGGGCCCGTGAGCCATGGCCGCTGAGCCTGCGCGTCCGGAGCCTGTGCTCCACAACGGGAGAGGCCACAACAGTGAGAGGCCCACGTACCACAAAAAATAAATAAATAAAAATAAAGGAGCAATACTTCACATGCAGGGTTGGTGTGAAGATGAGCTAATAGCTCATCTTCATAAAGCACGTGGCATAGCTTCTAGCACAGAATAAGCTTTGAATTGAATATATTTTTAAGTTATCAATATCAAAAAAACAACCCAATCAAAAAATGGGCAGAAGACCTAAACAGACATTTCACCAAAGAAGACATACAGATGGCCAACAAGCACATGAAAAGATGCTCAATGTCGCTAATCATCAGAGAAATGCAAATCAAAACTACAGTGAGGTATCACCTCACGCTGGTTAGAATGGCCATCAGCAAAAAGTGTGAAAACAACAAATGCTGGAGAGGGTGTAGAGAAAAGGGAACATTCCTACACCGTTGGTGGGAATGTAAACTGGTGCAGCCACTATGGAGAACAGTATGGAGGTTCCTTAAAAAAATTTAAAATGTTCACATCCTAATCCCTTTCCATGGAGAACATTTTCAGTTCTAGACTCGAGAACATGCATATTTTTCTTTCCTTCAAATTTCCTCTGAGGCAGCATCACACTAAAATTTTAAAATTTTGATTTCCCATTTGTAAGAAAATAAAAAATAGTGAAATGCTAAAAATCCACAGAAAAATTATTGAATAAAATGATCCTATGTAATTTTATAAGGTGGTTGATTAAGCAGATCACTTTCAGTGGAGCCAATAGATCAAAAGAAAGATCAGCTGTGTATCAAAAACCTGCCATAATCCTCAGAGGGAAGTGGAGAGCTTTGTGTCCATGAACGCAGGTGGTGTGGGCTTAGTGGGTTGGTTTGTCTTTCATATTCTGCTATAAGGACTATACCCAAACGGACTCAGAAAACAAGACTTGAGGGTCTTCTGTGACCTGGGGTTCTGTGATCTCCATCATTCTAACTGTATCTATTCATTCAGATATTAAATAAAGAACATCATTTCTAAATTCCTAATGGAGAATTTAGTACAATTTTACTACTGTTTTTAGCAATAAAACCAAAGTTATGCTTAGTGATGTTTCAATAATAATAGCTTACATTTCCACAGATCTTTAGTGGTGATGAAATGATTCTTCTTAGACCCTTTACTACTTGTACGGTATGGAAGTTAGGTATCCCTATTTTATAAATATGCAAACCAAGATTTCAAGAGGTCAAATGATTAGTTATTTCAATTACTTAGTAGAAAAGAGACGGAATTTAAAATCTTAGTCTTTTACTTTCTAGAAACTACAAAATTATAAATGGAGAAAATTAATAAATAAATACAGGCAACTGTCAGTTATCCATGGCAAACATGCATCTGTAGCCTGCTTCCCTGCTGTCACTCAGTGGCTTCAGGGACATCTGAAAGTCACACTGAACCACAGTTAAACAAAATGTTTCTGATTCTACTGTATACCAGGGAAAAGAGTCTACTCTCAAAGAAATGTTAACTCTAACAAGCCACTCACATAGCATTTATTTAGTTCCTAATTTACTATGATTTTAGAATCATTAAAAATGGTAAATTTGAAGTTAACCATCTGAAATAAAGAAACACTAAAAAGTATTTCATCATGCTTCCAAATTACCAGGCACTCTTTTTTTTTTTTTTAATATATCTATTTATTTTTGGCTGGGTTGGGTCTTCATTGCTGCATGCGGGCTTTCTCTAATTGCAGTGAGCGAGGGCTACTCTCCCTTGCGGTGCGCGCGGGGTGCTCCCTGCAGTGGCTTCTCTTGTTGCAGAGCACAGATGGGCTCTAGCCACGCAGGCTTCAGTAGTTGGGGCATGTGGGCTCAGGTTGTGACTTGTGGGATCTAGAGTGCAGGCTCAGTAACTGTGGCGCACAGGCTTATTAGTTGCTCTGCAGCACGTGGGATGTCCCTGGACCAGGTTTCGAACCCATGTCCCCTGCATTGGCGGGTGGATTCTTAACCACTGAGCTACCAGGGAAGCCCTAGGCACTCTTGATATTTGTCCCCTCTACCATTCTAGGTGGCACATGACAAGGAACTGTGGTACAAAATCAGGGAAAAGGGGGTATGAAAGCAGAGAGGAAGGATGCAGTACACAGCATCGCTCATCTCCCTGGCACCTGGACCTGGAGTTTCAGCAAATGTAGTTTCCTCATCAGTCGGAATTTAAGAGCTGGAGCAGGCGTCAACCAACATCTAATGCAGCCCTGAGGGTGTAGGAAAGCAAGGAGCAGGGGGTTTAGTCCTCAACCACAGGGCGAGTGAGGGAAAGAACCCTTGTCTCCGCACTGCCTACTTTGCGTACTTCTCGGTCTAGGCTGTAACCAAGGCCAGCGTGAAGCCTAGCAAACTGCAGCTGTTCACGAGGCTGAACCACTGAGCATCTTCCTTGTACATATGCTCATCAGATCGCCCCACCAGAGGACCAAAAGCAAATCTTATACTGATCATTCTGTTAGTTTTCAGTGACAAAGGAGAGTTGGCAAATTCCCATTGCTAAATACCATATCTTAACATTATTTAAATAGAGGCCTTGACAATTCAACTGAGAGGAGATGGGCTGGGAGAATCGTGAGGTGGGCCACTAATCAGCCTTTTATCACCTTAAACAACAAGGCCCTACTGCACAGCACAGGGAACTATATATTCAGTATCTTGTAATAAACCATAATGGAGAAGAATATGAAAAAGAATGTGTGTGTGTATACATATATATATATATATATATATATATATATATATATATATATAAAGAACCGAATCACTTTGCTGTATACCTGAAACGAATACAACATTGTAAATCAACCATACTTCAATTTAAAAAAAAAAAAAAGGAAAAAAAGATTTCCAACTGTTCAGACAGTTTGCCCGATACTAGGAAAGAACAGATTAGTGATAGAATTTTCAGCATCCCACCTGGAACGCTTGTTTTAGAAAATCTGCTTTATTCACTGGTATGGATGCCACCAACATAACAGTGAATGAAAATTTATTAAAATTCCAAATATAATTTCCCAACATTTGAAGACAGAAACCACAGACAAACCTTCATTCACTAAAAGCATTTACTGAATCACATACTTATAGCCTAAAAGACTAAATTTAGTAGCCCTTAAAAGGTGGCCAACTTAGTCTCTATCTCACTGGTAGCTAAAGAGCCAACATCAAACAAACCCCAACAGAAAAGCAAAGGAGCAGGGTGCCTGATGCTATGGTCCAAGACGAGCTGGCTCAGCCCACATAAACTGGTCTTTTCACTCACTGGAAACGAGAGAAGCAAACTGAAAACATTGTCGAAGCCTGCAATCAGCGACCACAAAGAAGTGAGCTGATAAGAGCTTCTCATTGCTCAAGGAAAGGCTCCCTCTTCATAGACATAGTACTGATTTTTTACAAACATTTTGAAGTCAAAATAAATGTACATTTATTTAACTTCTGCTAGATCAGTTTTATCCTATTTACTCGTTTTCCCATATTTAGTTTTTGTCAAAAATTTCTTCATACTTTGCTTTTCTACATTATGTTATCTGGGTACTTAATCCACAGTGTTAGTATTTTCTAGAACTGAATTTCTATTATGACAGAATTTTAAAGATCTAGCTTTATCATTAAAAAGATGTCTCAAGATACTGTTTATAACCTACTGTGCATATTATGTGCAATAAATCTAAGGTTCTGAAGAGCTGCCAGGATGACTGCAAAAATATAACTCTTACATCTTAACATCTTACAGATGTTAAGAAATATCTAAATATTTTTATAATAAACACTTAAATATTTACATATATAGATATATTTCAATGATATCTTTCTGGGTGCATAAAGGTTCAGAATTGTCATATATTCCTGGTGGAGTACACCTTTTATCAACATATAGAAATATAACTGTTTTCCTGTTTAATAGTTTTTTCTTGAACTGCATTTTGTACAATATTAATATTTTCACTCCAGTTTTCTTTTTGATTCCACTTGCTAGTACTCCCCTCTCCACCTTTATTGTCAATCCTTCTGCATCAGAAAGTCTTGTATAAATAGCAAATGGGTAATTGGCTACTCGTGACCACCCTCTAGTGGTTACTCAGAGCATATGAAAACACTTTTCTATCAGTGTCAAAAATGAATCAGACTCTCTACAAAAAAGACAAGATCTTTAGCACACTCTTACTTGCATCATAATTATAAAATTAGCTCCAGCATAACTGAGGATTAAATGATTTTCCCAGAGTCACAATAATACAGTTAATATTTCACTTATTCGATTCTATGTCATCTTCTAATCATCTAAGTTTGGCTACATAACAGACAACCAAAAGAAAAATTACATTGGATTTTTAAAGGAAATAAATTATAGAATATATCATTCCCTGAAATGACAAAGGGCATGAGATAAAGTTTTAATTTACAGTGGGAAGCCAGATTTTTCCTCTACAATTTCAGGGACAAAAAGAAGATGAATATGGATCTGTTGCCTCCTGTTGTAGGCAAGTGTTTTCTTTCTTTTCTAAAGGTTAGGAACCAGTAATTCCCACTTGGCAAGACTGAATCCCCTAAGGCTGCATCTGGAGATCAAAAGAGAAATACACGAAATATTCTATGAAGAGTTATTAAAAGGTATTTTGAGGGACAGATGGCTACTTTATTTTTCTAGGGAATTAACAAGGCATTTTGGAGAACTGGTTGATTCTAGGACCACGGCAGGGAAAACACAACAGGAGCCCAAAGCATCTTGTGGTGCCAGAGAGGATGTGCTCAGAGAGCACGGGGCCTGCGGAGGGACACCAGGACCAACCTGGGAGAGCGCCCGATGGCCAGAGCTGGAACAATGTGAGCAATAAAGTGAACACCAATAGTAATGAATTGCAGCCCGCAAAGTGCAATGTATAATTCACAGAGTAATGGACATGTACTGATATAAACAACTGACTAAATAAATAAACGGGAAGAAGAGACAGCTTTTCGGTTACAGAAGAATTCAAACTGATTAAGTGTAGAAGGACAGGGGAAAAGAAAATAACACTTAGAACATCATACTAATAATAGCTGCTGACAAGATCCACCAAGGGGTGCTAAAATTAGTGGGGAAACAGGATATTTACATGGTCTACAATATCTCCCCCAAGATACTTTGAGGAGAAAATAGTAACTCTACAGTGGAGAAGCCCAGCAGATAGCACCTGACCCAAGTGATCAAGGTTAATACCACCAGTAATAAATTATGTTGATATCACATGTCCCTGATATGTTGCAATCAGGAGGAAGCATCACTCCTGTGGGATTCTTGCCAAAAATGGATAATTTCAATCTAAACATAAATAAACCCAAAGTGAGAGATACAGTAAACAAACCCAAAATGAGAGATAACCTTACCAAAAAACTGCCCACTTCCCTGCAAAAAACATCAAGGTCGTGAAAGACCAGGAAAGACAGAAACTGTCCCAGGTGCGATGCTGGGTGGGACCTCGAAGAGCAAATGGACGTTAGTGAGAAAACTGGTGACGTGTGAACAAAATCTCCAGCTAACGGAGATTAGCTCTCTGATTAATGTCCAATTAACCAACGTTAACTTGTTGGATTTGAGAACTGTATAACAGTTATGTAAGATGTTATTTCCAGGGGAAGCTGGGTGGCACATGGAACTCTTGGTACCATTTTTGCAATTTGTTTGTACATCTAAATTTTTTTTTTCAAAATAAAAAGTTTATATACCAGGCAATGGACTAGGCATAACATTGACTATCTCATTTGATTCTCCTAACAATTCTGCAAAATTAGTGTGATTATCTTTATTTTACAGCCTGGAAAATTGAGATTTGGAACTATTAAATGAAATGTTCAAACACACACAGTAAAACGTTGTGTCAGGACTGAAGCCACTTTGTGAGTTGCTCAGTGTCCATGTACTTTCCATCATGTTATGATAAACACATGGAAATGCTCTTATTTACCCAGGAAACACAGGTCATCTCCTCTGAAACTAGATTAAAATTTTTAAAGGTCAACAATGCTAAAAATAGCAGAAACTATTTTTAGAATTTAGTGTTAATTTTCAATTTGCTTAAAATATGTGGCATTAGGGAGAAAAAAAAGGTTTTCTACCATAATACTAAAAGGCAAATGTCTATTTAAGTAAAGCCATTTTAATCTCCTGTAACACCTAGCAAGTCTTGCAGAACTCCACAAACTACATTACACCGTTATGCCTCCCGACATGAAGTATAACAAAGGGTGGTTGGTTATAAGGGTCGTTCAACTTTAACAGGCACAGGTGTTTTCTTAACTAGTTCACAGGTATCTAGCATGGAAAACTCAAGTGAATTTTCATACTTATTTCAGTGGTTTTTTTCCCCCTGGCAACATTATACCATTTACATATATAACCATAAAAGTATTATTTAATACAAAGAAGAAGAATATCAAACTCCAGGGAAGTATCAGAGAAATAATAAAATATTCACGATGGAGGAGAAACTTCCCTCTTTCCCCTTTTATTGATATGTTACAGGCACCACAGTAATGATAAGTTACTTCATCTTGTGAATTATGGTTAAGAATCAGAATTAAAGTCTCAAAACAAAGTGGCTGCTTTCTCATAACCAAATGTAACTAAACTGAATTACTGATGGATGGCGTCCTCAGCAATGCAGGAAGACAGCTCTGTCAAGGCAAGACTATGTAAATCTGCTGTATGGCTTCAGGTCATGTTTGCCTCTAACTTTGATGTGACATCTCATTAAGAGACTGAATTTATTTTGCCCTGCTGGGACATGCCAACAGGAAAGGACAACAAGACAAACCAGGAAGATGCATTTTTTTCCCCCAATTCCATCAATTTAAAAAATTTTAAAGCACATATTTTTAAATGTTAGAAGATGCTTTAAACAGCCCAACAAATCTCATCTATTCATTTGCAGGAATTTAATTTGAAAATGAACCTACGAATATTACAATGGACACGGTCCACAGAACAGCTGGGCAAAGACAAAATCAGGTAGTTTGATACAGTTCAACACAAAGTGTTTTGGGTTTTGTTCAAAACAAGATTTTGAAGTCTGTAGTAGCTTAATCAAGAAAAACAAAAACAAAATCAGAAGGCACACAGATTACATTAAACTCTAAATATGAAAATGGCTATTATCCATATTTTATATGCAATTCTCACCTCTTTTAAAGAGTGAATTTTCAAACCACTCAGTGATTATTATCTCATTTATTTTCACCACATCACTGAAGTATGTAAGAACAGTTAACTTATTGCACTTCCTGATGGATATCTGAGTTCCCCAACAGCAAACCTGAAACCACAACCTAGCTCTGTTGATCCCGATCTGGAGCACGTTCACTGAATCCTAACACGTCTCAGCCATTCACCATGTGGATGAAGGACACAGAATAGCCTGGCCCAATGTATTAGAGCAAACACATCACAGTTGTGTTTAGCGGCCTACCAGGCTCCATTCTCATGACTGGGTACATTTCAAAATTCAACACATAAAAATCACCATTTGGTGCTATAGAAATTACTGTCTTATTTACTGGCTCTATTATCTTAACAGAGAAAGAGAGAGAGAGAGAGAGAATCTTGAGCTAGGTCACAGATCCATGATCCTTCTGGCTGTGATTTCTATCTACAGGGCAGACCACATAATATCTAGGTGTACTGTTTATTCACCTATTTGGCATCCGAGTGGAGGCGTAGTGAAGGCAGTTAGATATCCTAGATAAAGAGAGGTCTGGCTGGAGAACCCGTTAGAATGTCAACTCCATGAAGGCAGGAATGGTGTCCACTTTGCTAACTTCCATGCCTTCAGCTCCCACAACACCTGGCAAATGCCAGAGGCCCTGTAAATACTAAGTGGGACCAAATGCAACTGCTATGACATTACATATGTTTGTTCTTTGTAAATGGCAACTTCATATGGTTCCATCTAATACTTATCAAACAGATGATAAACTATAATTTTTCATTTCCATCTGTCTTCTGGGCATGAGCTAGAAAAAGAATGGCAGCAGCAGAGTGGAGGTGCGGAGGGTGGTCCTTGTTCCTCAAAGACCTCTGGGGTCTCAGGCTCCCTGTTCACGCCTAGTGCATTATAGGCACTGAAGAAACATTTATTGTTAGTGGTGATGATGCCAGTAATTACCTTTTCCTGATATTTCCTGTAAGTAATTACTAGAAAGTTAAAGACAGCCACTTGTAAATTACACAAGCACTTGACTTTGAATACATTTATGATACCTTTCTGAGTACTATAATCACCACTTTGTAGGAAAATAACTGAGTGACAGATGGATTATTTCTCCAAACCATAGCAAAAGAGTAGAGAAATAAACTCAAAGTCCCCAAATTCACTTCTGTGCTCAATTCATTACAACCTGCCTCTATCACCAACTATATAGAAATATTAGATATGTATAATTATGCTCCTAAAGTAGTTAATGACATTAAGGGATTCTCCCCCTTTAACTATTTCTATGCTATGCCACATTTAGAACTTCTGAAAAAAAAATCCCATTGCTTACAATTTTGCCTGCATAGTTACCTAGGTAGATGTAGATTATCACGTGAAACACCTCTCTTACACACGCACACACAAATATGACCTTTAAATATATATATATGAATAATGCCTTAAATTACCATATTGCTACAAAAAATTTCTTGAGTAGCTATCTTTTTCAGTTTCTCATGTCATAAATTCAGCATTTACTAGAAATTATCATTTTCCATTTCTGTTTTACAAAGAAAAGCAGTTCCAGAAATAAGAACTCCTGGTAAACATTAATTCAAACTTGATGATCTACATGACAAGGTAATAACAAAAAATAAAGCTGTGGATAGCTGCGAAAATCTCAGCATGATACTCTGACATGACAACTTTTAGGAGCCCAAGTCTACTGGCTATTTACTATGTAGATTAATTTTTTTCTTTTAATCTGAAAGCTGCCTCTGGTATTCGATACAGCACACAAATGAGCAGAACAGTAATGAGAAGCATAACACATGTAAAATTACAGGAATAATAATATTTTGATGTGTGGCTTTAAGGAGTAATTTGTTGAATACGAATAATCCCCAAATCAAGCGGGTGCACTTAATTTGTTTCTAAAGAAATAAAAGCACAGTATCACTTTCGAAACTTAAATAGTAGCAGATCATGAGAACCTTTTCAACAAGCAGCTGCAGCATCAGCTGATTTCTATAAATGCTGAAGAACGTGTTTTGTCTTCTAATACTAAATGATCCACATTTCACAACACTCGCTGCCCTGTGTTAGGGCAATGAATGTACTCATCACGTGGTTTGGGATTCTCTTCCTCAGCTGTATAACATCCAATCCAGACAGTGAATTGTGATGGCAGGGACTTCTGTTTCTTTACATCTCTCTACCTTATGCCCACTACCCTTGATATTGAGGGTCTCCAGAAATTACAAATTAAATTCCATAGGTATGCACATAAAATAGCATATAAATGTGTAATGAACTGTCTGAATTCCTTAAAGCCTCAGAGGATGATTATCTACCCTTCCCTTCTATTATGAAAACATCATGCCCCGAAAAGCTGCAGAATCAAGCCACCTGACCAACAAGCACAAGCTGTTTAGCTCCTAAATTGTGGTGACACAATGTACAAAGGAAAGTCACCTGAATTCCACCAAGGGAAAGAAAATGCACTAAAACCCATCTCTTCTCTCTCAGCTGAGCCTTCATTCAATAGTAAAACAAGTAATCTCAAACTCCACGGTTTTGGCTGCTGCTCAACACCAGGCCATTCAACTGGGGACTGAAAAAAGCAAAATAAAAAGAAGCTTTAATCTGCCTTTTCTTCTCTTTTTACTATACTACACTGACAGCATCTTGTTCATTAATTAAACTTTTTTCCTTAAAGAAATAGACTGCAGAGTGCTATGCTGGACACTGGAGAAAGAAGGCAGAAAATAAAGGCACAGTTTAAAAGAAAATCAAGGGTTTTAAAATTCTAGTTAGAGATGCAAAATATTCACTGATAAGACAAACACAGAGAAACATTTCAACAAATACAGAGTGAGACAGACGTGAAGAAGTTAACACTCACAGCAGGACCAGGGGTGGCTGGAGGTCACACACACAGACAACACAGGAAGTCAGGATGGCGCCGTTCTGGTGACTCAAGGAGGTGACCTGCATTGTGCATTTTCACTCATCTCCTAAGGAGGTAGGTTCTGATTTTAAGTCTTTGGAAACTATGAACCTGGCTAATAACAACTGTAATTTGCCAATCTGCCAGGTAGCTCACAAACAAGTTTTGGTTTTGTGAGCCTCACTTGCATTGTATTTCATACTTAAGAAAAGAATGTATTCACTGCTGTTTGCTCTAATAAGAGTCAGTGTAGAAAGATCATAGGGGGAAGAAAAACCCATAACTCTTATTCATCACCTAATTGATACGTAGGAACTCTTGCTTTATAATAATTTAAAGAAAATATGTCATTTCCAATGTTGCCGCTTTAAAACTCAGTAACAATAAAATTCTAAGTTTGTGCAAAATCTTCTGACAGAGATGACAGGTGGTCGCTAAAGTGAAGTAACTGAAAGTTTAAAAAAAATAAGAAAATGCTTTTCATGTATTTTTGATTTGGGTTTTTGATACCTCCATACAAGAGACTAGAGGAACACTGGCATTCTTTATTATTTTATCATTATGTAAATCAAATAGATTTTCTTTTCCAATGAAATTCTATGCATGAATTGTCAATGTGAATATCTTGGGGGCAAAAAACTTATAGAAATGATGCCAGTTTGATGGTAGTTTCAATTTAAAAAATGCTCTTCAGCTTTACAACGTGAAGATTAAGAAACTTTATGCACCTTCTTGAGGTCTCTCACTAAAAACTGACAACCAGTGTGAACTATATCTTCTCATCCTTGAAACAGTGTCCAAAGCTCAAATTCAACAATAATCTTGAATTCATATTCCAACATTTGTGTTCTGCTTTCTGGCAAAGAAAAGTTATTTTCTAACCACAGTAACAGCCATCCTTTATTGAGTGCTTGCTCCATTCTAGGTACGTTTTTACATATTTTATTTTGCCTAAGTCCTAACAACACTTAGAAAAAGGCTTCAGTCCCATTTAATAGACAAGGGACTAAGGTTTAGAGAAATAAAGCAACTTACTTCACAAAGCCTGCACAGCTGGTCAGTAGTGGAACTCAGATCTAAATTCAGGTCTGACTAACTCTAAAGCACTTGCTCTGAAAGTGTTTGTTTTTTTTTTTTAAATCAAATTAATGTGTTTCAAATCTGAAATATAAAATGTAACAAGTACATATGATAATCACATATATGTGGAATCTAAAAAATAAAACAAACTAGTGAATATAATAAAAAAGAAAAAGACTCACAGATATAGAGAACAAACTAGTGGGTTACCAGTGGGGAGAGGGAAGAGGGAGGGCAAGATAGGGGTAGGGGATTAAGAGGTACAAACTATTATGTGTGAAACAAATACGCTACAAGGATATACTGTACAACACAGGGAATACAGCCAATATTTTATAGTAACTATAAATGGACTATAACCTTTAAAAATTGTAAATCATTATGTTATACACCTGTAGCTTAAATAATATTGTACATCACTATATTTCAATTAAAAAAAATTTAACCAGCATATAACAGTATTATCAAAGTACGATTATTCCTCCTATTTTCCTAGATTGAAAAGTAGGCACCACCGTCAATTATTCTTTTAGATCATACTGTTCATACATCAGACATACCATGAATAACTATACCAAAAGTTATGTTTAGTTATAAGATTAGATCTACTTTGTGTAAGTAAAAAGTTAAATCAACTTTACTAACAGAAACACAACATTTTTACAACATTCTTCAAAAACTGTCATGAGATTTGACATTTTGAGCATATAACAAGAGGCTGCTGTGAATTACAGGATATGAAATGGTCACAGTGGCATACCTAGCTCCTTATTATCATGTAGGACAAGATATTTTATTTTTTGAACAAAAATCCCAATGCTTTACTTCCAATCATGAAATTAAGTCAATTATAGAAAATATGTTGAATGGCATGGTTTATTTTCCGCCTAACTAAACTTCAGTTTTATAGACAAAAGGCTGACGAGAATCCTTAGTTTATCTAGGACATCCTGGAAAGCCACTTAATACCTTCTTTTCATTAAAATCCCCAGAAAGCAATTAATCCTTTCAATGTTAAATACCCAAGTATTTTACACCACTTACAATCAGAAAAATTATCTGAATGTTAGAAAACAATGCTGTTTATAGGTACCAAGAGAAAGTCCTCAGATTATAGAGAATTGTGATGGACAAGATTACTGACAGTGAGTGGGAAAACACAATCAAGTTCATAGATCCTAGAAGGAAATTGAAGACATTTGTTAAATGATCACAAAAGAAATGGTAAGAAATCATTTTCCACTCCACAATACTGATAAGGTATGAAACCAAAAAGCTAAAAGAAAGGCATCTGGCTTGTACTATAAACCTACATAAAACAGAATTTTAAAAGGCTTATTATACACAGCTCCTTCACATGCGTTAACTTCGGTTCCTCACATTTTCCTAGATAAGTGTTTCTATTACCTTTCTTAAAGATGCTGCCAAGGCTGGGCAGCTGCCATGATGAATTAATGAATTAAAAAGGTGGTTTCTTGTGCACACACCATTCATGTCCATGTCCACGAGAAAACAATGGGCAAGGATAGCTCACAGAGCTAACCGAAGCCAAGAGTGAGAATGAAAAGAAAGCGGGAGGCTATGAATTCACCTTAGAATTCACAAGCAGAAACTGAACTTTAACATACAAGTATTTCTCATTTAATTATACTTTTACTTCCATAACTTTATGTTCAAATTCTAATTTTTTAAAATGCCTAAGTAATGAACACAGTATATGAAAGGAAAGATCTTAAGTATAAATGAAATGTAAGCTTCGAACTTCCTTATTTTCATTATCGATGTTTTGCTTTCAAGAAAAGTCAATATTGTTCACTTAATTTTCCAACACTGACTTTTAATTAATATTATTAACATAAAAATAAAATTACTAGAAACTGACACTCTCCGCAAATGACACATGCTAGTTAATATTTACAACTTCCTCCTTCTACCAAAAGGGTTCAGTTCCTTTCACAGTAATATGCACAAAATGACGATCTTTTAAAGCAAACAACAACAGCAGTGACCACGCACAGAGCACCTACGTGTGCCTGGCCGTGTGCTGGGCACCTGGCGGACACTATCACTGCTCCTCACAAGAACCAACGCAAACTAGGGATTACTGTTCCCACACAGAGATGAGGGCACAGGACAGGCCTCCGGGAAGGCAGCTCCTCTTGACCAAGATCATAAAATGAACCAAGTCAAACCTTAACAGACCAAGACAAGCATCATCACCCTCCTTCACAACTGGTACAGCCCATCTCCGATGCTCTAGCAATCTGTACTTGAGAATACTCACTTCAAGAAACTTACTTAACCTTTGATCCTCACAGAAAAAAAAGCAGGTATTATTTCCTTCTTTTTGTAGAAGAGAAAGTAGAGGTGCAGAACTCCGTAAGCAGAGGCCAGGGGCTGTTCTGTGACCTTTAGCCTTCAGATCCAGTGTTCCTTTGGACACTCCGGCCCTGCCAGAAGTTGGAGAGAGGTGTGTTTGCATCAGAAGCCCTGGGCTGGCGCAGCCCCTTGGAGACTGAGAGCTCGCTGATCTGCACATTTACTCACATACTTGCTGATCGTTTTTATTATTCCCTTAATAGCTCTGTAAGAATAGAAATTTATATACATTTTCCTTTATTTGAAAATCAAAACTGTTAAAATTAAAAAGCTATGATTACTGTGCCTAATGGTATTCTATTCAATCAGAACTTTCTATAATGGCGTTCCATTCCCAAAAACAGAAATTCTGGGGCATGTGGTAAACAAATAATACTGAAAAGCTGGCTTAGGGAATAAATAGTGTTTTCTTTCACGGAAATGTAAACACAGGCCTGCAAACCTGGAGCTCTGTGCATGCTGCCTCTTCCTACTTCAGGCTGGGTGATACAATCTCACATAAATAATGAGCGGAGACTGATAAAAACAGCTGGAACTTTACAGTAACCAAACCAAGCTACTCACTGCATTTGGGTCACACCATAACAAATCATATTATTGGTCATGGACAAAAAAATCTGCCTACTATACATCTAAAAAATTGGACCACTGTACCCATTCTGATTCACATGGCCAAACAGAACGCACTTTCAAATACTCAGAAAAATTTTAAATGAGGTAAAACACATATCTATAGCATAACTGTCCTTTTGAATATGGCTCAAAAGGTACTTGACAACTCAAGAAACAAACAGGGAAAAACCTTTCATAATATTGTACAACAAATCAGAGAAGAAATGGCTGTGAACAAACAAGAATAGTCTACGATCAAATCAAATGCATACACATACCTTCAGTCCAGTCTTAAAATGTCAACCATAAGAAAAATAATACGAAATGATAAAGTTAAAGCAGATTTCACTTCATCTTGAAATATAGAATTATGATTTCCATTGCTTTATAAAATGGTTTAAAATACTCTGCTAAAAGAATCTTTTAAAATTGGTCTTTAAAAATACTCCCAATATAACTAAGACATGACTATAAACACAACTTAAATATAGTGATACTATCTATAACTCTAGCAAGTAGAAAGGTAGGTAATTGAAAGGTGAGGGGCGGAGTGCATTTTGCTTTTTCCACACACTGTACAATATTTTAACCCTGTTGAAAATATGACGTGACACCTTTTCCTACTGTGCTCAGAGAAAAGCTTTAGACTCCAAAAAGAAATATTCTTCACATTGAGAAATTCAATAATAAAATATCTAGGGGACTTCCCTGGTGGCACAGTGGTTAAGAATCCTCCTGCTAATGCAGGGGACACGGGTTCAAGTCCTGGTCCGGGAAGATCCCACATGCCACGGAGCAACTAAGCCTGTGCGCCACAACTACTGAGCCTGTGCTCTAGAGTCCGTGAGCCACAACTACTGAGCCCGCGTGCCACAACTACTGAAGCCCACGTGCCTAGAGCCCGTGCTCCGCAACAAGAGAAGCCACTGCAATGAGAAGACCGCGCACTGCAGTGAAGAGTAGCCCCCGCTCGCCGCGACTAGAGAAAGCCTGCGTGCAGCAACGAAGACCCAATGCAGCCAAAAATAAATAAAAAAATAAAAAATAAAATATCTAAAATGCAGAACATGCAGATAACATACATCTCTTCAATCACTATCCACAAATTCGCTTAATAATTCTATGTGTGTAACTAAAGCTGTAAAACCATGATTCTCTGCAATTACAGCTATCATAGAAATGGGCAGCCACAGTTGCCACTCCTCGGGTTCATGCTATTCTTAGGTCTGCAAAATAAGACCACCTCAATTCTCACCTACCATCACTTTTAAGCATCAACAGCACAACATCATATTATTTACCTAACGATTACTACATTTTTCGAATGTTTGGTTTGGATGGCCAGTAGAATTAAAAATGTTAACTGTGGGATAGTTTTATTTCTGAGAAGCTAAATGGTACTGAGTGCTTATTATATGCAAGCCACTGCTCTAAGCCCTTTCCTTGTATCAACTTCATTTAATCCTTACAACAACCCTTTAAGGCAGATACTGTTAGGATCCTCATTTACAGGCAAGGAAACTGAGCCTGGAAAGGGTAAGCTGCCAAAAGTCAGATTACAGCTGCTAAGAGGTAGAGCTGGAATAGGAATCCAAGTAATTTCATTTCCAAGCACTCGACTGCTCTGGAAAACTATCTCTGTAGTTTATCAGATAAAACTACCTACTCTTTTCTGAATTTATTTGGGGTGGGGGGGAGGACAGAGAGAGTAAAGAGAAATTATCCCAAATCACTCTATTTCTCACTCTTTAACTTCTGAACCAAGAAGAACTTGTACAATGTTGGTCCACTGGTTCCCACTCTTGTGTATCTGAGGCAACCAGAATGGCTATCAAAAACTTCAGTTTGGGGCTCCCCTGGTGGCGCAGTGGTTGAGAGCCCGTCTGCCGATGCAGGGGACATGGGTTCGTGCCCCGGTCCGGGAAGATCCCACATGCCGCGGAGCAGCTAGGCCTGTGAGCCATGGCCACTGAGCCTGCGCGTCCGGAGCCTGTGCTCTGCAACGGGAGATGCCACAACAGTGAGAGGCCCTGAGAAAAAAATTTCAGTTTGATTCTGAGCTACTTAGGTTAGTATGTTAGTGACTTGAGGCAGTTCATTTAACCTATTTGAGATTCAATGCCAAACTTGAAACTGAGATTCAAAAATACTGCCTTCGTTATGAAATAAATACCAAGATAGTGTGGGAACATTCTTTACAGAAGAATTGTAGCTAATAAATGTAGAAATGAAAATAAGATAACTGATTTGGGAAATCAATGGGTATTCAACGGATAAAAACCATTAGATGAAAAGTTAAGGGGAACTTTACAATGGAAGGTTCAGGCTATCAATGTGCCTCCTAATGGGACACAATATGAAAAACAAAGTACCTCTTATGAAGGATTCTTGCCAAAAAGGTTGAATCTGAATTTAGAAAAGTCTTTACAACTAACTCAATTTACAGGAGAAATAATAACAAATTAAATGATACCACAGGAAGCAAACAAATAAATCCAGAATGTGAAATTCTATAGAACTGCTTCATTTCTTCAGTAAGTTATAGACTGATAAAACAAGCAAAAAGAGAAAAAAAAAGAACAAAAGGGGGAGGTAAATAACAGATCACTAAAAGAGATTGATGAGACAACAGCCAAATGTAACATATGTAGATCCTACTTCAAAGAAATCAGATGTTAAATATATATATATATTTTTAGGCAACTGGGGAAATTTCAACATGGTCTAGATATCAGATGTTATCAACAAATTATTGCTAATTTTGCCAAGCGGTAAGATAATGGTATTACAATTATGTAAGAAAATGTTTTCTACATATTAAAGTACTATGTAGGTATCGCATGACATAATCTAAAACTTGCCTTAAAACACTTCAGAGAAAATATAAAGAATAAAAAGGGATAAATGAAATTAGAAAAACTAATAATTGTTTGACATATCTTTTTCAAGACACATCAAGAAATTATTTATTTAAAAATTTTATCTTTAATTAGTAACCTTGGGGGGAAAAGTCCCATTGGGACTTAGAGGCAAAGGCAGAGACCCCAAACCGGCTGGTATTCTCTGTCAGGTTGGAGCGGAGTTTGAACCAGGCCAGACCCAATCCAGCTCTGGCCACAGCCTCCTCTCTACCTCCTGGTCCCAGGGTCATTGGTTGCAAACTAGCATATGGGGATTTCTGTTTGTACAAGTTTGAAATTTTTCATAATGTAAAAATTTTAAGAAGTATTTTCTCCAACTGTTTCATAAGTTACTGTGATGATCATTGATTAAAAGTATATAAAAGTAGCTAAAACACATATCAGGTATTTGATGAATGACAGTTTGAAAACTGAATAAAGAGAAAACTTAAAGAATCCATGTTCTAAATAAGGAGTCTGAAACTATTTCTGGCCCACAGGCCAGATCCAGACAACTGCCTGTTTTTGTCATAATGACATCATCTTATCCATATGTTTAGATATTGTTTGTGGGTGCTTGCAGGCTGCATACATCAGAGTAAGTGCAACGAAAACATGGTCCACAAAGCCAAAAATATTTACTATCTCTCCCTGTAAACAAAGTTTACTTACTCCTGTTCTGAATTCTATGATTTCACTATTTGAGAGGAAATTTAGCCTCAAAAGATTTTTAGAACTTTTTTCCTTAAGATTTACCAAGGATTTTCCCTATTTTAGCTTCTCAGAAATAAAAACAAAACTGCCCACAAAGTAGGGTTCAGGTAGCTTCATACTTTTGTCCTATAAATGAATAAGTCATTTCATATCTTCAAGGTAGTTACTTTTCTGCTAAATCTAGACACTTATAATGATAGTAAACAAGCCAAAAAAGAAAAGATGTTAAAAAAAACTTTTTAACTTAAAGAAAAATTACTATGTTACTTCAAGTTCACTGGGTTTAACAAAATTATCCAGGGGAAACAATATATTACATGTTTGCACACATTACAATCAAAGTGTGTTTTTTATTTAGGGAGGGAAGGAAGGAGGAAACTCCTAGACACACACAATGCTGGAATTTCTCTTCATGAATCCAGCAAAGAACACTATACATCCACAGGCCATTTTTTCTAACTATAAACATCTGTATATTTTGGATTAATAGTTTAAACACATTCTTTGGCAGTCTTCAACTCAGCTGACATAACCTTCGGGTACACCCATGAGTTGATTAGTAATTTAAGGCCTGAGAAAAGCAAAGTTTCAGAGGGAAATATACTGAGACATGAATGGGTTTCATATGCAAGTGCACTAGCTAAAGGGCATAATTAAAACGACATTGCTCCTTTAAATCTACATAATTATGTCCCAAAGACATTCTCATTAGTAGCTTTTACTTTGCCACTAAACCAGAAAGGGCCTCAGGGCTACATGGCCGGGAAATAAATATAAAATAAAGCAGTTAAGGCATA
Organism: Physeter macrocephalus; assembly: GCF_002837175.3. NCBI lineage: Eukaryota > Metazoa > Chordata > Mammalia > Artiodactyla > Physeteridae > Physeter > Physeter macrocephalus. Next base: position 64,540,875 of record NC_041231.1, read on the forward strand.
TACAAGTCAAATAAAATACCTGCACAAGTCAATTACTGAACTTTCCTTTTTTAAGTGATATATGAAATCCACCAGTCAACCATCAATGCTGGCAAGTCCACAACAAAATACACTACCATCATACCGTAGATGACCTTATGTTCCAAATTTCAGAGGAAAAAAATAACCAGAAAAATTTAATAAACTATTTTTAATATTAGAGAGAGAGAGCTGCTTTTTCTGACACTTAACTCAACTGGAAATCTCTCCTAACCAGCACTTTCTTTACTGCACAGTGGTAACTGATGTTCCTAATGACCAGCCTGCAGCAGGTCCAAATCCTGAAGTTCATTCTAAATCATTAAAAAGAAGATGAGATTATGTTCAGTATACTTTGGGTAGTGAGTATAGTTTATAACATTCACATTACTTTAAGATTAGTAATATATCTAAGGTATATAGGGCAACAGGCAATCAAGAGACTGGTCAATTCCAAGTCAGACATTCACAGGGGCCATACTGAGCAACTCTTACATTATGGTCAACAATACACAGGGGAAAAATCACTCCTCTCAAAATCTGGGGCATGAAACTCTACGGGGTATTCAGAGAACTTTTGTCCAAGGGCTTGAAGGAATTTTAAATTGCTTTTAGAGAAAATACTGGCCTAAACAGCGGCCCTTCTTCCCCTGCTCTATTGACAATGATCAAATCTTCTGAGACAAGAGCTGGAAAAGCAATTAGGAAGCTGCTGCGATAATCCAAGTGAGAGATGGTGATGGCGTGGACCAGCGTTTGGTGGCAGGGGTGGTAAGAAGTGATGTACTTCAAGGCTGAACCGAAAGGATTTGCTGAGAGGGTAGGAACAAAAGAAAGAGTCAAAGACCGTATGTACATCAAGGTTTCTGATCTGAGCAACTTAAAGAATGAAACTGCCATTATCTGAGATGGAAAAGGCTGTAGGAGGAGTTGATCTGGGGCAGGCTGGTGGACCAGGGGCTCACTTTTGGAGACTTCAAGTTTGAGATGCTTTCAATATTATCAAGTTTGTATGATCTAGAATGTAGATCCCAAGTAGGCACTTGGCTATCAGGGTCTAGAGCTCAGGCAATAGACTAGGCTGGAGAGATACATTAGAAGCCTTAAAAAAGGGATGCGTTCATCTAGGGATTCAGCATAGATTTTAAAAAAATAAAATAAAACTATGCTGTGTCCTAGGGCACTAAACTATTGAAAACGAGTAATACTGCCTTGGAGATGCTGAATGTCTATGGTATCTATGTTGCCCAGGATCGAGCCCATCAAGTATCCCATGAACTCTTCTGAACCAGTTCTTTAAATTCTGATCAAAGGGTAAAATCATCTTTGCTGCAGCTGAAGAAAGATGGTCATTGTGACATCAACCAGGTGGGACCCTGAGCCTAGCAGGTCCTCAGATACGATTTTGAGGAAGGCACAACTTGCTCCAAGTAAGATGTATGGGCAAGGCCAAGGAAGGGGTCAACCCAAATCCTTGACATGTGCCACCCAAATTCAAATATCCAAATATGTGTGACAAACATGAAAAATCTGAGAGGCACTGATCTAAACCACCTGTGGATCACGTCAAGGCCTAAAAGGTATCTTAAGTGATTACCTAGAAGTTAGCCTTTTGGCGCTCGTTAGAAAACTGAACTCTGCACAGATCTCATCTCAGCACTCATCGCCAACTTTCTTTGGACACCTGACATTCTGGGGCAAAATCCAAACACACATATAAAGCAACCACTCACTTAGATTTTCTAATCTCTCTTCCTGGATTAAGACCACCAGACAGCAGTGAAGCCAGCCTGGTACTTCTCCGTATCCAGCAAGAATACCATCACTGAGACCTAACAACAGGCACTCAGCTTTTACAAGGTTCAGTGTAAGATTCATCCACTGGAGGAGTGGATCTGTGTCTTTAGCCAAACCATGGTGTAAAGGATCCTCCATTATGTTACCAACAGCCTTTATATAAATATTTCATGAGCCATGAAACACTCATGCGTCCCAATGCTACGTGTACAAATCCCATCACCTTTCAAGGTTGGTTCAATTCAAATATCAGTTTCCCCACGGAGCCCTCTCTGAGTGCCCTGGGTGGGTGCAACATCTCACTCTTGAGCTTGCCCTCACGTTGTACTTATCACTTCTTACCTCACATTAAATGAGCACTAAAGGAGGACATTTTATTGATTATCTTCTATACATTAGACACTAATAATAAGCAGTTCACTAAGAGTATTACCATTTAATTCCATTACGATCCTTATTTGAGGGACAAGAAAACTTAAGTTCGGAGACGTTGACTTATCAAAGTCACACAGCTAATAATCAGCAGATGGGGCCCGAGCTCTGGTCTGATTCCAAAGTCTACACTGTCCCTATCAGACCATACTGCCTTTGAAACAAGCTGAACTACTCTGTTCGAGAGGCTAGTGTTTCATTTATTAAGGTATGTGAAAAATTTCCAAGTACCAATAAATGTTACTCAAATTTAAACCGGAAAAAAAAAACAAACCATGGTCTCCACCCCTCAAAAAGCTTATAACTAATTAGAAGGTAATTCAATAGTTGTATTATAATAAGATAAAAGTTCTATCAGTCTGGTACAGACTATTCCTTGAGGCCATGAGGCACATCTTATACATATTTTTTCCCTCACAGTCGTTAAAGCATTGGTATATAGAGAGTTTAAATACTATGAATATGTAACCTCTTCTAGTCTAAAAAAATTAGACTTCTTTCCAAAAATGAGGATCATGGGATTTTCTTCACCCCTCTGCTAAATTTAGGGCTCAGTAATTAAGCTACCTGGTGTTCGGAAATGCCTATTCCTCTGTTTCTTTCAATATTCTGCCTTTCTTTTTCATCTTTCTAAATGAAGAGGACAATTCCATCCATGCAGATCTAGTGTTTGTGTATGGCCTATACAGCAGACAGAAAGATCCTGTAAACCTTGGACCTTTCACTTACTAGGAAACTCACTGAGCTTCAGGGTGTCTCTTTGCAAAATTCAGATAATAATAATGCCCACTTCATATGAATTCCTGAAGACTAAATAAGAATATTTTCATAAAGTGCCAGGCACACTGCAGGAACTCAAATGCTAGCATTCGCTATTTTAACAAATTACTCCAAATGGCTTACACATGCCAGTGGGTAGCAAGTTTACTCTAAATCAGTCAACTTTTCTAAGAGCCATTTAAAATAGTAAATATTTCTAAGGAAAAGAATAACATTTTTTTTAACTTCATATGCCTCTATATCTCTTGTTGATAGCTGTTTTTTTCCTTCACTGTCGATAAACTCTACAAACAGTATAGAAAATGTTCTCCTTTAGGGTTTGGTTTCTCTTTATGAAGAGAAAACACCACAAGCCTCTCACTCTGGCACTCAGGGTCCACTTGTCTAAGGAAAAGCCACCTTATAAGCAACAGTGAGAAGAGCAAGTCATCTGGCTGGAGGGGTTCCCTGAAACAATGATAACTTGTTCCTGATTAATTATACCTTTTAAATGGAAAGCAGGTCTTTATTACTACAGCTAAATTCAAATATGAAGGGAGAGGGGGCAAAAAAAAAAGTAACACATCCGGGAACGTGTAATGAGGAAAACTAATAGCTTGACCTACTAAGACCATTTTCAACCAATGAACACATAGTGAGGAAAGACTACATACGTATACAGCTTTCTCTCCCTGCCACGAGGGTGGGAAGAGGATAAAAGCTTTAAGATAAGGTTTCTACTACTTAGACACTTAAAATCTAGTTGACATTAAAAGGGGTATTGAGGGGGGTAGTCACTGCTGGCTCAGATATTTAGGAAAAGGCTAACACAGGGGCTGGGCCTCAGATGATCAACAGGAATGATTTTTTGGCTCCAACCAACAGTGGCTTAAACGAAATCTAATTCATCCCCAGTGGTACTGAAATTAATTCCATCTAGCTGCCACTGATTATTCAGAATTCTCTCCCTCATCCGAAAGTACCATCTCTCCCTTTTCTCTAGGCAGTAAACTTACCCATCCTACAGGCAGATTTAAATGACCTTTTAAAAAATCACATAAAGTTTTATGAATGACCTTGAATGTGAACATCTAAATTTAACAGAAGTATAGCTTTTAAAACAATATTTACATGTAAATCATCGTGCCATGGACTCCACTAGAAGGAGTTCTCATTACTGGCTGAAATGAAACATAATACAGTTGTAAACAGATTAAATGGCTTACCACAGCCTTATTCAAATTGCATCCTTTGTGTAAAAGGCCTCAAGGTGCAATCAATAAGTTAATAATTAAAATACATAAAACTGTAGCAGATAATATTCACCATAAAATTATGTTAAAATAATGTTTAAGAGTTGACTTATCAGAAAGAGCTCATTATTAAGACAGATTTTTTTGTACTAGTTCTAAAGGCCTATAAATTGGAAAACAACAGTAAGAGATGGAGAATGCCTTAGAGAAGGTACTTTTTGGAAATCATTTTGGCTCTAAGTCTCTGCAGTAAGAATTTAGAAACTGCAGAAATATCTGCCTGAATTTATATGCGGCCAAGGCAACACTTTGAAAGGGATAAAGAAGCAGGAAGAGGGGACAGGAAGTAGCTGTGTTATGACATCCTCGAAATTCCAGGGATCAAGCTAAAGTGTTTCTGTAGTAACATTATCACCAAAGAATGAGGACACCCAGACCTCAAAGCAAGGAGGAGAGTCAAGGTGTTCACAGTGAGTTAACACCAGGCACACCAGGAAGCAAGAGGAAAGGGCAAGCAAAGCACAGGTAACATTAGGAAAAAAGAGAAACCACGCCCACCTGTAAAGACAAAGAATGGGACAAATCCTGGAAAAGCAGGAGAAATATTTTATGATCTCTTCTTTAATTACCTTGAATGAAATCATTTTTGTGAGTGAATATTATATTCAAATATGCTGATAAAATGACCATGTCCTAGATTTATGCTTTTCTAAATACATATTTTCCAGGGGAATTTTTAAGTGGTTTAAAACTGAAGGTAGAAATAAAAGCATAATTGTAGAATTTATCAACGTACATTTTCTCCCCTCTGTCAGTAAAGAAACATCACATCGATGATAAAATCTAAAAACATTGAAGTGGAAAGCATAACTCATTCTTTAAGGGGGTTTAAAAGTATTGTCATTATATCTAAATTACCATATTTATACAAATAAAAATGTCTAATCCACACATTTCCAGTGAAATGTCAGTTTTACCAATCTGACTTTACCTTGACACATGCATTAACTGAACAACACTACTCACCACTACCAGCTAATGATGATGGTGTGTTGTTTCGTAAATGTTTACTCTTTCTGACCAGTGCTTTGTTTTCCACTGCACTAAGTAAATCTACTAGGATAAAATACAATTTCTTTGCAAGGCTTTTACTATTAGAAGGAAAGTATCTGAGATGAACTTTCATCGTGGCTTTTATTTTTTTTATTTATTTATTTTTGTTGTTATGTGGGCCTCTCACTGTTGTGGCCTCTCCCGTTGCAGAGCACAGGCTCCGGACGCGCAGGCTCAGCGGCCATGGCTCACTGGCCCAGCCGCTCC
>NC_041231.1:64546477-64550880 GCF_002837175.3 Physeter macrocephalus
CTCACTGGCCCAGCCGCTCCGCGGCATGTGGGATCCTCCCAGACCGGGGCACGAACCCGTGTCCCCTGCATCGGCAGGCGGACTCTCAACCACTGCGCGTGGCTTTTATTTTGAAAGACTATGGGAAATAGGTGTTATTTATACAAAGACCTTCTCACTAAAAACTGCCCAAGGAAGAAGCAAAAAGACAGCTGGGCAGAGAGAACGCTAGATTTTTTGCATGGTGATGATAGTGCCAACCTGCCAGGGTCAGGGCTAGGACTTCAGTGCCTAGGGACTGCTATGTACTTTTTTGAGTTCCGTGTGAAAATTCAGAGGTGCGGGTGGCATTTTGCAATCTATCTGCAGAGCTGACAAAGTGTAAGGGACAGTCAGTCTTATTCAATGCAAAGGAAAAAGAGAAACAAAAGTTTGCAATAAAAGGCCTTTTTAGGTGCAAAGGTGTGAAGAAAAATGAAAGGATACAGTAGCTAAAAGAATTAATTTAGCCCCAAACCCACAGACCATACTGTAGACAACAATCATTTCTCTTTGGGATATCTTTCTGTTAGGGAACTGTTGACTGAAACCACCTGCCTTGGCCAGGCACGATGATAACCACTTGCCTGAGTTGTCTCACAACAGGAGGTCCCGATAAAGAACATGGTGTTGCCGCCGAAAAGTAACTGGGGGAATTCAGGAGGGGCCAAAAAGAGGAGAGAGGAGATCGCTAACCTCCCAGAAACCCTCACACCAGAATCCATCTTGGCTGAGAGATGCACAAGCCACCAGCAAGGACACTGAGTCAGACCAAATATGGGCCAAGTAAGATGACTGGCCAGAGACAACCCAGAAACTAACCCCATTACCATAAAACCTGAGACTGTGAGTCACGTGGCAGAGTAGTTCTCCTGGGTTCCCCTACCCTGCTGCTCTCCTCCCGGGTGCCCCTTCCCAATAATGTCTTGCTTTGTCAGCACGTGTGTCTCCTCAGACAATTCATTTCTGAGTGTTAGACAAGAGCTCACCTCAGGCCTTGGAAGGGGTGCCCTTTCCTGCAACATTTCCAGTGGGGATAAAAAGATAGGCAGCCAATTCTTTTGAGATTCTAGTAGGAAAATCACCTTTCTCCCTCTCAAGGTTTAGGACCTTGACTAAATCACGGGACCCTCAGGGCTAGGTGTGATGAAGTCTTGTTTACTCATCCTACTAGGCTACTGGGATCAAAGGGGTGAGGGCAAGAGAGTCTGCCCCAATCAGTCCCAGAGTGATCGTGAAGCTTGGTACCTCCTTTTAAACCATCACCCTCCAAAACAAAGGGTGTGGCACTGCTTCCCTGGCTGAAAACCAAGATGCACTGAGCTTACGGCAGGCTGGGTGTGTGACTGTCCTCTCCGAGGCTCGCCCAGGCCTCCGTCCCTAAGGGCACCCCATTGTCTCCTGCTGGCCTTTCCTCAAGCCCTGACTTTCTGGTTGGCTCTGGCTGCACTGCAGCTCAGCTCACAGAGATCCACATCACCACAGCCAAGGCTCTAAGATCCAGGGTCTGGATTTCTGGGTGAATGTGGACAGTTTTCCTTGACTCAAGTTTTCTTCATTGTAAAGTGGTGAGGACTGACATTTGCTCATTCAGATCCCACTAAGATATAAATAACCATGCCAAACACAGAGCTCTTATGCAAAACTCAAGTTGTGGGTAAAATGTCACCTTTTGTTTAAACCTTCTCTGACTACTATTCAAAACTCTATTCCCTGTGGGACTTCTCTGCGGGGTTGAGACTCTGCACTTCCAATGCAGGGGGTGTGGGTTCGATCCCTGGTCAGGGAACTAAGATCCCGCATGCCCCAGAGTGCAAAGAAAACAAAAAAAGAAACCCTACATTCCCTGCCTTCTCCCTGTAAAATTTTCTCCATAGCATTTATCACCAACTAATACATAATTTACTTCTTTATTGTATCTCCCCTCACCAGAATATAAACTCCAGAGGGTTGATATTTTTGTCTGTTTTGTTCACTGCTGTACCTCTGGTAATCTAGAAGAGGTTCTGGGACAAGTAGGTACTCAATAAATATTTGTTAAATGGAAAAATAAAACAGTCTTAACACAGGTTGGCTTGGGCAGATCTGGGATAGTACAAAAGAAAATGACAACATTATCCTAAGGCTCCTAAGTCAAAAAGCAATCTACTTCTTAGAGGCCATCACTCTCACCATTCAGATTTTTTAACCTGAGCATCCGATGCCTCATTCTTCTCTGAACCTATATTCTCACTTAAACCGGTGCTTCCCTTAAAAGATGGCATTCTTGCCAGTCCAAAACATGGACCATGCAGACCTCTCCTTGAGTAAACATCCCTCTGTTCCTTACCTGGTTAGGATTCCTACTCTTCTCACTGAGCTGCATACAACAACTGCACCATTAAAGCTCAACCATCCTCTGGGTCCCCACAACCCTGGGAACTCACAATCTCTTACTATAAAGAGAAATGCATGTTGTTACAGGGGCAATATAGCTAACTGGTTATTTTTAAAATAAAATGAAATCCTACTTTACCAAGAAGTAAACTAACTGGAAAGATGGTGCCAAGTAATTTTTTTTAAGCAAAAATAAGAAAAAAATAAATCAAGAAAGATTTGTAGGAACACGATGGGTGATAAAGACACAGTGGGTTGTTGAAGAAAGCCAAGTGTACATTCTCTCCACATTTCGAGCCCTCGAGATTCCTAACTTTAATAAAACTTCTGGAGAAAAAAAAATCCCCTAGCATCTGAAGTCTGACCCATTTTGGAGTTTACACATACCCAATTTATCTGTAGTCAATTTACTACCAGAACAGACTCTGTGAAACCTTAAATTAGTACCTTCTCATTGTCATTTTTTTCCTAAGAAAACCTCTACTGTAAACCTCTACTGCACATATTAACAACAAAAATTTAGCCTACCTTTTAAAATGTTGGGTAAAATGTCATTTTAATACAACATAATCCATAAGGTATCACTGAGAAGACAACAGTTATAAATGAATGATTAAAGTTGAAGTCTTCTACCTTTTATCTCATTTTCATAATTTAAGAATTGAAAGCATTTGGAGTAGAACAGCAAAAGCAGTTTATTACTAAAGCTACTTTTTACCAGAATAGTGTTGGGAGGAAGGGATAATAACACCCATTTTATTCTAATGATAGATTTAACACAATACATAATTTAATTGAACCTGTTCAAGTCAATGTTTAAATATTAATTCTTATACTGTGTTATCTAGAATTTGTATTCCAAATGCAATGGAAAGCATGGAGATAAGAGTTAAACCCTTAACATGCATACATCTTTATTATACATTAAAATACTGAGAAGAGAGAATATAAGAGAAATTTCATCGAATAAAACTTTAAAAAATACACTTTAGAGACTTGATAACTGCTAAGGGTACCTTTAAATTGCTACTCAACATCAACAGTGACAAAGATTAGACTACTTTTACTAGAAACTACTTTTTATTACATTCCAATTACTTTCCTAGGATATAGCTAATGTGAATATTCAAGCAAAACAAAATTTTCTTTGAAAGAACAGCCAAAACCATAACCAATTAAACTAAAGTTTCTGTCCACAAGTTAACTTACAAATACATGGAGAAAACATATGAATGGTTATAGACTAACCCATTTATCAGTTTTTTAAAATTATTACTAACTAATAATGGCTTAGTACTTTATATATTACACAGTAGTTCATGCATATTGTTATTTCTTTGCAACATTTTAGTAGGTGTTACTGTTGTCCCCTTTTTAATGACGATGTGATTGCAGCTTTGGTGATTAGACACAGAACTGTAAACCTCTGTTCTAAGCTGTGCCCTCTTGGGTTTACATGGCTGGTCAGACATGCCCACCTTCTACACAGCACGCCTGTTCGTCCTGACAGTGCTGGGGAAAGCATATGGTCTGGAATAAAACAGACCTGGGTTCTAACTCAGGTCTGCTCAAGTACCACCTCTGCCGCCTGGAGAAAAATCATTAAACTCTCCATAAACGGAGAGTATTTATCTCGCAGTGCTGTTGTAAGATTAAACGAAATAAGGAACGTGGAAAGGACTTAGTGACAGCATGCCTGTGTTGCCAGTTCCTAAACCTGCGTAAATGTTACCTTCTGCCCTGTCTGCTTCTGCTCGCCAGCCCCAAGGATTGCTAGAGAAAGCAATGTAACAGTGCTGACTTAGCCGATACAAATTTATGGTCTAGCACGGTTTTCTCATCAGTAAGCGAGACCTAAATAATAAATAACACCCATCTCCTAGGATTGTTTTTTTTGTTTGTTTGTTTTTGCGGTACGTGGGCCTCTCACTGCTGTGGCCTCTCCCGTTGCGGAGCACAGGCTCCAGACCTGCACGCTCAGTGGCCATGGCTCACAGGCCTAGCCGCTC
>NC_041231.1:64550988-64570145 GCF_002837175.3 Physeter macrocephalus
TGGCCTCTCCCTTTGCGGAGCACAGGCTCCAGACGCGCAGGCTCAGCGGCCATGGCTCACGGGCCCAGCCGCTCCGCGGCATGTGGGATCTTCCCAGACCGGGGCGCGAACCCGGTTCCCCTGCATCGGCAGGCGGACGCGCAACCACTGCGCCACCAGGGAAGCCCCCTAGGATTGTTTTAAGAGGATGTGTGTAAAGTATTCATTATGGTTCCTGGCAAATGCGAGGCACTCAGTAAGTGGTAAAATTGGACTCATTCTGCAGCTTTTCAATCTCTGTATTTATCATAGGTGAACTCCTTTGCTTGTACAGGTCCAGAAGGTGTTACTCTACACTTTCTTCAATTTTCCTCAAGCCCTGACAGCACCAGGTCCTTCTGGTAAGTGATCTCCCACTTCCTTAACTGGAAAGACCGGCAGTAGGCACGAGCCTCCCCAGCTCCACTTTCTTCCTTCCAACACTTCTTTATCAACTTAAAATCTCTCATAAAACCTACAGGGGGCTACCCTGGTGGTGCAGTGGTTAAGAATCCGCCCGCCAATGCAGGGGACACGGGTTCGTGCCCCGGTCTGGGAAGATCCCACATGCCGCGGAGCAACTAGGCCCGTGAGCCACAACTACTGAGCCTGCGCATCTGGAGCCTGTGCTTCGCAACGGGAGAGGCCATGACAGTGAGGGGCCCGTGCACCGCGATGAAGAGTGCCCCCGCTCGCCGCAACTGGAGAAAGCCCTCGCACAGAAACAAAGACCCAACACAGCCAAAAATAAATATATAAATAAATTAATTTATTTTTTTTAAAAAAAGTGCAGGTCTCGAAAAAATATCTTCACTCAACTCCTTACACATTTCATTCCTTCATTCAACACATTTTATTGACTGTCTACAACCTTTCAGGCACTGAGCCAAATGCTGAGTGCACGGGGTAGGGGGAAAGGACAGACAGTCCCTGTTCTCAGGGAGCCTCAAAGGAGGGGATTCACACTATGTAATAATCACACTATAAATATATGTTCACAAATGACCTTCCCATTGCCTCAGGCCTCACTCCTCCCTCATCCCCAGCTCCTCCTACATCTCCAGGAGCCCACTGCCCATGCCCACCCCACGTGAAGATAACCTCAGCCCGCACAGGCATCTGTTACAGCTAACAGTTCCATTTCTTGTCTTCCTGACTTCCTAGGCTTCTAGACACTCTATTTCTGTTGCCTCTATTTCCTCATCTGTCATTAAGACTAGGAAATCTGTCTGCTGTTCTGTACTTTTCTTAGACGTAACTTCCTAAAAACACCATCTATACTAAGAGTAGCAAGAACATCTTACTTCTGAAAGCCGCCTCTTTCTTAGTGTCAGGACTCCAGACTATTCATTCTCTCTTTCTCTCCAGTATTTCTGGTAATTCAGTTCTCACTTCAGGCTCCTCCATTTCTACCCCAGATGGCAGGTATTCCTCAAAGTTGAGCCTCTGCTCTCTACATTCCTCTACACTCTCCATCTGCCAGTTCATTTACCTGCAAAAGAGGCTTTTCTCTCAATTGTGTCTGAATGACTCTCAAATCCACATCTCCTCTCACAGGACAGAGCCTTTCACACTCTGAGGGTTCCATAAAGAATCACAGAGGAAGGAAGGAACAGATAAGCCAACCAATCAACCAAGAATTTCTTCTTGGACATCAATTCAAATTTACACACAAAACCAAACCCGTGACCCATTTCTCTCGACTCTGATCCCCAACCTGTCAGCCCCGCCCACGACCTGTGCTCACAGAGCTCCCCACAACCTTCCTGTCACCTGTAGGCCGACGGCCCCCCGGCTGTCTGATGAACTGTTCCCTGAACATTTCCTGAACCTACCTTCTTTATTTTGTTCCAATCTTACCACAAGAAGACCTAACCTGGTCTCTCCCTGTCTCAAGGTTGCACACCACTTCCAGATTATCTTCTGAAAAAACAATTCTCCCCTGTTTAACACTCACTAGTGGCTTTCTCTTGACTAAAAACAAGGTTCATTTAAAGCAACTCTATTCTTGCACTAATCTCCCTCTTTCTCCTTTTTCTCTCTCATCTCCTACTTTCCTAAATTCTACAACACAAATAAACTACAATAGTATTTTGTAAACATTTTTAAGTAGGAAAATCCTCCTTTTAAATGAAATGTTATACAGACTCCGAACATATAAAAGTAAACAAAGGTACAAATACACTTGTTAAAGTGGGGACAGAAATCAAACACCGCGGTCTCCCATGTAAACTTCTGCCCCCTTTGCTCTGGAACCTAAGAGTTCCCAAGACCAGCCTGAAATACACTCCATTAGTCTAAATCCCTTGAATGTTTCCTGAAACAAACTATTGGGTTGGCCAAAAAGTTCATTTGGGTTTTTCCATAAGATGTTACAGACAAAGCCGAACGAACTTTTTGTCCAACCCAACATCTCTGCTGGAATTTGGTCCCCAGTTCCCTTCTTTCCCCCTAACCTTCCTCTCCAGTCTAGGTTACATGAAGCCTTAATAAGCCAGCACAGATTCTATTCTACCAGTGGAAACTTTACTGATTACTCTGCATCAAGCTAACCTCTCCTTCCTTGAAGTCCTAGAATAAGAAGAGCTAGCGCTTACTACATGTGAGAATCTGTGCTAAGTCTTTACCGAATCCTCACTACATCAATCAAATGTATATAGGGATATATCTATATACCCACAGATGTATATATAATTACTGTCCACATTCTATAGATGAGGACACATACCAGGTAATTTGCCGAAGTGTGTACACAGTGGAACTAAACATGAACTCAGCCTGACTCCAAGTCTGTACTCTGTATTAGTTCTTTCCAACCTTTTTCATATAAGCACATATAAAATATTTGTAAAGCCCTCTAGAATAAATGGAAGAAGCTACTCACAGGTGAAGGCAACTAACACTGAGTACCCCAGGCCCAGCCTAGCTCCCTGAAGGGCCCAAGGGGTCACCATCGAGTGTACTGGAAATTCAGCAGCAGGGCACCAGCCGAGGAACTCTGCTGCACGTATTCATTTAGTACTGACTAGTACCTCACATGCAGTGGGGCTTCAAATATAGCCTGACATGCAGTGTAGGTTATTGATAAAGGACAACATTACACTCAAATCGCAACAGAAACAGGAGAACAAACAGCTGAAGATTTTCAATGCCTCTAGTTTGATAAGCTAATGGCCACTTAGATTTCTATGAGGGCAACCTCTAAAAGATGGTTCTCAACCTTCAGTGTGCATCAATTTCACCTGGAGATTTGGGAAACCACCAGCTATGGACCTGCCTCCAGAGTCTGATTCTGAGAGTCAGCATTTCTGACAAATCCCCAGATGGTGCTGAAGTTGATATTGCCGATCAGGGTTCTGGGAGAACCACTGGTCTTAAAAAGAAAAACACAGTGATAAATATGCTTCATATACGCACACACTGCCAGCTTAATTCTTAATCCTTTGGTAGTCCATTTTTAATGACACAGGTCTGCTCTAAGTCACGATGTGAGCTGGATTCTGGGACAAAAAATAAGCGTTTTCACAGTGCTAAACGTTGCCTGACCCAATTATAACAACACGTAGTAGACCTTGGGTACACCCTCATCAGGGACAAGAACTCAGCTACATCACACATACGTGATCTACAGTGCACTTAATGTCCAAAAGAGTCAGGTCAAAGCAATTCAGACAACAGCTCTATAAGCAATCTGATTAAGAGGACACATTGCTTTGAATTTATGAGAAGAATTATATAGCTCAATTTAACTCTTAACAAAGCTAGTGGCTGAAGGGATTAAATATCCAAGTTCCAACTGAAAGAATATTTTAGTGCTATGTTTCTTCATGCTTTCAACAGAGGTTTGATTAATTTTACCTCTTGCAAACAGGGTGAAGCTTTTTCTCAGGTAGACTGGCATGTAAATTATAATTACAACTAAGAAAAACTTGCATAAAACTGTACTGTGATTCATTAAATATATTTTATTTGCATAAAGCACAGGTGCATTTATTTCAGGAATCTCAGAAATTATTTAAAGAATAATATATTCAAAGCTTTGAATACCTCTTGTAGAATCATTCACAAATCCAAAGAATCCTATCTGATGCCTAAGTGCAATTTTCAAATGTCCCCAACCTCCACTGAAAAAGCTTTATTATTAAATTTTTAATATATCATAAATATTTACACTCAATACAATTAAATCTAAAATTAAAATCCTACATTATGAAGCTAATATTTTGGGAGTAAAGTATACCCTAAAGCAGTTAGTTTGCTACAAGATCATTCATAACAACAGAATGTTCTCTGGAAATAGTTCATGTTTTAATACTAGAGTCTCTTACCCTCTAGTACAATATGCATCCAAATAAAAATGGTACTCAAATACACTGACAGGTCAGGTCCACAAAGAAGTCTGAAAGCAGAGATTGAAAAATAACAACAACCAAAAATCACAACAACCCCCGAACCAGCTGACAAAAATAAAGACTTGGTTATAGATCAATGGAACAGGATAGAAAGCCCTGAGATAAACCCACACACCTATCGTCAACTAATCTATGACAAAGGAGGCAAGGATATACAATGCAGAAAAGACAGCCTTTTCAATAAGTGGTGTTGGGAAAACTGGACAGCTACATGTAAAAGAATGAAATTAGAACACTCCCTAACACCATACACAAAAATAAACTCAAAATGGATTAAAGACATAAATGTAAGACTGGACACTATAAAACTCTTAGAAGAAAACACAGGAAGAGCACTCTTTGACATGAATCACAGCAAGATATTTTTTGACCCACCTCTTAGAGTAATGGAAATAAAAATAAACAAATGGGACCTAATGAAACTTAAAAGCTTTTGCACAGCAAAGGAAACTAAAAAGGAAACTAAAAACAAGATGAAAAGACAACCCTCAGAATGGGAGAAAATATTTGCAAAGAAATCAACAGACAAAGGATTAACCTCCAAAATATATAAACAGCTCATGTAGCTTAATATTAAAAAAACAAACAACCCAATCTAAAAATGGGCAGAGGACCTAAATAAACATTTCTCCAAAGAAGACATACAGATGGCCAAGAGGCACATGAAAAGATGCTCAATATCACTAATTATTAGAGAAATGCAGATCAAAACTACAACGAGGTACACCTTACACCAGTTAGAATAGGCATCACCAGAAAATCTACAAACAACAATTGATGGAGAGAGTGTGGAGAAAAGGGAACCCTCTTGCACTGTTGGTGGGAATGTAAATTGATACAGCCACTAGGGAAAACAGTATGGAGGTTCCTTAAAAAACTAAAAATAGAACTAACATACCACCCAGCAATCCCACTACTGGGCATATACCCAGAGAAAACCATAATTCAAAAAGACACATGCACCCTAATATTTACTGCAGCACTATTTACAAGAGCCAGGTCATGGCAGCAACCTAAATGCCCATCGACAGACGAATGGATAAAGAAGATGTGCTACATATATACAATGGAATATTACTCAGCCACAGAAAGGAACGAAATTGGGTCATTTGTAGAGAGGTGGATGGACCTAGAGACTGTCATACAGAGTAAAGTAAGTCAGAAAGAGAAAAACAAATATCATATATTAACACATATATGTGGAATCTAGAAAAATGGTACAGATGAACCGGTTTGCAAGGCAGAAATAGAGACACATGTAGAGAACAAACGTATGGACACCAAGGGGGCAAAGAGGGTTGGGGGGGAAGAATTAAGAGATTGGGATCCACCATCACTTCCTTCAAACCCCGATTCGAGACTGATCTTCACCAAACTTCCTCCAGCATGGTCCCCTCTAATAACTTCCCATCTCCACATCACCTCACTCTCTCCTTTTCACCATCATGTCGTGTAACTGTGTTCTGGTTACTTCTATCTCTCAACTTACCCTATTACCAAATAGATTAAAATCTTAAAGCAAAAGGCTTTTAAAAAAATCAATGTTGGCCCATATAATCTAAAATCCATATTTAAAGAAGCCAAATTCATTTGAACCAAGTGGGATTGTAAGTGGAAACCTTGTCCATACTATTTTCTTTCTGTCAGTAAAGTTTCATAGCATCTCAGATTGATTATACAATTTTAGTGAATATTCAAAGATATTGAATTATGTATCTTTAAAATTACAGTTATCAATGACCCTACATAGCTGGTCCAAGTTGGCAGTCATTTATCTAGCAAGACCACTTCCTACTGGCTACTAATCCTTCTATTCTTAGTAATTACATTAAATTAAAAAAAGCCTACATCTGCAGAATCATCTCTGCCACAAGTACACTTTCACAGTTCAGTTCCCACCACCTACAAGATGGGCTACACTCGCTCATCCAAGATCCCCCTCCACACGGAATTCCCTTCTTTCTCTGGAGAACTCCCTAACTTCACCCAGCAAATATAACCTCCTCACTGGTACACTCAACTCTTCTCTCAGTCAGCTCCCTCCTCTGTTCTGCTATAGAATCCCATGACCACCTCTACCCCACAATTATCTTACTGAATTTGTATGTTTGTATTTATCTGTTTCTTTCCAGGAGACTGTAAAGTCCTCATAAATAAGGGCTGTGTCTTTTACTACAGTGCATCTAGAACAGCACCCGTCCATGGTTAACACTCAATGCAAGTCTGCTAAGTAATGGACACAAATTAGATGGAATATGTATGTTCGTCTAGACACACACACACACACACACACACACGCGCATGCATATTTCTTTGTATTTTTAATAAAAATCACAAATTGACTAATGTATTATTTAAATATTAATGACTGAGTATATACTGTATTTCTGGACATTGAGTAGTAATAACTGGTTACCACTTCTCATATAGTTGTATATTTTTCCAACCTGTATTCTGATTTAGAAAAATAGATGGAGGAGAACAAATTTGGCTAAAATACTAAAATGACTATTAATATTTTATAACTTGTTAGAAATATACCTCTATCTAAAAAGAAACAAAAAGGATTTATTTTCTCATACTGAAAACCACTTTTTAAAACTTTGGCAGAATTGACCATGTGTCCAGCAAACATCTAAGAGCTGCCAGGTCTTGTGCTAAGTCCTCGAGACCCAAAATGGAAAAATCTGAGTCCCGGCATTCAAGTCACTCAGAATCCACTCTTAAGACACACATGCAAACATAAATACTATAATTTGATGAGTTATAAAGATGACATGTACAAAATTCAATGAAGGTAGATGAATATAGGTATTTTATTCCTAATATAGCAGAAAAAAATGAAAACTGCAATTAATGAACAACGAACTAAGTGTCAGACAATAAACTAGAAGCCCTATACTGTGCTATGATAAACTTTAAGGGCTCTTAACCTTTTTATGCCATGGACTCCTGGGCAAGCCAATGATGAGAAGTCCCTTTTAATCTATAAATCGATAACTTCTATTGCAAATTTCAGGTTACACTAAAATTCTTGGTTTCATTCAGGTTCAAGTTCACTATAAATGGAATAAGAGCACATTAACAAATACTGTATAGTACTATGCTCTAATTTATGTGAAGGAATTTGGGAAAATGGGCCAAGTTTTCTAGTTTTCTGTGTATTTATTTTTATGGGGACTTATTATTTACTTTATTCAAAAACATTTACTGAGTTCCTACTATGAGTCGGGTATGTTCTAGGTGCTTGAATATGAAGCAGTGAACAAGAAAGACAAGATATCTGCTTCTCTATAGTTTTATTCTAATTGCAGGTGATAAACAAATAAACAATAAATAAATATGAGGTAGTGAGAAGTGCCCAAAATTATAAGAGCATAACCTGGTAGCAAGTCACTAGGAGCCATATAAGGTGGCACCTCTACATGTTATTAATACCATCTACTGGCATGTGTATGCTAGTCTGAAAATAGTTTTAAAAGAACAGAAAAATAACCATTCCAAACTAACAACTCTGAATAAGCATTTTATAGACAGATGGCTACTTCTTACATACACAGAGGGACTTAGTACATCGAATTCCTAATAAACAATAACTAACAGTGAGCATCAGAACCTTCAGCTGCTTCCACAATCGCATTATTACTATTCAAAACTGACTATAAGAGGGAATTCCCTGGCAGTCCAGTGGTTAGGACTCTCACTACCAAGGGCCCAGGTTCAATCCCTGGTTGGGGAACTAAGATCCCACATCCCACAAGCTGTGTATCGCAGCCCCCCCCACCCCAACACACACACACACACAAAAACTGACTATAAGAGAAAACAAGAATTTGTAGATTATAATACAAAAATTGCTTAACCTTAATAAGGGGTATCTAGGAACATGCTGCTTTAATACACTCTGGATGACAGTTACAAAAACTAATACATAACAGTTTTAGATTATTTTACAATACAGACAACAAATCCCCCTCCAACATTAAGTAAAACCTTAGAGAGAAAAGTATTCAAAGTTTTTTTAAAACAAACAAACAACTAAATAAATGCCTGCAACAAACCAAGCAAGGAAGATGAGAGAAAGAGACAGTCACTGCTCAGGCAGTCAATTTACAAGGAACAAAGCTTAATTTTTGGAAAGGAGTTAGGCAGAAGAAATGTTCAGTTCTAGGCAGTGTAGCTGCGGAGAAGAGTTACAGCTCAAAAGTGCTGGAAGTACTGATTGCTTCCTGCTGCCTCGAAAGAAATGGCAAGGTACCCATAAGTTTTGCTCAGATGCACAAAGCAATGCATCTCAAGTAAGTTACAATGAGGGCATGAATGTAAAGAGAAAGAAATCAGACATACGGTCATCTGGGAAACCACAGTAAAGAAGTCCAGTTGACACTGACTAAATCACCTCAAAAATATCCTGCACTGTCAGGAAATAAGCTATTTAACAGAAGTGAATGTGCCAAATCATTCCTGGGTTCAACATCAAGTCCTTTAATTAGAGCACTACAAAAAATGTCTAATATATCCTCCATAACCATTCTCTATAAATAGTATTTTAAGCAATCAATTTTCTACACCTCTAAAGAGTATTTTTAATTGTATGTACCATTTAACAAGTAGGTACAATTATTAAGTTGAAGAGAATATTTTCATAAAGGGATACTAAATTACATTTCATTGGAAAAATACGTAAGAAGATATAATTGAGAAAAATATGAATGTTTATTTACAGAAACAGACTCTGTAACAACAGAACACTAAACAGACAGTAAATCATAAGTGTATGTTAAAATCTTTTAGTCAAAATAATACATTTGCTGTAATCAATAATAAGCTAATGAAAATACAGATTGCTATGTATTATCTAGAAAGGTAAAAATTATTGATTTTCTTTTACAATAATTTTTGAAGAAAACTACTTTTACATTATAAAATAAAAACCCCATTTGAAAATAATTTTCAAACACATAGGTTTAAAAATAACGAAATACCGATGACATTGATAGGAGGCCATCCCAGATACACACAAAAGGAGGGCAGTCAGTGAACAGACGCATAAGCCAAAGGCCTGGCACCCATATCAAGAGTTCCCATATCTCACGCTCCTCTTTTCCCCGCTTAGTTACAGCACAAACCAAGCTAAAATGCTACCTCAACTTCTCTTTCTCTTCACTTCAAAACCACAGCTCATAAATACTTATCTACTGTGACAGTTAATTTTTTGACCATCAGGGTGCCCAGACCAGTCAGACGTTATTTCAGGTGTGTCTGTGAGGGCGTTTCTAGACGAGGTTAACATCTGAATTGGACTGAGCAGAGCAGATGCCTCCCCCATTGTGGGTGGTGGTGGTGGTGGTGTCTCATCCAATCCTCTGCAGGTCTGAATGGAACAAAAAGGCCAACCCTCCTGCTACTAAGAGGTTATTTCCTCCTGCCTGAGGGCCATGAGCTCAGACATAGATTTTTTCCTGCCTTCAGACTCAAACTGGAACACCGGCTCTTTCTCCTGGGTCTCCAGCCTGCTGCTCACAGAGTTTGGTGACTCAGCCTCCATAATCACACGGGCCATTCCATACAATACATCTCTTTTTGTACACGTGTACACACACACACACACACACACACACACACACACACACACACACACACACACACACACACACACACACACACACACACACATTCTATTGGTTCTGTTTCTCTGCAGAGCCCTAGCACACCTACCTACTTAATACATCAAATTCTTAATAAAAAGGTCAAAATACATTTTCAAGTAATAACATATAATGATGTCAGTGACACAGCAAGATTCTCACATAGCTTGATGAGAGTCTAATTTAAAGCCTTTCCAGTCATTTCATAGCATGATAGCATGCATCAAAACTTCAAAACTGTCTACAGTTTTTCACCAGGTAAACTGGTTCCCTGGTGAACATATACAGAGGACATAATCTGAACTATAATCAGATTTATGTGCTCAGGGTATTGGTTGCAATAACATTTATGACAGAGTCAAATAGAAACAACCAAGCGTTCAATAATAGGGGAATGATTAAGCAAATTATATCACTTTCAAATAATGTGTTGTCATGCAACTAACACAAATGATATTTTCAAAAATGATTCAACCACGTGGGAAAATGATCATAATACAATGTCAATTTTTTAAATGGGAAAAAACAATGATATCTAACTATCTAGACTAAAGAGAAAGGCTAAAATGTTGACAGTAATTATTTATGAATGAGACAATGATGGGAAAATTTTCTGTATTTTTCATACTTCCTATAATCAGAATATGTTACCTTTAAAATAAAATAAATATATATTATCCAGAATTATTTGATTTATTATTATTTAATAAACATTATCCAAAATCATGTTTAAAGAAAACTCTATTCAATGATAAATTTAAGCTTCTACGGACAGTTATCAATGAAAACAGTTTTTAAAACAAATGTGTAAAAACTGCAAGAGCTTTTTATAATATATTATAAAAGAGGCTGAACTTTTTAAAAAAGTATAAAGCTAGAGACGTGTTATGGACTGAACTGTGTCCTAAAATTCATCTGTTGAGGCCCTAACTCCCAATGTGACTGTATTTGGAGATAGGGCATTTAAAGCGGTAATGAAGGTTAAATGAGGTTATAATGGTGGGACTCTAATCCGACAGGACTGGAGTCCTTCTAAGAGGAGGAAGGGAAACCAGAGAGGTGGACACACAGAGAAAAGGCCACGTGAGGGGACAGCCAAGAAGGCAACTGCTGGAAGCCAGGAGAGAGGCTTCAGGAGAAACCAAATCCTCCCACACCTGGTTCGTGTACTTCCAGCCTCCAGAGCTGTGAGGACATACATTTCTGTTGTCTAAGGCACCCAGTCTGTGGTATTTTGTTACGGCAGCCCAAGCAAACTGATACAAGACATAATAAAGTGTCATTATAAAATTTACTTGGTAAATATTCTTTGTCCTATAGTTTATCTTTCCTAAGAAGAAACAAACAAGAAATAAACAATAAAAAATGTGCTTCATCCCATAGTGCTAAGCCATAGAAGGGACGAGAAACCATAACGTTATTAGCTAGTCCTACTTAAGAGAAATAAGGAATAGGAGTGGAAATCTGAGAAGTATGAACAGATTTAAAGGAAGTTCTCAGGTTTACAGTGATAAACGTCTATCTAAAAATTCCCTGTGATGGGCTTCCCTGGTGGCACAGTGGTTGAGAATCTGCCTGCCAAACGCAGGGGACGCGGGTTCAGGCCCTGGTCCGGGAGGATCCCATGTGCAGCGGAGTGGCTGGGCCTGTGCACCACAGCTGCTGAGCCTGAGCTCTGGGGCCTGAGAGCCACAACTGCTGGGCCCACATGCCACATCTACTGAGGGCCGCACGCCTAGAGCCCATGCTCCGCAACGGGAGAAGCCACCACCATGAGAAGCCCGCGCACCACAACGCAGAGTAGCCCCCACTCACCGCCACTGGAGAGGGCCCGCGTGCAGCAATGAAGACCCAACGCAGCCAAAAATAAATATATAAATAAATAAATTTATAAAAATAAATAAAAAATAAAAATAAAAATTCCTTGTGAAAGATTCCACATAACACAATAGAATGCATTCTAAACTGTTTTCACTTTATTTGTTCTCAACATTTCTCGGTCCTGAAAATAACATTACATGTGCATGTATGTATATATGTCTATACCTATTACACACACACACACACACACACATTCCTACAGAAATACAACTCAGAACGCAATTTCAGTTATAACAACTACTGGCAGTTTACCTACCAAGAAGACGACTCTTCATTCAAGCATTATTTTACATCTTACATTGCTGTTTCAATCTTACCCTTTAAACTGAATCCACTTTCCCAATCTTTTGTTGAGCAACTATTAGATTAATATGTGAGTTTCTTTTTACCTAAATGAAACTGTAGGCACACTTACAGAATTTTCAACTACATTTCGGGGCATATTCAAAAAACAAAGCTTTTAGTCTTCAGACCAAATTAGAACTTCAGTTTCTGCTCTGATTTTTCAAAATTACCTTGTCTGGATCCATCTTTCCTCTGATAAATTCCTGCTTCCAGAACTGCAATGCCTGTTCCAAGGTTAGGCCAATGCCCTTCAGGAAGAGGCCGTACTGCATGCGGCCCCCATGACGAAGATGGTGATTTTCCCGCAGGGCTTTATGTAGCTGACGCATGCAAGGTGGGAAGGATTTGGTAGAAAGCTACAAGAAAAAAGAGTGTTTTGTTATTTATCAGGTCCCCCACAATATTTGTTGCAAAAATCAATCTAATTTGCAAATCGTAAATTCAGTTTAATTGGAATAAATACAAAAAACTGTAAGGAAGTTATTACTGTCTCACTGTGATTACAGATTAATTCTTTTTCTTATTAATATTTTAATATTGATTACATGTCAAAATGATAATATTTTAGATATACTGCATTGAATAAAACATATTAGTAAAATTTATTTTACCTATTTCTTTTCTTTTTATAATTTTTAATTAAACGTTTTCTTTTGAGATAACTGTAGATTCCTATGCAGTTGTTAAGAAATAATACAAAGAGATGGCATGTACCTGGTATCCCCCAAAGGTAATATCCTGCAAATCTGTAGTATATTATCACAACCAAGATACTGACACTGATGCAATACACTAGTCTTAGATTTTCTCAGTTACACTCATGTGTTCATTTCTGTGTACATGTGTATATAATTTTATGTAATTTTTCACATGTGTAGGTTCATGCATCCCCCACCACAAGGATCCCTCATGTTTCCATTTTATAACCCCCCATCTTCTGTACCCTGCCCCCACCATTCCCTAACCCTTGGCAACCACTAATTGTTCTCCGTCTCTATAATTTTGTCATTTCAAGAGTGTTATACAAATAGCATCATATAGTTTAATGTTTTGAGAGTGGCTTTTTACTCAGCATTCCCACAAAATTCATCTAAGTTGTTGCAGGTATCAATAGCTCGTTTTTTTTTTTATTGCTGAGCAATAGTCCATGGTGTTGATGTAACACCATTTGTCTAACCATTCACTCGCTGAAGGACATTTGGGTTGTATCCAGTTTGGGGCTATTTCAAACAAATGAGTGTACAAGTTTTCATGTAAAAATAAGATTTCATTTTCCTGGGATAAATGTTCAAAAGTACAATTGGTGAATCACAGATGAACTTTTAAAATAACCCCAATACAAAGTAAAACATAAAAATAAGAGAAATGGTTCTCAAAATGTGAATTCAAATAAATGTGTTAAAGAAATTAACAATTAAAAGAAAACCTTTTTCGGACTTCCCTGGTGGCACAGTGGTTAAGAATCCGCCTGCCAATGCAGGGGATATGGGTTCGAGCCCTGGCCCGGGAAGATGTGGGATCTTCTGCTCCATGCCATGGAGCAACTAAGCCCGTGCGCCACAACTAATGAGCCTGCACTCTAGAGCCCGCGAGCCACATGTGCTGAGCCCGCATGCCACAACTACTGAGTCCACAAGCCTAGAGCCTGTGCTCCGCAACAAGAGAAGCCACCGCAATGAGAAGCCCGCGCACCGCAACAAAGAGTAGCCCCTGCTCGCTACAGCAACTAACCCCAATGCAGCCAAAAATAAACAAACAAATAAATAAATAAATAAATTTATTTTTAAAAAAGGAAATCTTTTTCATCTATGGTCTCAACTGCATTCTCCCTGACCTCCTCAAGCATCCTCCTGAGACTTAACTCCCACCTCTCACGGGCTCCTCAGCAGGTTCAACTTTGCCTGTGAGCAGGGGCAGGTCTCACTTTGCTCCCTTGACTGACCAGGCAGCTTCTTCATCTTTCACAGTAACAACTTTACTTGATTATAATTTTTCATAGGAAGATGACCTATTCATTCCAAACTCCAAAAGCTCAGGGTCTCCCCCTACTCACCATTATAACTCTTGTTTCCAAGCATTAAAACCTCACCTGTGTATTTTTAATTTAAGTAATTTGGTAATTGTCTAAACAAAGATTAATTATGGCTGACTCAGTTTCCCTTTTTTGGGTAATGCAGAAATTCTACAATGTATTAAAGAGAAATTCTATAAAGTAAAAGTATAGTAAAGTGTGCACTCTTTCATTCTCCTATGGAGCCACAAAGTGAAGCAGAAATCATCTGCCTACTAATCTAGTGGCAACACAAGATGGGAACCTACCCTTAGTGTCATGGAATAAATTTTGTATCCTCCTTAAATTTATATGCCAAGTCCTAAACCCACGACCTCAGAATGTGGTTGTATTTAGAGCTGGGACCTGTAAGGAGGTAATCAAGGTTAAATGAGCTCATGGGAGTGGGGCCCTGGTCCAAGGTGACTGGGGTCCTTCTAAGCAGAGGAAGAGACACGGGAATGAGCAGCCACCTAGAAGCCAAGGAGAAAGGCCTCAGGAGAAACCAAACTTGCTGATACCTTCATCATGGAATTCTCGCCTCCAGAACTGTGAGAAAATAAGCTTCTGTTGTTTAAGGCACCCAGACTGTGGTATTTTGTTACAACAGCCCTAGCAAATAGATATACTTAGTATTTTCCATTTCTCCTTTACTAAATGTATACGGTATTTAAATATAAACAATAAGCACTATTTAGCTGTCATCACTTAAAAAGAATTCCCCCTTTGGAAAACTGATTAAATCCTGTTTTTATCAGACTACAAATAATTGTCTGATTTTTTGGTTTTCCTGTGATGAAAAAAAATCATATGTATAGCACATGGGATTTCTTTTAAAGATGATTGGCAAGCAATGAAACAACATTCTCTCCCATCTCCCCACCCACAAAATAATCTTTGGTTGAAGAAAATCTGTGCTTCCTCCATTGACAAAGGTTTAAGTTTAAAAGGATGAGATGCTTACCGAATCGATCTGATCTAAAGAAACCTTCCCAACATTTCCCTGTGTACTGTAGTCTTGACCAGTGTATGAATGACTAAAAATAAAAAGAACAAAATATTAAAATAGGATTTGTAAAACATATTTTGATCACTTCAAAGGAAATCTTTAAAATTCTGATATAAAGTCACAAAGAGAAAACATTTTACACATACCTTAGGAAAAACATAGCCAAGTGTTTTAAAGGTACTTAATAGAATACATTTAAGTAACTTTCCCAAAATTAATACAGAAATACAGTGCTCATCTGGATCTCCCGATTCCTAATCTAGGGTTCCATTTCCATTTCTTGGAAGCAATATTCAAGTTGTTGTTAAAGTTAACACCTCTCCCACTGACCCCTTATAACAGCATGGCAGCAGAGCTAGGAATAAATGGGAGCTTATGTCCAGAGCCATCACTCAGTAGGCCCTTGAGTGAGTCACCTAGACTCTCCACACCCCAGGATCCCTGTCCATCAAATGGAGATGACAGTGCCTGCCCTGCGGTGTTGACAGGAGGTCAGAATTGAAATAACTTTTCTTAAAGGACCCGACATATAGTAATCACTATTCATTAAAATAAGTAACATGTGAACAGCACTTTATATGTACAGAGTCCTTATCTATATCCTCTAATTACATCCTCACAACAGCCCCAAGACAGCAGGTTTATTTTACATTTGAGAAGTGAGGAACTTGTTAGATGAGAGAGCAAGTCAGCAGTGCAGCAGGAACTCAAACTTTTTGACTCCCAACTTCCTGTTTCTTCACTATACCATGCCATTCTCTTCCCTGTGATACATTTTCCTCTTGTATTATTTACAAATTAGGAAATATAACATGGCACATACTACCTAAAGCCCTCCACCTGTATACATTATCATCTCCTTGACACAACTCCACACCCACAGCTCCATCAACACTGACTCAGATGCAGACATTCAGGGACCACGTGGCGAAGAACAGGTGCAAGGTTACATAGAAAACCATAGTCAAACTGTGGTTTATGCAGACTCCACAACTAAAGGGAAGTTCTGGAGTAAAGTATCATTACAATAACAAGGGATTCCAGATGCTCTGCTTTCTACCTGCTCAGCACTATAGCTTCTTGCTGCTGGATAACATACACCCTCAAGACGCTCTGTAGAAGGGCTGTTGTTCCTACAATCAATCAATAATCAATCAGGTTACTGATTAAACAATGGGTACGGATTATGAAGCAAAACTACTGGATATCTCGGGATGTTGCAGCCACTGGGAAAGAGACTGTCACAAGTGTGGATGTCCCCTTCCGGCAGTCCTCCCTCCATGGGCTAAGAATGGCCTGAGAATCACTCTGAGAGCAGGACAAGCAGAATGCCAGAGAGTAACACAGAATGAACCTGTACCTAAAACACATCTTCTTGCCTTTGGTATTATTTCTCCCTCCAGTAACAAATCTCTGACAGCATATCACTGGACTCTATCCATTCCCTTTATCATAGTAGTGCCATGCCACACAAAACTCATGCTAAGTTAAACCAACAGCTTCCATTTAATTTTAATATTTTACACTTTAATATAGAATACAACCAGAGAATTGTTTCAGTGAAAACCCCCCAAATAAAAACATATTTCACTTTCCAATATGTCTTATACACAGGGCAGTGAAAACAGCATAGGCTATGAGTCTGAAGACTTGCTTTTGTTTTTGTTCTTTAAATCACTGGTTTGGCGAACTGGTAATCTGCACTATTCTCATCTACAAAATGGTATTAATAAGGCCAGGCCTGCCTAACTAACAGAAATCCTGGGGAGATCAAATGAAATAATATATTCAAAGTGCTAATTAAAATCAGTAAAGCATATTCCAGTACACAGAGCAACTGCAGTCTTGACCAGTAAGTACAGAGGAACACAAAACAAAACAAAATAAAACAGGATGGGAAGGGAGGCAGCATGATCCTGTAGAGGAGTCATCCCCCAGTTGGGAGATGCTAGCCCACTCCATTGACCCCTGTAAGCTTTCGCTTCTTAGGCTATAAATTGATCACAATCATCTAACAGGATCGTTCAGCTCAAATAGATGAACAAATACAAAAGTCCCGCATAAATGGTAAAATGATGTACAAACATGATTATAGTCACTGAGTAGTTTTCTCAGCCCAGATTAATGCAGTATACAAAGTACAAAGAGAAGATGTATAAAGAGGACACATATGTTTGCCTGAATGCCAGTATAAAATGCTTGTTCCTCAAAGTTTTAATAGAATATGCAAAAGGACCAAATTCTAAGAAAAAAAAGTAAGAAAGAGAATGGTAGCAATGATAAATGCAAAGAATTTACTGGGTATAAATAACTACAGAGAGAATATAAGGAAACCGTCAGGCATCATACTTCTAAAAATATTAGAAATAGACAAGAAGACGGTCACCAGCCAACCCAGTAAGGGCAAGTGTGGAACCCTGGAAGAAAAGTGACAGAAACGAAGAATTGAAGCATAAGAATTCTTCCACTCATTCAGAACCAGAAAGGATAACTTATATCTTGGTTAAAGGAGTTGGTACGTCACAGCTATTTAATACATACTTGAACAGTTATGGATAGATGAAGCCAAGGGGGAGGATTTTCAGATATAAGAAAGACAAATCATGAGAAGCAGTGTATCCAATGATCTGCAGGCAGAAAGAACCGTAAAAAGATTTTGGACAAGAATTCACATAATCAGGTTTATACTCAAGAAAGAAAGTGTAGAGAAATTACTAGAAAAGGAGGGATTGGGAAATGGAAAACCAGTTGGAAGAATATTGCAATATTCCAGACAAGAGAAGTTTTTGTAAAGACCTGCAATAAAGTAATGGCAATAGATGGAGAAAAGAAGGCAATCAAGGTAAAAGAAAAAAGAACAAATAGTGCTGCCATAAAAGAATAAAAATCCTTGGGACTTCCCTGCTGGCGCAGTGGTTAAGAATCCGTCTGCCAACGCAGGGGATATGGGTTTGAGCCCTGATCCAGGAAGATCCCACATGCCGCGGAGCAACTAAGCCTGTACGCCCCAACTACTAAGCCTGCGCTCTAGAGCCACAGCTACTGCAGCCCGCGCACCTAGAGCCCGTGCTCCACAAGAGAAGACACCTCAATGAGAAGCCCGTGCACCGGAACGAAGAGTAGCCCCCCGCTCACCGCAACTAGAGAAAGCCCGGGGAAAGCAATGAAGACCCAACGCAGCCAAAAATAAATAAATAAATTTATTTTTTTTTTAAATCCTTAATAACAATTCACATTAGCTTGTGAGACTGGACCTTCGGCTTTTACTTGGAAGTGCCCAGGGATGTTACAAGATGAGACTCCTAACAGCCCCCAGGACAGGTAAGGCACCTTCTACCACCCTCAGAGCCCTGTGGCAGCTTCGTATCACACAGCTTCCAAATGAATGCAGCTGCTACACTAATGAGCAAAAACATACATAATGAACTGTCAAAATATAGTCTTAGTTGCATGATTTTAAAAACTTGGTCAATTTTATGAACAAACATTTCTTAATCATGATACTGGGGAAACACAGAAAAAGTAATAAAAACTTTTTATAACTTTTTTTAATTTTAAAAAAATTTTTACTGTAATTTTTAACAGTAAAAACAATTTCTAATTGGTTCGATAATACCCACACACAAACCCAGCAGAAAATACTGTTTTCAGCTCATTTTAAATAATCACACCTTTAACAAACACTCACTGTCACTGATGTACAGTTTTTTGTTTTTGTTTTGTTTTTTTCTGCGGTACGCGGGTCTCTCACTGTTGTGGCCTCTCCCGTTGCGGAGCACAGGCTCCAGACGCGC
>NC_041231.1:64570231-64579677 GCF_002837175.3 Physeter macrocephalus
GCGGCATGTGGGATCTTCCCGGACCGGGGCACGAACCTGCGTCCCCTGCATCGGCAGGCGGACCCTCAACCACTGCGCCACCAGGGAAGCCCAGTTGAACAATTTTATATGTATTAAAACATTCTTAAATTTTGACCCGTTTCAGAAAAGTATATGATATGAGTTTATCAGGGTTGTTGGAGGGTTGTTAAAAGTAAGCATGTGATAAGGAGGTGACATGTGGGGATAATAAAAAAAGTCTGTTTTTCTCAGCATCTAGAGGGACAGGCAGAAAGACACAAGCAAAGCCAAGGAAATTTCACAGTTTATAGACGACGAAGACGTTGGGTTAGGTGGCAAAAGAGACAAGCAGAGGCAAGGGGGAAAAAGAACTGAAACTGGGCAGGTAGGTCCTGAAACGCAGGTCTCTGAACAAAAACCGTTAAAATAAAGACCCAATTCTATCTCCTTTTGCAATAACATAGTGCTAAATCATGACTTTAATAAAAATTTGAGGTTTTGTCAAGTTTAAAACCTTTAAAAACCTAAACCTGTGCATAATAGTATTTTCCAGAAAAACTGAATTTTGCAAACACAGAAGTAATTCAGTGTTTATCCTTGGTTATTTTGTTCTGTTTTGTTTTGAGGTGATGGTCCTAAGTTATCCAAACTACTATAAGAGAACTAATGCTACACAAAATATTTAAAAGCATCTTCCTACTGTTGCATTTGTTCAGTAAGCCTACATGCAACTTAATTAAAACTCAGTCACATCTGAGGAACTTTTTCCTCCCACATTGTCTTGCTCATTAAACAGTAAGAGGTAAGCAGAGTTAGTTTTCCAATAAGGCTAAAAATCACAGTAAACAGAAAACTGTAAAACCAACAGTTTCAACAAATTAAGAGCTGAAAGGAGAAGAGACTTTCAAAATATCCATAACACATATTTACATAACCATATTTGACACGGTCCTATTTTCAATCCAATTAAACAATCCGATAGAGGGGTGGGAGGAGGGCTGAGGCATAACAGAGACAGGAAGGCACAATCAGTCACAACCACACAGAACCAGTTCTCCCAAACACTACCACACACACATCAAATCTACACAATAGAAATGCAGTGGATATATAAAGACGTAAATCAGAAACACACACATCTGCACACATCTGATCTGTGAAAGGCAGACCCATGCCTGGTCTTTGTAGAAACAACAGAAATATAAGCCTTGGTCAATACACCACCGATGTCAACACGAGCACTTAGATTTCAACAGGGAGTCGCTTCTGAGTGTTGAAAATAAGAGGCAAAAACAAAAAGAAATTATATGAAAGTGGATTTGTGGGTCTCATGACAAGATTAGCTGGTTAAGGAAAAAAACCTTTCCTGCTGTGGCCCTGATCTCAGCACATGACGGCCCATCACAACGCTGCTCGAGCGGCCTTCACGAGTCCCACCACTAAGACACAAATGCCACAGGACACAGCTGGCAAAAGGGGTGACACCTCTCCAATCATTTTCCCGTTTTCCGATTAGTGATGCAACTTGAGGGAGGGAATAAGGAGTAGTGGAATAGTTGCAACATTTTAGGAATTAGCTGCAATTCTGCCTCATTTGCGTAATTTTTCCAAGTCCAATCTGCCCAAAGCAATCAGGAAGCACAGCAGAGTAAGGGAGTGAGCCAAGCAGACTGACGAGGAGCACAGGTATCAGACCTGCTGGTCCTGTCTATGCTACACTCCCTGTGTGACTTTGCTTTCAGCTTCCTCACTGGGAAAGAGGGATCACAAAAGGGGTCACGAAAGCACCCCCTCCGAGGACTGCTGTGAGGATCAAATGAGATGTCTATAAGAGTTTACCACATGATTTTTCACTCAAATTGTTTTTTTTAAAATTGTGAATAATATTTTATTTAGTCATTTTTGTTTACAACTGAAACTCTGGGAATTCAAAATTAATATCCTTGCCCGTGAGCTTCTTATAGACACCAGAAAATGTTCCAACCTTGTGTTCCACATTGTTCTGCTGTGCTTTATCCAAATGAACCTTTATGAAAGTGGGCCCTCAGTTCACAAAGACTGGCTCTGGTGCCACATGGGGATGGGTTAGACTGCAGTTTACCCTCATCTGTTCTGGATCTTTCCATAATGAACAAGGCCTATTACCTTGTGTTCCACATTGTTCTGCTGTGCTTTATCCAAATGAACCTTTATGAGTTGGCTGCCAACCAGCTTCATTCTCTTGCCCACAATCTCACTTGGGAAAACCAAGTCCTCCAGGATGGCATCGTGCACTGCTGTCAGAGTGCAGCTCCTGGGATGCTTTTGCTTATTTTTTGTACAGCTTTTGCAAGTTGGCTTAGGCAGAATTCTCCTCTGCGTGATAAAGACAAGGTGCTTCCCGCTGAACTTCTTCTCCAACTCACACACTAGCGGACCTGGATTTTTCTGGGAAGATTTCAGTTGAGGAATGGGAACAAGATTATGATAGCTTTCCGACCACTACCAACTTCAATTTCCTCAGTGGTCATGATGTTCAGCTCCCACAGCAGGGCCTTGAGGTACAAGTTCATCTCCAGCTTCAGAAGGACCTGGGAGATGCCCAACTCAAACTCATCTGGCTTCGCACCATTGGGCTTGGCAATCTTCACGCTGGAACTAAACATGGCCTGGACCTTGCCAATGCGGCCAACACTTCACTCAAATTGTAATCATCATTATCATCCAGGCCTCAATTTGTTACATGTGGACGTTTTGGTTGTTGTTTCTCTCTACTCTTTAACATTCACCACTTTCTTCCCTTGAATAACAGGAAAAAAATGTATTTCTTTCCTATCTTCTTTATACTATCACATAAAATATTTAATCTTAAAGTAAAATTTAGATGTCCTTGAATAACCTGATGATCTGGAAGGTTTTATCTATAGCTACACTCCTAGAAAGTTTCCACAGTGCAAAACTTCAACCTCAAACACTGCAGGTTTCAATGGAACCCAGCTTTGCAGAGCTGCATATCCAATATGGTAGCCACCAGCCAACTGTAACTAAGCTGCACTTGAAATGCAGCTTAGTCAGAATTAAGAAGTTCCATGAGTGTAAAATTTGCACTGGATTTCAAAGACTTGGTATGAAAAAATAATGTAAAACATTTCATTAATAAATTTTCCTATCGATTACATGTTGAAATGGTATTCTGGATATGAGTTAAATAATATATTACTAAAATTAATGTCACTGAAGTAATTTAAAATTACACATGTGGCTCATATTTGTGGTGCTCATATACTTCTGGACAGCACTGTCATAGAGTGAGGACAGTGACAGGAAGCAATCAAGTGCTTCCCCTGAGGACTAGGTCCACATGCAGAAACACCAGTTGACCTACCCTGACTTCTATTTGCCAAGTGAAGATCAGACTCTGCTGGTCGTAAGTGGAATACAAGCTGCAACTGGGCCACTAAAGGAATGCCCAAGTCAACTGTAAATATGCTTGTTTTCATAACACTGTGCTTGGGAATCAAGGTTCCAAACTTGAGCCACACCCTCCCATTTCTACTATCAGGGAAGCAATCATGAATTCTGATTAGCTTGGAGGTAACCGGAATCACTGGGTGGGGGAGGGTGTGTGTATGTGTGACACATTTTTCTCTGGGAGTCTTTGCGGCTGCGTGACTCACCTCAACACTTAATCACAACAGTCCATTCTCCTCTCATCTGTAACAAGCTGTGCTGGGGGCCAGGGGTGGGGGATGGGGGTGGGTATGAATCCGGAAGACCGCAGGACCCTGGGCTAGGCCAGACAGAACCCGCCTCCCATCCTCAGGGAGCACCTCTACACCCTCCCTCCCCACCAACAAACTGCCTCTGAGGTTCATAAAATAGTAACACATAAAACACATTTCCTTTCTTCATCAACTATTTCCCAGTACTCTTGAAAGAGGTTAACACTATTTACTCCCTTCTATCTGGCAGCTATAGTTTATCATATTTTAAAAACTGGTATCAAATT
Organism: Physeter macrocephalus; assembly: GCF_002837175.3. Lineage (NCBI taxonomy): Eukaryota > Metazoa > Chordata > Mammalia > Artiodactyla > Physeteridae > Physeter > Physeter macrocephalus. The sequence goes on from NC_041231.1 coordinate 64,574,220, forward strand.
AAAAAGCAGTGAAGAAAGCATCACGAGTAATCAAAACTGACCTCTGCATCAAGGAAACAGATTTCTTTGTTTAAATTAAAAAGTAATCTAATACATCTTTCAAAATGAACTGTAATTTCCTACATCATTCTATAAAAGTATACCAAGTCCCAATAAAACCCCTTCATATGAAGTCAGGTGTAATCATAGCACAAATGGAAAAACAATTTCAATAAGAGGAAACAAAGGTTTTGAACATCACCCATGATATCCACTTTTGCAATCACAATTTTACCCACTTTGGATGTTAAAAAAAATACTCTGACCACATAAGCTAGGCTATTCAGACATTTAGAAAGCACAATCCCTGCAGTTTGGATTTCTTGGGTGTGTAGGAAATCAAGTGAACCACAGTTACAATATATCACTTCCTGCTGTGAGGCTATCACAGGAAAATTCACTCAATAGCTGTCACCACTGAAATTGAAATGAGTTTCTTTCTACAGCTAAATCCCTAGTAAATGGTATCCCACTTGTGTTAGCCCAAGTGATTTTCCCTGCAGTTACTCCAAACGAGAACACAATCAATAAAATTCTGTTATAAATTGAATGTAAACTATTTTTCCACAAGCATGAATTTTACATAATTTTGTGTAAAAAAAATTCTCTCCAAAAAACTACCATCAGACGACACGTAGGATAATGATCTATATTTCCCTACAATTGAGAGAAGCTGTATGATTTCAAGAGGTGCACATACACAATAAAAAAACAAGCTCATATGGGTTTCCACATCAGGTGAGAACTACAAACAGCACAATCACTACTCTATTTTAGGTTGGCCTCATCTTTTCCCATATGGTCCATATTTTTCTGTTTATTCCAATTTCTAAGCTGCAACAGTCCAATGAACTGCAAGAAAGTTGAAAGTTGTACCTCATTTTTCTATAAAAAGTATCTGTACCTCACAGTTGTCAAAAATCATGGAATTGCACCCTTAAAATGAGTGCATTTCATTGTGTGTAAGTTATACCTCAATAAAATTGATTTAAAACGTAAAATATACACATACATCCCTATAAGATAGTCACACTACAGTGCTACATAGATGTTTGCACCATACACACTTAAAGCCCCCAACAAAGATCTCTATTTTCATGTGTATGTTTTTTATACTCCTTTTACATTCTTAGCATATTCTGGGAGTATAATAACCCCTAAGTAGAGGCTGTTTTGACTTGGCTTTGACCCAGGATAATCAAATGGTTACAATAAAGAAATGTTGCCTGAGAGATTGGTACTGAAAAGTTGGGGGTAGGGTGGGCGTGAAATAAAGTTCTAACACAGGAGAACTAAGACATTAAATTGATGGTCATCGTCTCATTTCCCCACAATGTACAGAGGGCGGGATGCTTCTGAGATGCTCTATCACAGGTCTACGGCACCCGACGATGCCCCCTCACACTTGTTCCCTAATAGTAGAGAGAACCAGGGACATGAAGGTGGGGGTTTGATGGAGGTTTTGAAGGGAGCAGAGAAGAAGGGGAGAGCTAATGAGGATTATTATTACAAGTCACATCCAGAGATCACGTCACACACTTTTCCTACACACTCTGTCACCCTTGCACAGCCATTAACAATGGCCTATCATGTTAAGGTCTTTGTTTCATAGATCAAAACAGCAAGGTTCATAATAGCTTTGGTTTTATTTTGTTTTTAAATACAGTCTTCAACATTTGGATAGGTCACTGGGGAGAAAGAAAGGGGGTCCTTCTGAGGTCACACAGAGAAACAGAAAGGACTCTCTTCAGTTAGCTCCTGATTCCAGGAGAAACAGTCCCAGGTCCCAAAACAAAAGGCAAAACCAGTGTTGAATTTCTACAATGTATAAAGAGTATTTCTTTACCAAAGCTTTTCCTTGGAAATGACAGAAAATTCACCAACATTTTATCCAAACTATTATACCATCTCATCCAGTCTCAACATTTAGTAGCTTAAAAAAACCTAAATGAGAGGTAAAATTTTAAAACATAAAAGTGTTCTCTCCCAGCACTGGCTCATTCAGGAGTCCTCCTGAGGTCCAGCCCCTGTTACAGCAACAGGGAGAGAGGTAAACAGAAGGAAGGATGCCTTGCTCTCATGGAACTTACACTGCAGACAAACACACACCAAAAAACAAATGAACACGTAAAAATGACCATTTCAGCCAGTGACGCTGCTGTGAGGAAAACAGAGCAGGTGACAGCACAGAGGCCCTGGGGGTGAGTGTGAGCTGGGTGACCAGAAGCAGCCTTTTGTGAGGCTGAGCGGACACAGTTACATCATATGACCAAGGTCCCCAGTGGCCTCCTGTGGACAGTATGTATGCCATCCACCAAGGACCATGGCAGCTCAATTAAAAACGGGCTTTTTATTCCCTCTGTATCAATGTTATCTTTTTAGAACTACTTTCTAAACAGTAGTTACAAACAACTGAGAGGGCGCTACACCTTCAGTGAGTCTGGGCTGTCTGTCTGTCTGCAGCCCAATCTATCAAGTGTTTTGTTTTTACTGTGAATTGTGCCTGGTTGCCAGGGGGTCTTCGTAGGTTCACTAAACATTTAGACTCACAAGATTTCCACACGTGGCACCAGGTGGCTCAGAAAGACCCAGGACAGAACCCCAGCTCACCAGCTGGGCAGCGTGAGCACTAGACCTCCTGCAACACCTGCACAGGTGGGCAGCTCGGGGGCAAGGAGGGCATGCCCACACCCGGAAGCACGGGGCTGTTGCGGCTCAGGGACCTCAGACCCTTCAGTGGCCACAAGCCCTTAGAACTACGTCCACAGCCACCTCAGACTTGGAACTCCAAATCCATTAATCTAGAAACCATTATTATACTTTAAAAAATATATGACTATGTAAACATATTTCAAATATGACAGAGAACCGTGCTGTCCAATCCAATAACCATTAGCTACAACCAGCTACTTAAATTTAAATTAATTAAAATCAACCTGCGTTCTTCAGTCACACTAGGCATACTTCAAGCACTCAACAGCCATAAGCAGCTGCTGGCTGCTGGGTCGAACGGCACAGGTACAGAACATTTCCATCACCACAGAAAGTTCTACTGCACAGCACTATACAAATTACTTTTTCACTGCTATTATATCACAGTAACTACCACAATGCTTCCTCAGGCTTTTTAAGAAAATTGTTTCCCATAGCATTTTCATCATTTTGTACCTTGTTAGTGCTTTATGCCTAACACAGTGTAAAATAACTAATTTTCTTTATTACTTAACTAGAGGACAATCAATATTTTAAAGAAACCCAAAGAGTGAAGAATACGAAATTTAAAAACTACAGACAATGAAACTACTTGAAAAACATAAACAATCATAAACTTTGCTTTCCAGGAAGACTGACAGCATCCACAATCCATAAATCCCTAAGAAACCTTGGAGTCAGAGGGCCAACAGAAATCTGACATTTCTACTTGGGAAGAAGCTGCAAGAACACTGTGACATGCAAGGCTGTGTGCCCACAGAATCATGTCCCTCTACTGTGATTTCCATGATGCTATGTGCCCCACAGAATCAGGTACCTCTACTATGCTAACAGCCATCATAATTTACTATAATTACTTTAAAATTCTCTCTTTTCTGAGCAACACTGAGTCCTATAAGAGCAGAAATAAACATGTATCCCTAGAACCTAACACCATGCCTGGCACCAAGTAGTTCCCGTAATATGTGTTAAATTAATAATAAATAAAACAAACTCTTAGAATAAAGGTTTGTGACCATGTATTTACCTCCACAAGTCACAGCCACTACGTACAACCTCATTACAAAGTCTACTGTTTACAAAGGTATCTATTTGCCTTGGCAAGATGGCCAGTTGAAGAGATAGGAAAGACTTTTCTATCTTCTTTCTATATCACTGAAAAGAAAATCAGTACTTTATATTTCTGTAAAAATCATTGTTAACCCTTTTTTAACTTTAAAACATGTTAAGCTAACAAAGTGACGTAACTACAAACCCCAGGGAAATTTAGTATTGTATATAAATTAAGAGTGGTGGTTTACTTGTAAAACTGATGAAAAGTGATGTTCAAAGCTGTTTTAAACCTCCCAGGAGAAAACCCTCACATTAATAGGCAGATCAATGGCCCTCCAAAGATGTTCACTCATGAATGTTAGGTTATGTGGGGAAAAGGACTCTGCAGATGTAATTAAATTAAGGACCTTGAAATGGGGCAATTATCCTGGGTATACATGTGGGCAATGTAACTACATGAGACTGTAAAAGCAGAAAGCTTTCTCAGGGTGGAGGCAGAGATACAGTCGCAGAAGTCAGTTCTGACACATGAGAAGGACTGATGCACTGCTGCCGGCTCAGAGAGGGGACCACACGCAAGGACCAGAAAGAGGCCTCTGGGGCTCAGGGAAAGCAGAGGAAGCAATGTGGGCCCCTGGCTGACAGCTCGCCAGGAAATGGGGATCTCAGTCCTGCCACCACAAGGAACTTCACTCAGCCAGCAACATGCATAAGCTTTAGCAGCACACTCTGCCCCAGAGCTTCCAGCAACAGCCACAGCACTGCTGGCATCTTGATTTTAGCTGTGGGAGGCCCATGTGGGATTTCTGACCTACAGGACTGTATGACAAAAATGAGTGCTGCTTTAATCCATTCAATTTGTGGTAATTTGTTATGGCTACAACAAAATTTTCTAATCTAGACACACTAATAAGGTTTAAAATTCAGCATCCTGAATTCTGTCTTCTTCAAGTCACTGGTTCACTTGCTAAGGACGCGGCCACTTTCTCGCCTCTCTTGTCCCTGTAAAGCTATAAGCCACCTAGGCTGCTGCTGCTCTCTGTCCTATCTCCGTCTCCTGGGAAACATCTCCACTGCAGTCCCTCTTAATGCAGTCATCACAGCATATCTTCTCCCCAGTGGACCTCACCTGGCCACAAAGAAGCTGCTAACACTCTGTAATTGTTCTTCACAGCTTTTTTCAACCAAAAAAAGCCTGAATACCCAGTAAAATGGGAATGGTTAAGATAGATATATCTATCCTCAACTGAATACTGTAAGTCACTTAAAAACGGAGCCATGAAAAGTAATCTTCTACTTTACTACATAGGTATGACATACTAAGTGAAAAAAAATTTTTTTAAGTTTAACCATTTAAATTATTATTATGCAAAAATACATAGAGATTACAACAAAAGCCTAGCAGTGGTTATATTAGTGAAGCAGGATTCGTTTCTTCTATTTTTCCAAATTTTATATAGTGTGACTATAAATTTTATCAAAAAACATTAAATGACATAAAATTTGTAACATAAGCCACATATACCTCTCTCCTTCCTCTGCTTGATTAAGCTGCAGCAACTATTCCAGTACAGTTGCTTGCATGCCTGTGTGTGTGTGTGTGTGTGTGTGTGTCTGTGTGTGTGTGTGTGTGTGTGTGTGTGTGTGTGTGTGT
>NC_041231.1:64580021-64588136 GCF_002837175.3 Physeter macrocephalus
TGTGTGTGTGTGTGTGTGTGTGTGTGTGTGTGTGTGTGTGTGCGCGCGCGCGCATGTATAGATTGGTCTTCTTTCCCTGTTAGCGTATAAACATCTTGAGCTGAGGGACCACATCTCTTAGCATGTTTGTACACAGAGTATCCATTATAGTGCCCTTAACACAATGGGAGGATTTTAATAAAATGCTCACCCTTGACAAGTACATCTCTAAAAAGGCATAAACATTTTCAATACAAACGTGAAAAAAAATAACTCAAAGACCATAAATAATGGGAAAGAACACATTCTTTCTAATTTATTAATATGTTACAAGGCACCTGAAACATCTTCACAATAATCACTGAGCTAAAAGCTTATGTTGCTGCATGTAGAAAAGGAAATAAATATAGTCAAGTTAATGCCAGAGCTTAGAAACAGGTGATGAGGAAGAGCTGACGAACAGCTGGAGCCCATGGACCATGTTAATGAGGCTCTCACTTCAGCCCTCACCTGGTGGGCATCCTGATCTACCAAACCTTTCCTAACACATGAACGCCCAACAATTTTCTGATTTCAAAATGAGAACTAATTCAAAAAGAAAACACTGGGAACTGTACCACCATGGATATTGGGAAAAGCTTTCTTACAGAAATTGCATTTCTGATATAAAATCTGTGTCAGCATATTCTTCGGAGGAATGAACAGAAATGTGTACATATCAACCAAATGTACTGCATTAGGAAAAAAAATTTACAAAATAATTGTTGGTAATAATACCAACTGAAGGAAAAAAGATAATACCAACTGAAGGAAGATGCTTTCATTATTTTAAATGATTTTCAAATAAAGGTCAATATAAACATCTGCTTAGAAATTCAGGATGCATTACAAGTTAATCCATGTGATACAGTTCAAGTATTTACTACAGGTAACGCTTCTCTTTGCTAGCTTCTCTTATCTTTACTTGATTTCTGTTTTATTCTTAGGTTGAAATATGCTAGTACAATTAGGAAAAATAGTGTAACAAATACATGGTTTTGAAATTATTCTTTAATTTTTAATTAAAGAATTGGAAAATCATTTATTGGCAAAATATTAAATGCGAACAATATTCACTTCATATCTTGAGGTGGAGAGGTGAAGGAGGAAGACACACTGTGGGGAAAGGCATTATTTTTAAGGAAAAAAAAAATCATATCCAAGTAATCACATGTAGATTGTGGGCTACAAGTTTTCTTCTGCAGTCTCACCTATTTACACCTAGTATTTGTAAATAATACAATAAATTAAAATAACAATCTTTAACATAAACACCCTTGGTGGTCTAATACATTTTTATAAATATTATCCCATAGGTACCAACATTAGGGGAGCAAAGACACTTATACACAATAAACTTCCACATTTACAGGAACATATCCCAAGGCCTTTATATATCTCCAAATTAGAAAATCAGTACATGATATAATTCACCCTAGAAAATGTAGTGATGTGTGAGGATGTGTAAGATCACCTTGAGATGTGGACTCATTAGATGATGTATATAATGATATGTGACTTGAGGAGAGCAGAAATTATGATTTACACAAATTCTCTCTGGCATTTCGGAATTTAACATGAACTTCCTGAGGCCCCATCACTAAACTTTAAAATAGGGATAATGACAAACAACCGTCTACCATCCTCACTGGGGTGTTCTGAGTATGAACTAAAAAGCCAGTCTGGACAGTACTTTGTAAACAAGCCAGTTTGATTTCTTGGTCCCATGTCCTCCTCCCTCTTCTAAATACTTGCCCCTTCAATTATTTCCTCTTATTCCCATAAACCTCGTTTCTCCCTGACTGATAAACATTGCTCATCTTTCCAGCCTTCGGAGAAAAATGAAACACTTGCTTCAGCCATGACACTCATGGGTACAGTCCCCTTTCCCCCTTGCTCTGCCAAGAGCAGTCTAAGCTCCCCATATGCCCACAGCCTCGTTCCGCATTTCCTCCTTGACCCCCACCCCAGGGATAGACTTGCATCTGTACCACTGAAAGGTGGGGGCTGAGCCACCCGTGGCTCTCATGCACCTAATCCAACTGACTTGAGGAGATTCTGACCTGACTTCTCTACGCATTTAAGTGTTCACCTTTCTGAAAGCTTTCCCTTAGCATTGTTGATGCCACCACACCTTGCTGTGCTCCTGTTTACTCGAGATTCCTCCCTGGTGTCTTTACTGGCTTCCCTTTTAACTCATCTCCTCCCTCCATCACTGCCCATCACAGGTCACTTAAACACTAACTTCTATGGGTTCTATTCAGGGCCATTTCCCCTTTTCTTATCACTCTATATTCTCTCCCTGAGTGATCTCAACCATCCGCCTGATTTTAACCACCCCTATATAGTGGAGATTAGCAAATGTCTCTCTATAAACCTCGCTCTCAAACTGCGGGTCTATATTCAGCTACTTACTAAACGCCCCCCATATGCTCCACCGGCATCTCAACTTTAAAATGTCTTAACCCACTGAACCTACGATCCCAGCAGTCCAATTCACCCCCTTGTCCTCCTTTACTCTCCTTCACGGTCACTGGCAACATCCTCCCCGAAGTGAGATCAAAGTTCAGTCCAATCTGAGCAGCCACTGTGAGCCACCACTGTGCTAGGGGATGTGGAATCCAAACAACCACTTCATGGCCTCATCACTTAAGGAAATGTACTTGTGTTTAATTCCATTCAAAAGGTTTACAAATGTTGTAACGTGTTTAAGTGCCTATCTCTCAAATGAAATCAAAACTGTAAATTTCTTGAGAACAGAAATTGTCTTTTTTTTTTCTTAATCCCCAGCACATAATAGGTGCTCAGTTACTGATGGATGCTACTAACGAATAGCTTGCATTTCCATAAGAGATTGAAGCAAAATGCTTTCTGAGGTTAATTTAACTTTTAACTATGTAACTAGGTTCAACTAAGAAAATCTGGACACATCACTTCTACATTCTCAGAATGATATATACTGTTAAGCAATATACTAAATTATTAGGTTGGCAAAGTGTTATACTAATTGTCTTTGAATGTCTAAGTCCTGTAAAATGACTTGAGAATTTCTCTGTATTGCTACTTCAATTCTTGTGGATATTGGTATCATCTCCCAAATTAGTTTTATTGACAAACTTAATTAAAACACTACTCATCATTCCTCTTTGATCATTAGAGACACTGAACAAAATTAGACCTAATAATGATTTCACTTTCAACCTCCTAATGTCCACCCCCCCCTTCTAGGTTATATTTAAACTATACAGTTCATGCAAATCAATGATGATTATTTTTTCCTAACAAGATTATCATTAGCATCTTTCAAGCCAAACAGTATTCTTTCCTATTTTGACCTAAGCAAAAGGAAGGTAAAAGAAAAACATTACATTTAGACAGTCAAGAGACAATTCAATACACTTGAAAGGCTTTCCACAAGGTTACTTTGTGTAACAGGAAGTGTCCAACTATGCACATCAGCTGCCACCCTACATACAGATGTCTCTGACATGGTAATAAAACAAGAAACCATTTGGTTTAACCCTGGTTGCTTAGCAAACAGCCACAGGTGACTTCCACAGAGAATGAAAGCCCTAAATGAATGTACAGTTTGTGCAAGTTTCAAGGACTCAAGAAGACGTGTCAGTAGTTAATCTAAACTCTAGCTGACAATGACCACACTGGGGTGGAGGAAGGAGAATCCATCATTATCTCACAGAATCAAGCACTGACTAGATGTGAGATCCAGCCCTTTAGGTCTATGTCTCCTGACTCAATGGTTTTATAGGGAAAAGAACTGTAACAAGATGATTATTATAAATTATAAAAACTTTATGCAGAAAAAAACCAACAAAATATCACTGGTATAACACATATTCATTCATTCAACAAAACACATAATGAAGACCTATCATGAAAAGCACTTTGCAGCTCTGGAGCAGCTCATACTATAATATATAATCAGGCAAGGAAACAAGCGATTACAATATCATAGGTTCTGTAACATGGGGAGCCATGCAGTATTATGGAAACACTAAATAAACACCGGAGAGTGAGATGGGGCAGGGGAGGGAGGGTGAGAACCAAGTGGTCAGGGAGAGCTCATCAGAGGAGGCGAACAAGGACAAGCAACATTAGTCAAGTCACAGAGGTGGAGGAAGGGGAAAAGAGCATTCCGGGCAGGAGGAAATTATCTGCAAGGGCACTGAGGAGAGCAAGGGCATGTCACAGTGGAGGAAGCCAGCTCCTGCTGGCAGGAGAAGTCAGGGTGTCAGTACTGACAGAAAGTCCAAAGAGCCAGGCCAGCTCCTTCCAGAAGGACCTCATCTGCCAGGATGAGAAGTTCTCACTTCATCCCGGGGGAAATTCAGGGGACAGAATGCTTTTAAACCGAGGAATAATATAATCACTGCAGCAGTGATGTGAAATAGAGAGGGCAAAGATAAGAGGCCACCAGAAGGAGATGCTCAGGCTGGGACTGGGAGGAGAGGGGGACAGGGGAGTGACTCACTAACACAGAGCTCGCAGAAATTTAACAACTCTGTACAGTATTCATGCTACTCAGTCCCTCCTGAAGTGTTAGTATGGACCCCACCCTCCCCAGCTGGAGAGGAGGACAGGAGAGGAGGAAAAGAGGGAGCAGGGAGGCAGGGGAGGAGGAAAATGAACATTGAAAGACACTGGAAATTAACGTCCATGCCAATTTCTGAAGGAGCAGTAGCATTCTAGGTTTCAAAAGAATAAAAAGAAACCATAGAGGAAAACACTAAAGGTGCTTGGCTGCATAAAACTTGAAAATGTAGGTATGTTGGATAATGCAACATAATAAAAAACTTTCAGAAAAAAAAATGTTTGTAACAAATATAAGGAAGAGTCACTATCCTTTATATCTAAAGTATGTAAGATCAAATAATCAAAAGATGCTATCAATAAATGGGCAAATATACAGATAGTTAATCCCAACTCAAAAAAAATGGATAACAAAATGATTTAAAAACATTCTTAATAATAATCAGTGCAAAGTACATGATACCAACAGTATCTTTATGGTAAACCTATTAAATTAGCAACTGTTTTAGCTGCCCCTTCTTGTTCAGGGTACAGCAACATGGGGAATCTTGTATGAAAATACAAGTAGAATGAAGTTTTTGAAAAAGAAATAAATATACTTAAATCTTTAAAAGGGTTCATATGCTTTCACAAATTCCACTTCTGAAAACCCATGCTAAGGAAACAATAAAAAATACAGATAAGATTTACATACAGTATTTTTTACACTAGTGAAAAGAATGAAAAATGGTCTAAATGTTCCCCAAAGAATAATAAATATACTATAGGACACCCATACAAGAAAATATCAGATAATCATGAAAAACTATGTTTGTGGAGAGATTTTAGTAACAGAAAAAATGAAAAAAATAGTGAATTAAATAAAAGTATATTCACAACACTGAGTTTTAAAACAGCACAGAGGAAAGCAGTATTATTTCTGAATAGTGATGATAGGTTTTTCCTCCTCCTTTCCTGTATTTTCAAAGTTTGTTTTTTAAATAATAAGGATAAATTATTTTTGTATTTAGAAAACAAATATAACTTATTTCAACTACCCCCAACAAAATATGTGCAGGTTCCCATAGTTTGTCTTAGCCTTGCAGTAAAGCAAAAAGCTCATTCCTTTGAGATCTTTCTGAACTCAGTCATCACTACTCAAAAATTTTAACTTCAACTTATCAACCAGTTCTACATACTTTTATAGAATTAAAAGAACTTTCTATAGTACCCTGAAGTCAAGGCTAACAAGCGCATTGCACTAGGAACTTCAACTTAAATCAGAGAATTACAGAAAAAAGAAAAAGAAAGGCTTTGTAAAGTTTTTAGACATCGAAGAGGCTTTAACCACTGTAATGCAGGTGGATTTACAAGTTTGACAGGCTGGGCCTTTGTATTACCTGAGGTGGTTGAGCAGAGGCTGGAGTCTCTCATCCGACTGCACAGCGGGCAAGGACCTGGCTGTTAACTGAAAGCAGAGAAGCGGGTGAGTAACCACAGCAAAGGCCTCAGACTGGACTCATCTGAATTACATGCAAAATGGGGACCTGGAGAGCGGAAGGAGATGGGGGGGGTTCCTAAAATGTAAGGACACTGTTCTTTTTTTTGTTTTTTTTAACATCTTTATTGGAGTATAATTGCTTTAAAATGTTGAGTTAGTTTCTGCTGTATAACAAAGTTAATTAGCTATACATATACATATATCCCTATATCCCCTCCCTCTTGTGTCTCTCTCCCACCCTCCCTATCCCACCCCTCCAGGTGGTCACAAAGCACAGAGCTGATCTCCCTGTGCTATGCAGCTGCTTCACACTAGCTATCTATTTTACATTTGGTAGTGTATATATGTCAATGGCCCTCTCTCACTTTGTCCCACCTTACCCTTCCCCCACCCCGTGTCCTCAAGTCCATTCTCTGCATCTGTGTCTTTATTCCTATACTGCCCCTAGGTTCATCAGAACCAGCTTCTTGTAGATTCCATATATATGTTTTAGCATACGGTATTTGTTTTTCTCTTTCTGACTTACTTCACTCTGTATGACAGACTCTAAGTCCATCCACCTCACTACAAAAAACTCAATTTCATTTCTCTTTATGGCTGAGTAATATTCCATTGTATATAAGTGTCACATCTTATCTATTCATCTGTTGTGATGATGGCCATTCTGACTGCTGTGAGGTGATACCTCATTGTAGTTTTGATTTGCATTTCTCTAATGATTAGTGATGTTGAGCATCCTTTCATGTGTTTGCTGGCAATCTGTATATGTTCTTTGGAGAAATGTCTATTTAGGTCTTTGGACCATTTATTCATTGGGTGGTTTGTTTTTTTGCTATTGAGTTGCTTGAGCTGCCTGTATATTTTGGAGATTAATCCTTTGTCAGTTGATTGATTTGCAAATATTTTCTCCCATTCTAAGGGTTATCTTTTTGTCTTCTTTATGGTTTCCTTTGCTGTGCAAAAGCTTTTAAGTTGCATTAGGTCCCATTTATTTTTGTTTTTACTTCCATTTCTCTAGGAGGTGGGTCAAAAAGGATCTTGCTGTGATTTATGTAATAGAGTGTTCTGCCTATGTTTTCCTCTAAGAGTTTGACAGTGTCTAGCTTTACATTTAGGTCTTTAATCCATTTTGAGTTTATTTTTGTGTATAGTGTTAGGGAGTGTTCTAAATGCATTCTTTTAAATGTAGCTGTCTAGTTTTCCCAGCACCACTAATTGAAGGGGCTGTCTCTTCTCCATTGTATATTCTTTGCCTCCTTTATCAAATATAAGGTGACCATATGTGTGTGGGTTTATCTCTGGGCTTTCTATCCTGTTCCATTGATCTATATTTCTGTTTTTGTGCCAGTACCATACTGTCTTGATTACTGTAGCTTTGTAGTACAGTTTGAAGTCAGGGAGCCTGGTTGTTCCACCTCTGTTTTTCTTTCTCAAGATTGCTTTGGCTACTTTTGTGTTTCCATACAAATTGTGCAATTTTTTGTTTTACTTCTGTGAAAAATGCCGGTGGTAGTTTGATAGGGATCGCAGTGAATCTGTAGATTGCTTTGGGTAGGACCTGGTAGCATCTTTAGGATTCTCTATGTATAGTATCATGTCATCTGCAAACAGTGACAGTATTACTTCTCTTCCGATTTGGATTCCTTTTCTTTCTTTTTCTTCTCAAATTGCTGTGGCTAAAACTTCCAAAACTATGTTGAATAACAGTGGTGAGAGTGGGCAACCTTATCTTGTTTCCTGATCTTAGTGGAAATGGTTTCAATTTTTCACCAATGAGAACGATGTTGGCTGTGGGTTTGTCTTATATGGCCTTTATTATGTTGAGGTAAGTTCCCTCTATGGCTACTTCCTGGAGGGTTTCTATCACAAATGCGTGTTGAATTTTGTCAAAAGCTTTTGCTGCATCTACTGAGATGATCATATGGTTTTTATCCTTCAATTTGTTAATATGGTGTATCACACTGATTGATTTGCATATATTGAGGAATCCTTGCATTCCTGGGATAAACTCCACTTGGTCATGGTGTATGATCCTTTTAATGTGCTGTTGGATTCTGTTTGCTAGTATT
>NC_041231.1:64593279-64595399 GCF_002837175.3 Physeter macrocephalus
TATATCACAACCCCACAGCAAGCATCATACTCAATGGTGAAAAATTTAAAGCATTTCCACTAGGATCAGGAACAAAAGAAGGATGTCCACTCTCACCACTATTATTCAACATAGTTTTGGATTCCTTTTCTTTCTTTTTCTTCTCAAATTGCTGTGGCTAAAACTTCCAAAACTATGTTGAATAACAGTGGTGAGAGTGGGCAACCTTATCTTGTTTCCTGATCTTAGTGGAAATGGTTTCAATTTTTCACCAATGAGAACGATGTTGGCTGTGGGTTTGTCTTATATGGCCTTTATTATGTTGAGGTAAGTTCCCTCTATGGCTACTTCCTGGAGGGTTTCTATCACAAATGCGTGTTGAATTTTGTCGAAAGCTTTTGCTGCATCTACTGAGATGATCATATGGTTTTATCCTTCAATTTGTTAATATGGTGTATCACACTGATTGATTTGCATATATTGAGGAATCCTTGCATTCCTGGGATAAACCCCACTTGATCATGGTGTATGATCCTTTTAATGTGCTGTTGGATTCTGTTTGCTAGTATTCTGTAGAGGGTTTTTGCATCTATGTTAATCAGTGATATTGGCCTGTAGTTTTCTTTCTTTGTGACATCTTTGTCTGGTTTTGGTATCAGGGTGATGGTGGCCTCGTAGAATGAGTTTGCTATATTTTGGAAGAGTTTGAGAAGGATAGGTGTTAGCTCTTCTCTAAATGTTTGATAGAATTCGTCTGTGAAGCCATCTGGCCCTGGGCTTTTGTCTGTTGGAAGATTTTTAATCACAGCTTCAATTTCAGTGCTTGTGATTGGTCTGTTTATATTTTCTATTTCTTCCTGGTTCACTCCCCGAAGGTTGTGCATTTCTAAGAATTTGTCCATTTCTTCCAAGTTGTCCATTTTAATGACATACAGCGGCTTGTAGTAGTCTCTCATGATTCTTTGTATTTCTGCAGTGTCAGTTATTACTTCTCCTTTTTCATTTCTAATTCTGTTGATTTGAGTCTTCTCCCTTTTTTTCTTGAAGAGTCTGGCTAATGGTTTATCAATTTTGTTTATCTTCTCGAAGAACTAGCTTTTAGTTTTACTGATCTTTGCTCTTGTTTACTTCATTTCTTTTTCATTTATTTCTGACCTGATTTTTATGATTTCTTTCCTTCTGCTAACTTTGGGTTTTTTTGGTTCTTCTTTCTCTAACTGCTTTAGATGTAAGGTTAGGTTGTTTATTTGAGATTTTTCTTGTTTCTTGAGGTAGGATTGTATTGCTATAAACTTCCCTCTTAGAACTGCTTTTGCTGCATCCCATTGGTTGTGGGTCGTCATGTTTTCATTGTCATTTGTTTCTAGGTATTCTTTGATTTCTTCAGTGATCTCTTGGTTATTAAGTAGTGTACTGTTTAGCCTCCATGTGTTTGTATTTTGTACAGATCTTTTCCTGTAATTGATAACTAGATGCATAGCGTTGTGGTTGGAAAAGATACTTGATACGATTTCAATTTTCTTAAATTGACCAAGGCTTGATTTGTGACCCAAGATATGATCTATCCTGAAGAATGTTCCATGAGCATTTGAGAATAAAGTATATTCTGTTGTTGTGGGATGGAATGTCCTATAAATATTAATTAAGTCCATCTTGTTTAATGTATCATTTAAAGCTTGTGTTTCCTTATTTATTTTCATTTTGGATGATCCGTCATTGGTGAAACTGGGGTGTTAAAGTCCCCTACTATGATTGTGTTACTGTCAATTTCCCCTTTTATGGCTGTTAGCCTTTGCCTTATATATTGAGGTGCTCCTATGCTGGATGCATAAATATTTACAATTGTTATATCTTCTTCTTGGATTGATCCCTTGATCATTATATAGTGTCCTTCTTTGTCTCTTTTAATAGTCGTTATTTTAAAGTCTATTTTGTCTGATATGAGAATTGCTACTCTAGCCTTCTTTTGATTTCCATTTGCATGGAATATCTTTTTCCATCCCCTCACTTTCAGTATGTATGTGTCCCTAGGTGTGAAGTGGGTCTCTTGTAGACGGCATATGTAAGGGTCTTGTTTTTCGATC
This sequence comes from Physeter macrocephalus, assembly GCF_002837175.3. NCBI lineage: Eukaryota > Metazoa > Chordata > Mammalia > Artiodactyla > Physeteridae > Physeter > Physeter macrocephalus. The sequence goes on from NC_041231.1 coordinate 64,595,343, forward strand.
CATTCAGCCAGTCTATGTCTTTTGGTTGGAGCATTTAATCCATTTACATTTAAGGTA
>NC_041231.1:64595814-64614278 GCF_002837175.3 Physeter macrocephalus
TTTCTTGTATTTTCTCCATTCTATTTCCAAGATTTTCAATCATCTTTACTATCATTACTCTGAATTCTTTTTCAGGTAGACTGCCTATTTCCTCTTCATTTGTTTGGTCTGGTGGGGTTTTACCTTGCTCCTTCATCTGCTGTGTGTTTCTCCGTCTTCTCATTTTGCTTACGTTACTGTGTTTGTGGTCTCCTTTTCGCAGGTTGCAGGTTCGTAGTTCCCGTTGTTTTGGGGGTCTTCCCCCAGTGGGTAAAGTTGGTTCAGTGGGTTGTGTAGGCTTCCTGGTAGAGGGGACTGGTGCCTGTGTTCTGATGGATGAAGGTGGATCTTGTCTTTCTGGTGGCCTAGGCCACATCCAGTGGGTGTGTTTTGGGGTGTCTGTGAACTTATTATGATCTTAGGCAGCCTCTCTGCTAATGGGTGCGGTTGTGTTCCTGTCTTGCTAGTTGTTTGGCAGGAGGCGTCCAGCACTGGAGTTTGCTGACCGTTGGGTGTGCTGGGTCTTAGCGTTGAAATGGAGATCTCTGGGAGAGTTCTTGCCGATTGATATTACGTGGGGCTGGGAGGTCTCTCATGGTCCAATGTCCTGAACTTGGCTCTCCCCCCTCAGAGGCTCAGGCCTGACAGCCGGCCAGAGCACCAAGAACCTGTCAGCCACACGGCCAGGGACGTGGGGAGTTTCTTCCCTTTTGGGAAGTCTGAGGTCTTCTGCCAGCATTCAGTAGGTGTTCTGTAGGAGTTGTTCCACATATAGATGTATTTTTTATATATTTGTGGGGAGAAGGTGATCTCCGAGTCTTACTCCTCTGCCATCTTGAAGGTCCTCCCCACTGTTCTTTTTTTTAAACGAAGAATTGTATAGAAATCTGATCCATTCTGTGATAAAAGCTATCCATATGACCCTAGGTTTGTAGAGTATGTCCCTGAGTTTGGAAGTAAAGAAAAAGGAGGTAAAACAAAGAATAAGAGGGGAGTATCTACCTGAGTTCATGAAAAAGCCTCTAGCCATGAAAATATTATCTTTGCAAGTAAAAATGGAAAAACTTCTAAATTTAAAGCAACCTACCTTATAGCACTGAATCCTGGGATGATGAAGAAATTGGGGAGAGAGACTTTCATTTATAGCTATGTCACTGTGAAATTCGTTACACACGGAAGTGTATGTACACACATACACACACACACACACACACACACATGCATTCATTCATTTCGACGACCATGTTACTATAAGAAACCAAGATTATCTTATAAACATACCAAGGCAACTCAAAGTACTTAACTTTGAAATATGACCCCCAGGTGATCTAGGAAACAAAATGTAAGAGCCAAAGCCTTATTCCTAAATACTGTGTGTCAGGTTGACAGTACATCATGGAAATGTGAGCCTCTGATATACTTTAGTGCAATAATATTAAAATCTTATCTCTGTGTATCTCTATATTTCTCTCTGCTCTTGAGAAAGCCCTCTTATGCTATAAGAATTTGAAACAAAAAAATTAAAAATATTCAAAGTAATTAGATACCTTGAAGTCACCTAAATTAAAACACCAAAACAAATGTAAAGGATAGATTTCTTCTGGATTCAAGTATATCAAATACATAGTTCTTGTATTCTACTAATAAATCATTTGATAATTCACAAAAGAGAACCTTCCTGAGACTAAAAAAGAAACTGAAGGATATCCTTTGGTTTTATATAGGGTATCCTGTCTAATTATTTTGTTAACTAAAAGTAATTCATCAATTAATTTAATTCAAACTTAATTTTCAACGTTATGCAAATAAAACTATCACTTTAATAACATCTAATAAATACTATATTTGTGAAAAAATGTTGACCAAAATGCCAAATATGAAGTCATTTTTATTAAATTATATCTAATAATAACAGAGAAACATTCCCAATTCTGTGAGTCAATACATGTGAACAGTTATTAATTTAAAATACAATAAAGTGAGACAGTCTGCTGCAATTTAGTGCAACCAAAAGATTCTCAGTATCCCTAAGAAATGTTAAGTCTAGTATTTCATGACATATAATATGTTATAAAGGTTTTAAAACAAGACACTTTACTACACCTTATATCTGCTACTGTCAAATCCCTTTACAAAATATAATTTTCATTGTTCAAGAGGTTTCATGGCTCAGAAACAGAGCTATGCTCTAAAAAGATTAAAATAACTTATCTAGATATTTCAAAAGTCAATTTTCTGAAAATGGAGCAGACAGACTAGGAGTTGCTTCTGTCCATCTGTGTAGCACGATTTCTGATCAACCCATGTTTTCTGAATGAAAGCAAGTAAACAGAAACACCAGCAAAATATTCCTAAATATCTTTTCATTCCACATTGGAAATATATCTCAATTGTACACCTATCTCCATCTGAGCCTGCATTCCCTTTATCCTGAACTGTGGATATAGCATCTTCATTCACTATGTGTCTCCCTCCCTTCTTGTCTTTCTACACCAAGGCCAGAGTGAAATTTTCAAAATGAAAGTTACCCACTCCCCAAATTAAAACCACTTAAAATTCCCTCAGGCTCTCAGGCTAACTTCATCACACCAATTCTTTCATCAGACAGCTTCTTAAAATCCTCCTCTTGGGCCGAATTTCTGAAACATGGTGCAGAACGACAGCTCAGCCATCTCCAACAGACACGGTGGCAGCAGATCAGGTAGAAATGGGCCACTATCCCAGTTTCTGGAACACATATGCTCAACGATTTGATTCTCTCCCCACCCCTTCCCAACAGCCACACCTTATTTTCAAGTTTGAATCACTGAGAAGAATAATTCCTAAATGCTCTGTGTAAAATAATCGCAAGGAAGATTTTTGAGATTTCCAAAGGTTCTGCTTTCAACTTGTAAAACAATCAGCATTTTCAAAAAGAGCACACATCTCTTCATGTTAAGGAGGTGAGATAATAAAGCTATTCCAAAGCTCTTTAAAGTGGCAAAGCTGTCTACTGACCTTTTGCTGACAGAATATAAACTTCATTTTAGGGACTGCAGGCTCTATCATTTCTTCTGGAATTTCTCTCTGAGTCCAAGTAGCTACTACTATATCCACTGGGCTATATAACGGGCCAAAAACTTGCAACTGTGTAATTCCATTAATTGATGAAAAAAAATTATATTTAAGTTCATTTGTGTCATATCTTAGATTCCACATATAACTATATTCAATATTCTATGATAAACCATAATGGAAAAAAAATATTTTAAAAAAGAATGTATGTATATATAACTGAATCACTCTGATGTACAGAAGAAATTAACACATTGTAAATCAACTAGACTTCAGTAAAAAAACTGATAACCATAAAAAAATATATCTATATACTTTTCATAGCTAAAGCTTTTCAAATTCCTGCTTTGAGCAAAACTAAATCTAAATCAAAACTAATAAATCACAACTGTCAGCCTTCCAAGAAAGCAATACACAATCATGACAAGATTTTCAGCATTAAGGACTTTCTTTCCTCTACAACCTGAAATGAGTATTTGTCTAGTTTAAATAGACTTTAGTTTCCAGATATGTCTTAGTTGTTTGTTTTGATAGAAAATACAACAATGTCCTTGACATACAAATCACCAACAATGAAAAAGAAAGAAGATCTATCAGAGTTTACATCTGCAAAGCCTAAATGGGGTGTATGAGTTAGGGCTGTTTCATGGTAACATTAATAAAAGTTGGCATAACATGTATCTTACTTCTTATTGTTGAGAGGTCAGAGGTGAGCTCTTAAGATGTCTTTTCATTATTAACAATACATCTAGCACACTGAATTAATCAATGCAAGGTTTGTGCTGTTTTTCAGCATTATAAACTATTCATTCTTAAATAAATCTCATTCCAAAGATTACTATCATTGAGTAAATCTTGCATTTTGCCATATATTTGTGTACAAAAAATAATAATGCATTTTTCCAACTAATAATTCTTTTAATGACATTAAATACCACACAGATGAGGGGCTTCCCTGGTGGCGCAGTGGTTAAGAGTCCGCCTCCCAATGCCGGGGACACGGGTTTGATCCCTGGTCCGGGAGGATCCCACATGCCACAGAGAAGCTAGGCCTGTGCTCCACAACTACTGAGCCTGCGCTCTACAGCCCGTGAGCCACAACTATTGAGCACACATGCCACAACTACTGAAGCCCGTGCGCCCAGAGCCCATGCTCCACAACAAAAGAAGCAACTGGAATGAGAAGCCCGCGCACCCAATGAAGAGTAGCCCCCGCTTGCTTGCCGCAACTAGAGAAAACCCGTGCAGTAGCAAAGACCCAAGGCAGACAAAAATAAATTTAAAAAATAAATAAATTTTAAAAAAAATACCACACAGATGCAAAGGCAGAAAAAGTAAAAGCGAGTCTGGAGGTGTCTGGCCCACCTCGTAGTTCCCTCCTGAGGAAGCAGCATCCTCAGGCCTGAGCACAAGGTACTGCACACAGAGCCCATGTGAGACTAGGACCCATGGGACAGCTACCTGCCGCTGCGCAAACCACATAGAAACCAGTCGGAGGCTGGTAAAGAAATGTCCTCTGTCGTTTATATAACAATGCTGAAACTAAAGTGCTGGGGTAAACGCTCTTTGAGATATTACTGCTAACTATTACAGTTTCTGGTGGATAGGTTATTTTGAAAAGGAGTCCAAAATATTTGTCTCGAAACACTCCTACCCCAAAAAGGACATAAAGTTTTGAAAACGAAACCCAAATAGCAATTAGAAGATTAATCTACTCAAGAATGGAAAAGCCTGGTTGTAGAGCATTCTGGGTTATGAGATCTTTTCAAGAGTAAGGCAAACACAGAAAACAATGTCTAGACGTCCCGCTGAAATGAGATCAGCATGGAAGAAGTAATCTTTAGAATTATGATCCTGGAGGTCAGTACAAGGACGTTTGTTACATTATTTTGCATACATCTGTGTGTGAAGTATAGTTCCGGGGAGGGAGGGAAGGAGGGCTGAGGGACTTTTCAAAGGGAGAGGAATGGCTTGGAGGAGGGCCATCCAGGGACCCAAGATCCAGAACGAGGCAGAAGCAAAAGAAACGAAATAAGGAGGAATCCTCCGCATAACTTCATGCCCACGACAGAAGGAGTGACAGAGGACATCCGGTGGGCAGACTGTTCCATTAATTGCAATACAGTGGTCACAGGAAGAGGAGGATCCAGAGAGGAAAGAAAATTCCTAGTTTTAGGCATACCGAATTTGAGATGCCTTTAAATATCCAAGAGGCAACGAAACATATATGGATTTAGAGCCCAGGAGAGGGTATGGAGCTGAGGGTGTAGATTTAGGCGTGATCAGCAAGCAAGCAGTGGATACACCACGGAAGGGCTGGGTTTCCCTGGGAATGTGCACAAGGCAGGGATGTCACTGGCAGTGCTGCTTAGAGCTCAGGGTTCAAGCCCCACCCAGGGGAGAACAGGACCCACGGCAACGTCTGCCCTGGAGACCTGCTGGGTGTGTGCTTCCCCATTGGGAGAGAGAAATGAGGAATTCTGCCAATTGACCTAAAAGTTTTATAATACTGATTTTATGCAATTACAGGTTTGTGGGGGTGGGAAGGGAGGGAGGAAGAGAGAAGGGTGAGGAAGGGAGAGAATGAGAATACAACCAGCAGCTCCTCTAATTAAACTCTTTTCTCGCACACTTGGAACAACGTTGAAAAAAACATTCCCTGAGGAAAGCACTCTGCCACCAGATGTGAGGCTGACTGTTGCTCTTAAAATCCTAAAGGAGAGTCTACTACCAGCCAGTGGCGATTGTGAAGTCAAATTTGTGAACAAGGCCTATCGTAAGCAAACATTTTTCATGATTTCCCTCTTCAGATGATGGGCATGAAGGGAGGGAATGAGAATACACAAGGAGTTAATAAGCACGTAAGGAACACAGAAAACGGCTTTTAAAGAGTCAGCAGACATGTGGAAAACAAGGGTGATGCAATCAGTTGAAAATGAAGAACAAGAGAGTGGCTTCCTCTGAAAATAATAAATCCCTTCTCTCTGAACTGCTCACCCAACACTGGCTAAATTAAAACACATAAAAATGACATGAAAACAATGCTCACTTCGAAAATATTGCTCCATTTTGTTCTCTGGTGTTTTCACCCTCTACCACTCACTTCAGCTTCTTTACAAACCCAGGAGGAATGACCACGTGCACTCCTATCAAAGCTGTGCCTTCAAAGAAATCCGAGATAGGTGATCAGCACAAGGCAGACCCTTTTTTTCATATAATCTTCTTCCACTCAAAGCAGAATAGACACTTCCGGTGATATTAGGGCAAGGCATTCATATACATTCACAAAGACTCCAAATTTAGGTAGTTTTTGTTCTGGTTTGGGTTTTTTTTTCCTTTTTATTTTTAACAGACTTTATTTTTTGGAGCAGTTTTAGTTAGGTTCACAGCAGAACTGAGAGGAAGGTACAAGGTTTCCCATACACCCTCTGCCCCCCACATGCATAGCCTCCCCGTTACCCCCATGAAATTGGTACGTTTATTACAACTGATGAACCTATACTGACACATCTTTAGCACCCAAAGTCCAGAGTTTACCTAGGGTTACAGAGGGTTCACTTTTGGTATTGTACATTCTATGGGTTTGGATAAACACATAATGACATTTATCCACCGCTGTAGTATCACAGAGAACAGTCTCACTGCCCTAAAATCTCTGTGTTCCACCCATTCTTCCTTTCCTCCCCCCTAATTTCTGGTAACCATGGATCTTTTTACTGTCTCCATAGTTCTGCCTTTTCTAGAATGTCACAGAGTTGGAATCATACAGGATGTAGCCTTTGTAGACTAGCTTATTTCACTCAGTAATGAACACTGAAGCTTCCTCCATGTTTTTCATGGCTTGATAACTCATTTCATCTGGATGTACCAGTTTTTTTTCCATTCACCACCTGAAGGACATCTTGGTTGCTTCCAAGTTTTAGCAATTATGATGAAAGCTGCTAAAAACATCTGTGTGCAGGTTTTTGTGTGGCTGACAAGTTTCTGAGAGGTGCGTTTTGTTGTTGTTGTTGTTGTTGTTTTGTGGTATGCGGGCCTCCCTCTGTTGTGGCCTCTCCCGTTGCAGAGCACAGGCTCCGGACGCGCAGGCCTGCATCGGCAGGCGGACACACAACCACTGCGCCACCAGGGAAGCCCTGAGAGGTGTGTTTTTTAATGAAAAACGTAGGGAATGCTTTTCAAAATGTCTTTACGTTCTCCTCACTTCATACAGGAGCTGAGATGGCTCCTCCTGCACTTCCTAACTGCCAGGGAGTATCAACTTAACATCAAGCACACCAACCCTTTTCTACTAAATTGAAGATGCACAATTTATGCTTATGCATATATTCATTTTTTTAATACATCTTTATTGGAGTATAATTGCTTCACAATACTGTGTTAGTTTCTGTTGTACAACAAAGTGAATCAGTCATATACATACATATATCCCCATATCCCCTTCCTCTTGAGGCTCCCTCCCACCCTCCCTATCCCACCCCTCTAGGTAGTCACAAAGCACGGGGCTGATCTCCCTGTGCTATGCGGCGGCTTCCCACTAGCTATCTATCTTACATTTGGCAGTATATGTCAATGCTACTCTCACTTCGCCCCAGCTTCCCTCTCCCCACCCCGTGTCCTCAAGTCCATTTTCTATGTCTACATCTTTATTCCTGCCCTGCAACTAGGTTCATCAGTACCACTTTTTTTTTAGAATCCATATATATGCGTTAGCATGCAAATATTCTAAGAGACACACAATTTATAGGTCGAGAAAACAACCTTTGAAACCAAAAGGCAACAACTTATTTTAACCAAGACCTCATAGTAACAAAAAGATACAGTTCTATAGAGAACAGGATGTTCCACAGAATGCTCTCTTTTATTACTGGGACCAGCAGATGTCAAGTAAATTTAACTTTTACAAGCAGCTGCTCTTTTAACTTCATTGATTTTAACAACAGAAAATCCTGAGTCTTTCTGAGCTGCATTTTCTTATAATAGCAATGGATCCCAATTACAAATCCCAAACAGTGAGAATCCACGTTCTATTCCTCCTGCTCTTGGAACCCAATTTGTTCTTTGGTTTCATGTTCAGACGCCTTACAGCACTTTCTGGTTTTCCTCAGGCTCAGACACATCATTTCACTGGATCTTCACAACAGAGCTGGTTTCATCATGCAATGCTTTGGCACATGGACCTTTCTCTACCAGCTGCCCACCAACATGATTTCTAGTACATGGGCTCTAAACACCAGCCAACAACCTTGTCAAGCAAAATGCATACGTTCCACTTGAGCTCTAACAATGCCCAAGTAGTTTAATTAACAAAGAATATTAAGCAATGCAGAGTTCACAAGGTATTTCCAGTTCAGGGGTCTGGATGATACAAAGAACTGAGAGAGTAAACCTGGGAACAGTGCAAGCAGACATCCCAGGGCTGATTTCTGATCATGAAACCTATGGTGTGAAAAGAAGCTTGTTATTCAAAGGCTAAGCTAAGCACCTTAACGATGCTCTACATCATTTAAAAATGCAAAACAATTACTTGAGCAAGGGAAAAAGGAATGAAGAGATACGCGGTGCTAAATGTACACGGATCGCTGAATTTTCTCCCTTAAACACCCATAAAATCATTTTACTTCTAGAATACTCTGATAATTTGAGTACCAAGTTCTTAAACTACTATAGTAAGCAGTTTCACAATGAGATTTCTCACAAGCAAAACCAAGATCTGGCAAGTGGAATTCAACATGTTTTATTTTTCATGTTGGCACCCAAGAGATTGAATTGTCAATCTTTTGTCCTCTTAAAGGACCGCTCTTTTGTGTGGGAATGAGAGTGGCAGCAACATGGCCTGTGTTCCTCGTGTTTTTACTAAATAAAGAGCATTCTGCTAGGAGTTCTACACAGACTCCAATTCTACAACATTCTCTAAAAGGGTTATTACCCCTGAGGCACATCAGGGGCTTCAAGAACTATTCAGCCAAAGGCACCAGGGAACCAGTGACCTTTATGCCTTAATATTTTAGTCTCTTGTATTTATCTTAAAAATTTACCCCACATTTATACTTGATTCTAGAACATGTCCTTCTTAGTTTTACTATAAAAATGTTTATTTTACCACTGAGGAAAACAGCACTATTGTGCTATGCATACTTTATATATGCCCGAAGATGTATAATCCCATAGATTTCGCCATCTTATAGCTTTAGAAAACACATGACCACACTTTTACTCCTTATAGCCCCCCTGAAAGCAGTCTCTGCTGGTACACATTTGGGATGGGGGGACTGGCTGAGATGATTCTGGCTCCTGCTACATTTCACTGGCCAAGTCCTGTGTCACTTCATGTAACTATCACAATTATAGAGGGATAGACCGGACATTTGTTTCCGCCGTATATCTTTACGTGCAAAGACTTTAAACATCATTTAAATTCCTAGATTTTCCATCCATTTAATAAATCTGTGAGGCAATAACTGAAGTTCTAATGTTCTTTATTCATTATTACCATATTTTCATTCATCATTTTTGTCTCCCAAAACATCTCTACCATATTTACCTAAATTTACATTTGTCAACTTATTTAATGTAAGAAGTATACTTATCTGGGTTTTCCAGAATGAAACTATTCCTTTTCTGTTTGTTGTATTTAATCCTTTGACATTAATTTATTTAATAATCTGAAATTAATGTCAAAAGATCCACAATTATATTTAACTACCAGGTGAAGAGACACACAAAAGATATGTAGGAGTAAGTACTTTCATTTTTCTATGACAACTCTTTTTCCCTTGATTTGGTCTTTCTTGAGCACTTGGACATGGAGACAGGGCCCGGAGGAGTGGAGCGACAGGGGTGGACAAGGATTGTCATTACAGCCTCAGTGACAGGGACTGCTGTGTGACAGAACACAGTCCCTGGGCATGCACTTGAAGACCCAGAGGGCCCGAGGTGATTAAATACAACTCTACTTCTACCCACAGCTGAACTTCCATGTATGTTTCTAGGATGGCAGCCCAGATGGCTCACAGCATACCTCCAAATGAGAATGTTAACAGGTGCTGCAGAAGGCATTCACTACTGAGCACTAGAGCTTCCTCTCCTTGCTTCTGTGACCTACTCCTCTCAGCCAGCTCAGAGCACCTTGACTCCTTCCTTGATAAAGACCCTGCTTTTGTAGATGCAGTAAATGTTTCCAGTTCAGTGCAAACAGCCCAGCATGCCTCCACGTCTCACTCTCAGTTTACTTCCCTAACCTGAAATAATCAAATTTTGCACTATTGTTGGCTTCATTCAATTCGGTTGAAATTTAAGCTATTTTCTCTATCCATGAATAAGTCTTACAGTTTTCCTTTAAAAATAAGTAGGACTATTATAGAATTTTGTTCCTCTACTTAACAAATTTAAGAATTTAAATTTAAATTAAAAGAACTTAAGAATTTCTACACTTAAGCCCTTCTGAAAGGAACTTCTTAAAATATTTGACCAGCTTTCAATAATGCACAGACAAGAAGGTTTTGCCTTGCCCTATGATTATAAAATTTCTTATCACTATATTTAAAACAAATCAGAACAGAAAAAATTTTTTTCCATTACTAGGACATAAATACGAATAACCACCACTCATTATTAGAAGGCAATAGAGAAGTATAATGTCTTTACTGTGATAAGGATATTTAAACAATGCCAACTGGACTTTCCACCTCAGCATTCCACCATCAGATAAGATGATTTTCAAAATAATTCACTGTAAATTTGGAGACAAAACTCACTACAATTGAAGAAGTATGAAGGAAAATGAAGTAAATGTATTTTGAAATGTTTCAACCAACACAACAGAGTACCCCAAATCCTCTTCTTTTCTTTCTTCCTTTTATTTTTTTTTCAAAATTAAGAATTATCACAAGCAGCAACCTGGATGCTTGATGTTTTCTCATTTCTAAACTCAGACGTTTCAAATCCCCTTAAGAACACCAACCCAAACCCCTAAATTTAATTTATTAATAGAAAAGTATAAAGCCATTCATAGTTAATTTAGATCACCAGTAAATGAAAATTGCAAGCAAAACTCCATTTTCCTAAGAAAGGTCAAAACTGTTTTACTCCTTATTTCCTTCCTAGGCTATGACCTTTTCTATTATTTTAAAAATTGGAGACAAGTAGAGTCTGTGGTAAAGAAGAAATGCTGGCCTGAAAACTGAAAGAATCCTTCCCTGCTTGTTTAGCTGGAGGTTTTTAAAAATAATGTGGCTATCATAACAAGCGCCTATTGTTCTGACAGGGCAAAATTATGAGTTGCCGTTTGAGTGACAGACACTCCCCTGCAAGCTGTCTAGGGTGTGGATTCCAGACCATGGTGACATACATACTGTGATTACGTGCACCCTAATCTAGCCCAAAGCACCAAGGAATGAAATCAAGAGGGGGGTAAAGTAAGCATGTTTAAAGATACATCTCCTAAGAGTTATCATTTTAGCACAGCATATTTGTAAAACATCCTTTGACATCAGAACAGCTAGTTGAGACTTTTAAAAGACCGTGACATACATTTGACTGACAGCTTTCCAATGACATTATTTCATACTTTCTGGCACGAACAGGTTGATAGTGTTTGATGGATAACCAGACAAGCAAAGGACAAGTCTGAGCAACAGCCATCCTTTATATCTGACATCTTCACGCTTTACTACATATCTTAGGAAAGGGGAAAGGGAACAAAAACCTGTAGGCAATGTTAGTTCCAAATTATCTCACTACATGACGTTCCTGGTGGTGGAGTGGTTAAGAATCCACCTGCCAATGCAGGGGACACGGGGTCGAGCCCTGGTTCGGGAAGATCCCACATGCCGCGGAGCAACTAAGCCCGTGTGCCACAACTACTGAGCCTGCGCTGTAGAGCCCACATGCCACAACTACTGAAGCCCGCATGCCTAAAGTCCGTGCTCCACAACAAGAGAAGCCACTGCAATGAGAAGCCTGCACACCGCAACAAAGAGTAGCCCCTGCTCACCACAACTAGAGAAAGCCAGCACGCAGCAACCAACGCAGCCAAAAAAAAAAAAAAAATTCACTACACACAGAAAGGCCCAAATCAAAATCAGCATTATCTTGAAGCAGTCAATGCTTAAGTAAAAACTCATTTTGTTGCAATTAAAGAGTCAACAACAGTTATACAATTGGGGTGAGAGAGAGATTTGCATCTTACATTTCTTAGTTAAAGTTTACTTTCTACAATAAAATGTTCTGAATGAATAGCCACAAGATCCCCTAGACAAAGCACAGTTCACCAAATGCAAAGCTTGGTTTATTTCTGTTCTGCTATTTGTGCCTGGCTTACATTTCCCCCTCAGTCTGTTCATTTTAATCGAATGTTCATGAATGCCAGCATAAACTATAATCAGTCCTACTAAGATGCTTCAATAGTGTTGGCACGTGTACTACCACACAGCTGACAAATTTAAAAGTCAATGACTGAAAAACACATATATTTGTCTTAAATCTCCATTGAGTTTAATTTTTTTTTTTTTTTTTTTTTTTTTTTTGTGGTACGCGGGCCTCACACTGTTGTGGCCTCTCCCGTTGCGGAGCGCAGGCTCCGGACGCACAGGCTCAGCGGCCATGGCTCACGGGCCCAGCCGCTCCGCGGCATGTGGGATCCTCCCGGACCGGGGCACGAACCCGTGTCCCCTGCATCGGCAGGCGGACGCGCAACCACTGCGCCACCAGGGAAGCCCCGAGTTTAATTTTTTTAAGTGATATTAACATTATGTAAAAGTCCTCAGCAGACTTTTTTCATTAAAGATACATCATCATAAAATTATGGGCGGGGGCTTCCCTGGTGGCGCAGTGGTTGAGCGTCCGCCTGCCGATGCAGGGGACACGGGTTCGTGCCCCGGTCCGGGAGGATCCCACATGCCGCGGAGCGGCTGGGCCCGTGAGCCATGGCCGCTGAGCCTGTGCGTCCGGAGCCTGCGCTCCGCAACGGGAGAGGCCACAACAGTGAGAGGCCCGTATACCGAAAAAAATAAAAATAAAATTATGGGCGGGCTTCCCTGGTGGCGCAGTGGTTGAGGGTCCGCCTGGCGATGCAGGGGACACGGGTTCGTGCCCTGGTCCGGGAGAATCCCACATGCCGCGGAGCGGCTGGGCCCATGAGCCATGGCCACTGAGCCTGCGCGTCCGGAGCCTGTGCTCCGCAACGGGAGAGGCCACAACAGCGAGAGGCTCGCATACAGCAAAAAAAAAAAAGAAAAGAAAATTATGGGCAATGAAGGACTTAAGGCAACTGGACATCTGCAACAGTAGACTATGAATTTTCACCAACTTTCTAGCTAGAAGTCAACGATAGAGCTGTTGGCCCCTATGCCAGGAGAGAGCCGAGATACTTGTCACTAATACACAGCAAGGGCAAATCTAGAAGGAAAGGTCAGAGTTCAGTTTTGCCCGTGTTAAGTTTGAACTGCCTTTTAGACATCCAGGTACAACTACCTGGACTTAGGAAATAAAGCTACAGAACTAGTCAGCCATTCTCAGAACATTCTGTAGACTGTGTTTTAACAAAATTTCTACCCTGAAAACTATAGCAATCAATGTCTTGCAATTTTACTGCTCCTTTTTATTATCAGCTACAATTAACAGATACAGGTGTCACTTGCTACAGGACCACCAAGGTCTAAGATCCCTTAATACAACTGAAGCCTTGCAAGAAGCTCTGAAGTCACCCAACAATTCTGAGAATATTGAGCCATCATTTCTGTAGGGATGCACTGACAGGATGGTAGCTACCAGCCACATGTGGTATTAAGTCCTTGAAATGTGGCCAGTCCAAATTGAGATGTGCTGTAAAACATATACCAAATTTTTAAAAACTAAAAGAATGTAAAATAGCTCATTAAAAATTCTGTATATTGATAACATGTTGAAATGATAATATTTTGTAAATATTGGTTCAATAAAAGACAGTAAAATTAATTTCATTCTTTTAAAACCTTTTTAGTGTGGATTCCAGAAATTTTTAAATTACATACGTGGATCACATTTTATTTCTACTGGACAGGGGATTTCTGAACCAAAGGTGAATATGACTTTTTTCTGGTACCAACACAAGCAGTAATAACATGCTATTTAAATAATTTAAATCTTGGAGCATGAAGAAGAGTAACTGAAAATCACTAGTGTCACATGCAATCATTAGAAACAGAAAATCATCCATCTTACATCTGTGGTCACAAAAACATATTTTGTGCATGCCCCAATAGGAGATAAATCAGAACTATAACCCCCCCATAAAAAAAAGGTAACGAGAAATGTATCTCTTTAATGAAAACAACAGCAATTTCTCCGAAATATTTATACAAAATCATAAAATTACATATTGAAGATATTTTTTCAAGCAGGAAGGTTATAGAGAAAATATGTCCCTTATTACACTGAGAAATACTTTATCAGATGCAGTATGAATTAATGAATTTATTTTCCAAGTTTTAAATTATATATTATAGAGATGATTTCCCTCACCTCACATATGCAGAATAACCGAGAACACCTCAGGGCTTAAAAGATAACTTACTCTAATTCATCTTAATTTGTGGATAATCTATTCTTTCGCTCCAAAAGTTTTTAGGTTTCTTTGGCTACGATATTCTTAAATTTCACTAATCTACCAAGATGTGGGTTTTTCTTATCTTTCCTCCTTGGTATTCTATTAGTCCTTTCAATCTGAAGTCTTTGTTCTTTCTTAATTCTGAATAATTAACCACCATTAGTTCTTCAAATATTCTTCTCTCTGCCAATTTCTTTTCGCCCCTCTGGAATTCTATTCTTTGAATGTTGGCACCACTATCTCTTGCCTCCATATTTCTTAGCTTACTTGCTATTTTCTATCCCTGCTTTTCCTCTGCTTTCAGAATTCCTTCAAGTTCAATAATTCATTTTTCACTTGTATACATCTTGTTTATCTGATTTATTAAGTTCTGTAACTCCAACTACTGTATTTGTCATATCTAGTATTTCCACTTCTTTTTTTTTTTTTTTTTTTTTTGCAATATGCGGGCCTCTCACCGTCGCGGCCTCTCCCGCTGCGGAGCACAGGCTCAGCGGCCATGGCTCACGGGCCCAGCCGCTCCGCGGCATGTGGGATCCTCCCGGACCGGGGCACAAACCCGTGTCCCCTGCATCGGCAGGCGGACTCTCAACCACCGCGCCACCAGGGAAGCCCTCCACTTCGTTCATTTTATGACTTCTTGCTCCTTCTTAATACTAAGTATCCTCCTTTATCACTGAATATATGTATTATGTTTATTTTACATTATTAATCTGTCTGTTCTAATGATTCTACTTCATGAAGCATACACCATTCAGTTTATCTTTTTATGTTTTCAATAGTAGTTGTATCTTCATGTGTCTAATTATTTTGGCCTATGAGGTCATATTCACCAAAGGATATGAGCTAATATATCTGGAAACCTGTGAATAACCACTCTTGACCACTTCTGTTTACTGGAAAGGATTATTTAGCCATTGAACTCTAAAAGCAGCAGCACCAGGAGGAGGCAATTTCTATGCAATCCTCAAGCCCCAGGAGGAACAAGTACCCTGGGGTTGCTGGTTGGCTGGAACCTATTTTTTCTCAGCTCCTCACCCCAGCAGGGCCCCTGTGCGGCCCTGACAGGACCCTACTCACATCAATCTCTGGAGCAGACGTGCAGGCAATCATTGTTTCAAGCCACTGGAAAAAGTCAGGTCAAAAACAAAACTTGAAAGGAAAAACCGTAAAACAATGCATCTTCTCCTGAGTCCTCAGGCCACCCTATATCCAAGGCTAAACCACCTACACACGCACACCAACCCATAACAGTCTCCCCACCCCTGGAGTTTTCATTTTAGTTATTTCCTGAGATCCAGGCTTTCCTCTTACATCTGCAGTGTCTCCATGGTTAGTTTTGGGAAACAGCCAACAGCCCACGTTGCCTCTCCATCCTGACAGAGTATCAAGTAACTGAGCAAAGCAATGAACTCTCTGTGCTACAGTTTAGGAAACTGGTAAAATACTAGAAAACAGGATTATCTGTAAGGATAACTGATGACACTGAGTATAAATCTAACGCTTTTAAAGCAGGACAGGCTCAGTTAAAAATACAAACCTCTAATCCAGTTGTCAGACTAATGCCAACAACACATCTCCACCCCTGAGATATTTCTGGCACAACATAAGCATCGTTGGGAAGCCGTCAACCCTTGAGCAGCCACGTAAGAGTTAAGTCTCGGGCTGGAACGTCTCCTTAGGAGAGGATGAGCTGTCACAGCCTGCGATGCTCACCGCTCTCCTGGGAATCTCTCTCCCTGCTCTGGGTCTGAGGTGCACTTTTTTATTCTGCTCAAGCCTGTGTGTCAGGTGACACCTGGCCAAGCCCACTGCCATTGCAGCAGGCAGGAGGGGACAGGTCCTTTGCCCGCAGCACAGAGGGGCACAAACAAACCACCTCCCTGCAACCCCACTGGCCTGGGGGGCCCTGTGCACTGCTGAAGCCGTCCCTGCCCTGCGTCCTCTCCACGTGAGTAAGTGCTGTTTCATGCCAGCTGTGAGAGTAGTGCCTTTTTGGTGACCCTGACACCTGCAGGCCACAGTGGGCTGACCTCCGGGGTGATGCCTGTGCTCCCCTCTACCAGGCAGGACTCCTCCTCTGAGGTGGTAACATGTGTCACTTGCTCCAAGTACACACATACTCTCAGAATCACAGATTTTTCAGTAAAATTACAGGTGACTTGAACCTATATTCTACTTTTTAGCTAACCACAGTTTCTGCTTTAAAAGGCACAGCCTTGAAACCCTATTGTATAAACCCCGGAGTTGACCCACAACCACTGTCCCCATTCACATTACACTGAAGATGATGGGGGGTGCGGGGAGGAGAGGTGGGTGGGGAGGGGGGAAGGGGAGAGACAGGAAACGCCACCGAGGCAATTAATCCCAAGAACACTGAGCCACCAGGATTCCAAACACTACCAGTAGCAACACCACACCATCACTGGCCTCTGTCTTAGTGGATCCTCCTTTCCAACCTCAGGGTTATACACTAGGACTTTAATGCGTGTGGGGCTGAAAGGGGAAATCAGGCAGGAGGAACACAGTAGTGAACAGTGTGCACCTGAGCTTCAAGTCACACATGCCTGGATTCAAATCCTAGCCCTCACTAGCTTACGACTTTGAAGTGATTATTTAATTCCTTAGGACCTCAACTTCCTCATCTGTAAAATGAGGGGACTAGTTCCTATTTCACATGGCTACTGTAAGAACTAAAAATAATAAATGAAAGAAACTTATAGATATATAATATAGTATGCTATATATAACAAATGCCTTCAATTATTTATTCAGCGAATATGCACTGTGCAAAACAACAGGCTCCATGCTAAGAGCTAGTACTAGTTGTTGCTACTATTAACCACTACTAAAACTACCACCATCACCATTACTATTACTTCTATTATTTCAATTAAATTGACGAGCTTCACTCAGAGTTAATATGCTTACTCTTGAGGCAATTACCCTAAGGGTACATTTACTGGTTTCTCAAATTATTTCAATTCCCAATGGATCCAATCTACTACTTTAAAATATATATATATTTATTTATTACTATATGGTTTTTGGTAAAATGCCACCTCCACAAAGCATCTGCTTCTCATTACTTCTGAACACAGTGCTTATAGTACCATAAAAATAATTACTTTAGGTTCCAAATTTCATTGATCAACTAAACTCAGCCCCAAACAGGATACACATTACTACATTTCTACTACAATATTATCCCCAAAGTAGACAATTCCTTAAAAAGAAATGCATATACATTCATTAATACAAATACACATGGACACCTTGAAACACGTTAGATTATGTCTCTCTTACACTAGTTTCCACCTTCTTGTCCATCTTTACTATGTGAACATTTCATAGAAGAGGGCAGACTTGACACTGATTCAAAACCAAGCTGCACGTTTGTTCCAATTAAAATTTAATATTAAAAGGGGAAATTGACAGTAACGCAATCATAGGAGGGGACTTTAACACCCCACTTTCACCAATGGACAGAGCATCCAAAATGAAAATAAATAAGGAAACACAAGCTTTAAATGATAACATTAAGCAAGATGGACTTCACTGATATCTTTATAGGACATTCCATCCAAAAAGAACAGAGCATACATTTTTCTCAAGTGCGCATGGAACATTCTCCAGGATAGATCATATCTTGGGTCACAAATCTAGCCTTGGTAAATTTAAAAAAATGGAAAGCGTATCAAGTATCTTTTCCGACCACAACGCTATGAGACTAGATATCAATTTCAGGAGAAGACCTGTAAAAAATACAAACACATGGAGGCTAAACAATACACTACTCAATAACGAAGTGATCACTGAAGAAATCAAAGAGGAAATAAAAAAA
>NC_041231.1:64614585-64614767 GCF_002837175.3 Physeter macrocephalus
AAAGCAATTAGAGAAAGAAGAACAAAAAAACCCCAAATTTAGCAGAAGGAAAGAAATTATAAAGCTCAGATCAGAAATAAATGAAAAAGAAATGAAGGAAACAAAAGCAAAAGATCACTAAAACTAAAAGCTGGTTCTTCGAGAAGATAAACAAAATTGGTAAACCATTAACCAGACTCAAC
>NC_041231.1:64616104-64634539 GCF_002837175.3 Physeter macrocephalus
GACTTCAGACTATATTACAAGGCTACAGTAATCAAGACAGTATGGTACTGACATAAAAACAGAAATATAGATCAGTGGAACAGGATAGAAAGCCCAGAGATAAACCCACACACATATGGTCACCTTTTCTTTGATAAAGGAGGGAAGGATATACAGTGGAGAAAAGACAGCCTCTTCAATAAGTGGTGCTGGGAAAACTGGACAGCTACATGTAAAAGTATGAAATTAGAACACTCCCTAACACCACACACAAGAATAAACTCAAAATGGGTTAAAGACCTACATGTAAGGCCAGACACTATCAAACTCTTAGAGGAAAACATAGGCAGAACACTCTATGACATAAATCACAGCAAGATCCTTTTTGACCCACCTCCTAGAGAAATGGAAATAAAAACAAAAATAAACAAATGGGACCTAATGAAACTTAAAAGCTTTTGCACAGCAAAGGATACCATAAACAAGACCAAAAGACAACCCTCAGAATGGGAGAAAATAGTTGCACATGAAGCAACTGACAAGGGATTAATCTCCAAAATTTATAAGCAGCTCATGCACCTCAATAACAAAAAAAAAAGTCAGAAAGAGAAAAACAAATACCGTATGCTAACACATATATATGGAATCCAAGAAAAAAAAAATGTCATGAAAAGACTAGGGATAGGACGGGAATAAAACACAGACCTACTAGAGCATGGACTTGAGGATATGGGGAGGGGGAAGGGTAAACTATGACGAAGTGAGAGAGTGGCATGGACATATATACACTACCAAACATAGGGTGGATAGCTAGTGGGAAGCAGCCGCATAGCACAGGGAGATCAGGTAGGTGGTTTCTGACCACCTAGAGGGATGGGATAGGGAGGGAGGGAGGGAGGCAGACGCAAGAGGGAAGAGATATGGGAACGTATGTATATGTATAACTGATTCACTTTGTTGTAAAGCAGAAACTAACACACCATTGTAAAGCAATTATACTCCAATAAAGATGTTAAAAAAAAAAGATCCATAGGTGAATTATATGCACATTAAATCTTAAGCACTTATTTAGCTTATAACTTTTTCTTTATAACACTATATTTTGTCTTTTGTTTCATTTGATTGAATTTTTAAAAACTACTATGTACCTGATGTAACAAGTTAAACATAAAATTGTACGTGTAAAAAGTTAATAAATACTCCCATCCTAGCTACCTGTGATAATCAATGTTAAATGTTGACTGTGTACCCTACATCTTAGTCTACATTCATACATACTCAAACAAAAAATACATGTGCAGTTAAGAGATTAAAAAAAATTAATTTTAAGCTGATTAGAAGACATTTTTGTTGTAACTTTCTAGCGGAATTGTCAGAACTTCACTAGTGATCTTTTACCTTGTTTTTCTGATGCAACAGTGACTAAAAATTCAATGGCTAAATAAATGTCACAAAAATAAATATTAAATGCTTCTGCCACTCAATAAACAAGTTTTTCTGAAATGTTTTATTTGGGGAATATGAATAAAATCCTTATGCTTCTAACTAGAAGAAATTAAATGTATCCTCTATGTGGGGGGAAGAAGAGATTATGGCTCCAGCAACTTTTATATAAATAATCAACCACAGAAATATCTGTTGAGTGTCTACTCAATTTTGATCTGTTTTCCCCTGACATGCACCTCACCAGACCAAGCTGCTTCACTTGGTGAAATAATGCTGGTGTTCTAGTGTTTTCTAAGATCTCATTTCTGATGTGCAGGTTTGTCACTCAGTGTGAAATATGACTGGTTGGGTTATAAAGACAATACAACTGCTGGGGAAGTGGGCCATGTCACATTCACTGGACACATCAGAACGTGTCCATGGCGCCCAGTGTCCTCTGGAAGCCAAATCTCATGTCTCTGCTCGGGCCGGGTCTCTTAATTATCAACTCTCCCTAAGGATAAGTATAAGAACAGGAGGCTCCAGGTGTCTGCTCTCTTGCTTCCTGCCCCCAGTCTCATGCACCTCCACCCTATACTCCCCTTTGTCGTGCCAGCGATAGGCTTAAATACAAACGTGCTCTGCTTTTCCCTTGAATAAATCTTTTTTTTTTTGCAGTACGTGGGCCTCTCACTGTTGTGGCCTCTCCCGTTGCGGAGCACAGGCTCCAGATGCGCAGGCCCAGCGGCCATGGTTCACGGGCCCAGCCGCTCCGCGGCATGTGGGATCTTCCCAGACCGGGGCACGAACCCGTGTCCCCTGCATCGGCAGGCGGACTCTCAACCACTGCGCCACCATGGAAGCCCTCCCTTGAATAAATCTTGTAAGTGACTCCTCCCTGCCTTCAAGATACACCCCCACCCTTAGCCTGGTCTGCCTCTCATTCAGCAGCATCCCTCACCCACTCCTCCTCCCTGAGGCTTTGTGCTCCAGCCACTCTGAACCCCCATCCTCAGCACTGGTCCAGGAGGCTCCAGGAGCTCCACGCTTCTGTTCTGTGGATCCCAGTCCTCCCTATACACACTCCACCCCTCTGCGTTCCTTACAAGCCTCCCAGGAAACATCTCCATAACCTATCTGTCCCAGCCATAACCTGACAGTTGACGACTCCCTCCTGTGCTTCGCAAACGTGTATGTTTGCTTGTCGCTCTCCCTCTCCTGGACTCCAAGCTCCCTGAGGGCTGCTCATCTCTGCCCCCATAAATGCAGCACAGAGTTTACACTCAATAAACGACTCTGTCAAATGAATGAACTAGCCTCGGCATGTAAGGAAACTGTCCTGCACACAGTAAGCACTCATTAAATACCTACCAAATAAACAAATAAATGGATAATTCTCTAGCGATCAGTAATGTGTGGACCACTACAGACATTCCTATTTCCTATGACCTAAGAGTTCTCAAAATACAGATTAAACATTTTCCTATCTTCTATTCTGCATTGGAGACCTAAAACTCAAAGAACAAGAAAATACAGCACTATACTTACCAGCCCTTTCCATCGACCAGTATCCGCTCAGATCTACGTTAATGGTTACAAACATCAAATGTTGAACTAATTTACACTACCTGTCTCTGTCCACCTACATTAGGCAGAACTCTCAGAGGCAAGGAACAGACACCAAAGTCTAACCACCTGAGGAGGAAAACAGCAACTGTTAAAAGGAGTCCAGGGGCTTCCTTGGTGCAGTGGTTGAGAGTCCGCCTGCTGATGCAGGGGACACGGGTTCGTGCCCCGGTCCGGGAGGATCCCACATGCCATGGAGCGGCTGGGCCTGTGAGCCGTGGCCGCTGAGCCTGCGCGTCCGGAGCCTGTGCTCCACAGTGGGAGAGGCCACAGCAGTGAGAGGCCTGCGTGCCAAAAAAAAAAAAAAAGGAGTCCAGGCTGGAGCAGCTCAGAGAATCTCAGGAAGAGCTACAGCAAACAGGGCAGTGGCAGGCCTCACAGAACAGAGCCCAGGCTCTGCCTATCAGCTCAGTTCGGGGAAAGATATCCTAGACTAACCACCCTGGCCAGAAGGATGTGAAGCTATGATTTCCCAGCCTATGTGACAGGGTCGCAGAACCTGGGCCTCCTTCTACTAATCACCCCACACAGCTAAACCACTAGTCAAATATCCCCAAAACACCAGCTCCACAGTAAACGTCTTTACAACTTAACTGGCAAGGATCCATCCACTCATCAATAATGGGTCACTGTTCTAGGTGCTAAGGACAGAACCATGAATAAGGCAAAGTCCCTGCCCCCTGGTGGTGGAGACAGTAAACAAACACAAAGTTTAAGGTCAGGACAGTAAGTGCGGTAATGACAATGGCCAGGGGAGGGGTGATGAGGAAGGCTTGGGAGGTCCAGGCTACTGTAGGCAGGAAAATTTCTCTTAGAACATGACACCCAAGGAGAGAGACCCGAATACAGTGAGGGCCCAAACCATCTAAACATCTGGGGGAAAACATTACAGGATGAGGGAAAAACAAACACCTGAAGTCCAAGTGTGAACACAGAAAGCTGGAAAGGAGTGGTCCCAGGGGAAGGAAGAACAAGAACGACCCTGAAACAAGGACCGGATGGAACGGCTAGTGAGGCCATCAGGAAACGGGATTTCACAAAATGACACTGAGCAGACAGATAGGAACCACACTGTGCTTTTAGATCATGGTTAGGAGTCGGGATTCTTTATCCTGAAGGTGATAAGAAGCCATGTGTCTTCTCATCCCAAACAAACTACTTTTACTTGAGACTTGTAGCTACGCCTTCTTATTCTAGAACAACAAGGACAGCAAAGCAACTACAACAGCTAATGACAGCATAATCTCTACAACAATCCCTGCCTCTACTATTTACTTTCTGAACATCTGTGTAAATACTATAATGCATCAGGTTTCTGAATCTGTTATAAAAATATTTTGTACAATCATCCCAGTGAAAAACATGATTTTAATTTTCCATGTTCTAAAGCTTTTAAATCTATTTAAACTCAAACAAGGTCAAAATATTGTTTGTGAATAAGCAGAATGAAGTAAATAAATTTTTAACTATTAATAGCAACCAACAATCATAGGATAGAGTATTTGAAATAGCATGAGGTACTGTTAAATCAGTAAATAAAATGATACAAAGCCTAATACTATTTTAATGACATCAGAACTACTTAATATCTTAGTCACTTAAGCATCAAACTCAGGCCACTTCATTTATTTACTTTTTTTGTTAACTACTTCTACAACACAATTAAATTGTCTTCTTGTGCCTCTGTTCAATACTGGCTCACATTGCATTGTAAGTTATATAACGTTTCAAAGAAAATAAACATTTCAATTTACAACAAAGGTACTTCTGCTGGATGAAACACCAAGCCTCAGGGATGGATGATGCTGTACCGCCAACAACCAGTGCCTCCCCAATCAAAAGCCCTACATGCAACATAGCAAACAGAATCGCCTTCACTGTTCCCATTCTCTTATCCCATTCTGTTCCTTCTTTTGCTTTCTAGGCCCACAGAATGTCATAATCTACACTGAATTCAGTCAATATTAACGCTGCCTTTCGCCAGCAATCCTTTCCTCCACCCAGGATTTTCACTAGGAAATCTTAGCTTCTGGTTTATCTGACAGTCATAAATTTTGATTTAGGTGGCGTTTTTTTAAGCTTTGGATCATATGTGATTAGCGTGTTTTCATGTTCACCATAATATTTTTGTTAAATATAATTTCTAAGATATATAGGTAGACAGCTGTGTGTCCCTTTTAAAACCAGCCCACTGATAGGATTATAAGATATATTGTTTATGTTGCAGGCATTTCTTTTTGCTGCTGCTGCTGTTTAAACATTTTAATGAAAGACTGTATTGTGCTCATATCCTGAGGCTTTAATCAAAGCCACAGTTTACAAAATGAAAAATCTGGAATCATCCAAAATGTCTTATAAAAAACAATCTACTTTCCTAAGAGGATCAAGGTGGCCATCGGACTGGGCCCCAATCTCCTTGCTCAAAAAATCTCTATATGTGGCACATCCTTCTCGTCCTTTCCTTCTGAGTCCACGAACGATGGACCCAGGCAGAGGCAATGCCTCCTCCTGTCTCTTGATGCTGTCCCTAGGGTGGTGCCCTCTCACCTTGCTTCTTCCTCTCCAGCACCCTTGCTCTGCAGCTTTGAGATGACTTGCTCTCACCTGCATTTTAAATCATTCAAGGTCTTACTGGTTCCTCGTTTCTCTTCATATAAGCATGCTTATTTCTCCTGTGTTTAAAAAAAAAAAAAAAAAAACCCCAAACTTACTGCCGACATTAACACCTCAATCCCTCCGGCTCAGGCACCTTCACGTCCCAGCGGACTGCACTGCTTCCCATACCTTTCTTCTAGCCACATCTTCCTCCATCTTCCATGGGACAGAACCCTGCTAGCCACCAACATCTATTAAATTGGTCCCTCCTAGGCTTCCTTCTAAAGCTGGTTCATGTATTTCTTTGGTTTACTACTGCCCATGTCCAAGCAAAAGGTGAAGTATCATCTCTCTGTATTTGATCTTCAAATAGTTCTAGCCCTAACCTTTCAAAGCTACAGACTCAGATTTATAACTTCCTTCTGGACACTTCCACTCGAATATGCCAGGTACACTCAAAATGATATTGAACCAAATTCGTCATTGTCCCAAAACTAAAAACAAAATTCTGAATTTACTTTTGTCAACAATACCCCAACCATTCATCACCAAACACCAATACCCAAGTTTTCATTATACTTTCTCTCTCCATGTTCTTTACTGTACACATCCACACAGACATTCCCACCATCCCCCTCTGCTCTTAAACACACGTCATGCATCTATGACTCCAACTCTCAGCCCACAAGGTTCTCTCCACCTGGATCACCTGCCTAACTCAATCCTTCCACCTCATCTCTAGCTAAGGAAATCCTACTCACCCCTTAAGGCGCATTTCAGATGGTCTCTTCTTCCATCACACCTTTCCTGCCTCCTTCAACAGGGTATCACCTCTCCTTCTGCTGAATGCCATAACTACTCCTTCTAGAATGGAAATGCCATGCTCAAGCTGATAGTGTAGTTATTTGTTTTCGCTTCTTGTCACACTACATGGTCTCCATATTCACAGCTACACACTACTCATCTTTTCATCTTGCCTGGCCTCTAGCTGGTGACCTTGCAGATGGTACATAATAAATATTGGCTAGATTTTCAACAGGCAAAGTATTTTGCAAATCTTAAAAACACATACACACACACACACTTAAGTATGCTGTCAGGTCTTTATCTACAATCCCCTTAGCCATCTAAGCACCATTATGAGGACTGTGGTACACTTGAATGTTCTTTAAATGCCACATGTATATGGGACACTATATCCAGCTGTGAGAGAAGAAAAAAAAGCTTTTGCCCCTTGCAAGACAGCAATAACAGCATTTTAGATTATGCTTAAAAGTCTATCTTTTAGAAATCTCCAAGGAACAGCTGCAAATTATTTCCTGCTCAGACAGAAAAAATCATTAGTTCTCTTTCTACTCAAGTTAAGACCTGAGAAACAAGACGAATCATGAAAAGGGTATGAATAAAAGCAGTCGACATGTAACTTTTCCAATTCCTATTCTTCTTGAAAGAATTATTTTAAGTTTTGATTTTTTTTGAGCAGTTCACAAACACATTAACCAAGTAACTATGGTCAATCAAGCAATTTCAAATGTGTTATTATACATATGTATATATGTGTATACATGCACACACACACATATTAGAAAGACAACCACTTAATGCTCAGAATTATCAACACTCAAATAAATCAGATGATCTATTCTTTTCCATTCCTTCCAGTTTTATTGAGACATAGTTGACATGCAGCACTGTATAAGTTTAGGGTGTTCAGCATAATGATCTGTCTTATATACATCATGAAATGATGACCACAATAAGTTTAGTGAACATCCATCATTTCATACAGATACAAAATAAAAGAAAAAACACGTTTTTCTTGTAATGAGATCCCTTCGGATTTACTCTCTTAACTTTCATATATAACATATAGCACTGTTAATCATATTCATCATGTGCTACATTACATCCCTAGTACTTATTCATCTTATAACTGGAAGTTTGTACCTTTGACCACTTTCACCTAATGCCCCCTTCTCCCCACCCCCTGCATCTGGTAACCACAAATCTGATCTTTTTTTCTATGAGATTCTTTGTTTATTTGAAGTGTAATTGGCCTACAACACTATATTAGTTCCTGCTACACAACATAGTAACAGGTATTTATATACATTATAAAAAGAATGCTCTATTCTTAATGCATACACTTTCTTCCCATTTTCAGACCAGCTACTAAAACTTATACAGAATGACGCTAATAAATGTTTAACTAGAATACAGTTTAATCGAGTCTCTTCACTCTCCAGGAGAGTCAGTAAGACAGCCACAAAATAGGGACAACCACGTCAGAGCCAAAGGCACATAGGCTTGGAGATGCTGAGAAGCCTACCCAAGGGAACAGTTAGACTGGCATTGCCAAGCTTCACACTCAGGTCTCTGTGACTCCAGAGTAGATACAAATTCCAACTCCCCACACCCCACTAAAGTTCACTTTCAAATTTACAGATAAGATACATTCTTATAAAGGGAAAATTAAATAATATTAGTAGAGTCAGGTTAATATCTATGTGTTTTTGTGTGTATCAAAAATATACAGGTGATATACCCCTTATTTGTTCAACTTGTTAAAAACAGATGTACAGTATTTCATAATTTAAGAAGAATCTAACATAAAATAATAAGACAAAGCAGTATGACAGTGGTGGGGAACACAGATAATGGGATTAGTCAAGTTTACATGACCTCTGGAAAGTTGCTTAGCCTCTCTGAGCCTCAGCTCTTAATCTGTAAATCGCAAAACCCCTACACCTCATAGGACCGTGGGTGTTAAACATATGCACATTATCTGGCTTATAGTAAACAACCATAGCCATTACTGCTATTTTATTGTTGATTATTATTTATATTTCAGAGCAGTGCATGATTCTGAATTATCACTGATGCACTGAATATCTACTATAGCTATGGGCAAGGAATATGACGCTATCTAAAACGTAAACAGCTTACAGCTTAAGAGGGATGTATGATACTTACTTTAAAAATACTGCTTATAATCACATATACACACTACTTGCTTTATGCTGACTTCTTCCATAGAAATTACTGCTTGGCTGTAAACAAACAAATCCCCTATCACCACTCACTTGGAGTACTATAGCTTCCTGTCTATCATTCTACCCTTAAAAACCCACAGTCATTTACAGTTTAACTAAATACCTATGACTACTATTGTTGCTGTTGGTAGAATACAGCTAGGAGACATGTGAATGTGAAAAATTACATGTGAATGTAGTATAAAATAACTCATTTAAAAATTGTAAAACAAATGCTATACAAATGGAAGGCATTTTAGTTTCCTTTGAAGAGTGGAAGAGAAGCTACTTTCTATGGATTTTAAGTTTTAAGGAAAATTTTTGATTTCTGATGCTGTTACTTCTGAAGATATCTTTATACTACTTTTAAACGAATATATAGGCTTCAAATTATAACCACACAGTACTATTCGTACTTCAAAAACTAGGAATTAAATTTTGCAAAATTCTTAAAATCCAACTCCTTTACAAAGTTAATAACTAAGATCTCTTCCCAGTTTCTTACAGTTTATTATGAAGTTTTAAATCACATAACCATATTATTTAAACTACATGATATTTAAATCAATGGATGAAGACATCCTACACAATTTTTAGCAAAGAGCAAGAGAAGTACACAGCTGAGCATTCATCTTTCACAGCTAACAACACCGCATTACAAATACAATGACAGTGATGTTGTGAATGTTTTATATGGTATAATATTATATAACATTAACCAACAGTAAAGGATGACATGCTAGCTAGAACATCTAACTGAAGCAGATGAATGCATTTCAAAGCATCCTAGAGAGACTTTCTCTTGTGGACTGTAGTTCACTCAAGCACTACAACTGGTATTTATGCAACGCTTATCAGAATATGCAGAAGCTACAAGGTCTCCCATCCATTAAACGTGCCTTTAACTTGAATTCCAGTTGAATTAAATAGGACATTATCACTGTGCAATTTTGGTGGCCGAATGTACCATTTCTGAACATTTCCGTATAACTTGATACTCTAAGTTTTTAGATCCATTATGACCTATGACCTTCAAGATTCTAATATTTTAATATTTATTAGTTTTAAACTGAAAAAACTCCAAAACAACTCAGATTCATATTTTACTATTTAAATTCATGCGGGGGAGGGGATGAACTTGCTGAATAAAGCACCCAAAGCCACTGCAAGGAGAGTAAGGCCAAGGGGCCAGAACTGGCAGTCACAACCCACACACAGAAACAACACTTTCCTTCCCCTGAACTTGAGTTACAGCACAGGTCACACATGATGCCATGTCTTCTATGTTTTTCCACATATGTGTGATAAAAATCTAGACCAGGGACTTCCCTGGTGGGCCAGTGGTTAAGAATCCGCCTGCCACTGCAGGGGACATAGGTTTGAGCCCTGGTCTGGGAAGATCCTACATGCCACGGAGCAACTAAGCCCGTGTGCCACAACTACTGAGCCTGCACTCTAGAGCCTGCGAGCCACAACTACTGAAGCCCATGCACCTAGAGCCCGTGCTCCACAACACGAAAAGCCACCACAGTGAGAAGCCCGCGCACCGCAAGAAGAGTAGCCCCCGCTCACCACAACTAGAGAAAGCCCACACACAGCAATGAAGACCCAATGCAGCCAAATATAAATTTTTAAAAAAACCCATCTAGCCCAGTTCTGTGCACTCAGTAGTAAATGCTGGAGAGATTGAGGTAGGAGATAGATGGGCCCCTGGGCTAGACATCTGGTGTTTGTCAAGTGGAGTAAACATGAAGCTTTGTTCTCACCCAGACACTCCAAGGACAAAGCTAGTGGCAGAAGCTGAGCTCTGCTGAAGGAAAGAGATAAAGTGCCCACTCCTGAGGTCAAGGAAAACTTCCATGTCTGCACATGTGCAGAAAGGCTCCTTGGAGGTCAAAAAGGGAGGAGTGCCACCCCATAATAAGCATGGACATGCACCCACAGGCCTCTGAGCGGGGATCCATCTTTTTTTTTTTTAACATCTTTATTGGAGTATAACTGTTTTACAATAATAGTGTGTTAGTTTCTCCTTTACAACAAAGTGAATCAGTTATACATATACATATGTTCCCATATCTCTGGGGATCCATCTTAGCAAAAATTTGTGCATGCATGTTGGGGAGACCAGTCAGGGACCAGTAAGGTGTGAAAAAAGAAATGAGATAATTGGTCAAAGACCGGGCAGGACTGTCCTGTATAAGTGATTTAAATCACCTCTTTACTGTGCTCCTCCTCATTAGAGAGGATGCCCACACCTTGTCTCTCTGGGTGTGTATCTCTGCCTTGCTTCTGTCTTAAATAAACAAACGGCTTCTCTGTGTGCTCTCCCATTGTGCTGTGTCTTTAATAATAAACTTTGTACCTGTTTTTACAGTTTCTGCCTCCTTGAAAGACCCAGATGAAATGTCTTATATAAATGATTTAACCACCTCTTTACTTCACTCCTCCTCATTAGGGAGGATGCCTATACTCTTTCTCTCCGGGTGTGTATCTCTGCCTTGCTTCTGTCTTAACTACACAAACTGTTTCTCTGTGTCTCTCCCACATGTTGTGCTGTGTCTCTAATAATAAACTTTGTACCTGTTTTTACAGTTTCTGCCTCCTTGAAACATTCTTGCTTTCAAACGGGGGAAAGAGCTAGGGCCACTTTGCTTCTAGCCTCTAGCCCCTGGTGGCCTAGCAGTTAGGATTCCTGATTTTCATCCAGGCTACCCAGGTCCAATTCCTGGGCAGGGGACTAAGATCTCTCTTCAGGACCACTCACTGCTGTCTCTCCGAGATCAGGAAGACTGGCTCCATTTCACCCCGGTGAGTGTGCAGATGGGCCTGTCCTCATGGGTGTGACTGCAGACTTGGCCCCGGCTGCAGCTGTCAGCACAAGGCTGGGAGTCAGGGGATGAGACACAGAAGCCAGAACACCTTCCCCAGGCTGTTATGTCCCCACACTAACTCAGCGACCGCTACAGACGAACACTGCAATGTCACTAGGCAACGGGAGGGGACCAAGTATGGAGGCTGCTGCTGCAGGGATGAACCTGAAAACACTACGCTGTGAGAGAGAAGGCCGTCACAAAACACCATGTGCCGTACGATTCCATTTACACCAAAGCCCCCAGAGTAGGCACACCTAGAAGCAGCGAGACAGGTGGACTGAGCGATGGAAATGTTCTGAGGCTGACTGAGGTGACGGACACACAGCTTTATGAATCTATTAAAAACCAATGAATTGTACACTTTATATGGGTGAATTTTGTTGTATGTGAATTATATCTCAATAAGAGTGTTAGCAAAAAAAGAAAACAAAAACAAAAACCAGAATACAGTAACCAAACCGCACTGAGGCCTGTAAGGGAACCGTCGTAACCGCTCCCTGCAGCCTTTCTGGAGCCCTTCCCTCTGCCAAGCCCCGAGAGAGCCTGCAACCCCAGTGCCTTGTCCATCAGATGTGAAGAAAGGACGCCCAGGGCAGGAGGTCGCCTGGCGCTCGCGAGGAAAGAAAACAAGAGAGGCGGAGGCCAAACTGTCCGAGAGCTCCTAGGAGGGAAGGGGTACCGGTAGCGAGCCTCGCAGCAATGGGGTGAGAAGCCACAGGCCTGGCTCTTCCCCACTGTCCACTCTCCTCCTGCCCATAAACCTGGGACGGGAACAGCGTGTCCTCCTCCCGATGTTAGTGTGCACACGGGGCACCGTGTGCAGGCCTGCCTAACGCTGCGGCTGCCACTACCACAGTTACTAATAAACATCCTCCCCTCAGAACTGCTTACAGGAGGATTTTAGACCACCCGCCTCAGCGAGATTACTTCCAAATCCATCCAAATAAAAGACAGCAAAGCAGCATTAGTAGTTGACAAACACTAACCCTATTTTCAAATTCAAGATGAATTTGTACTTACTACACCTCCCCCCTCCTTATAAACAGAGTGGATAATACTTATAAATTCCTCAGGTGTGTGAAATCTAAACAAAATGAAGTTTAATGAGTAATTTGCAAAAAAGATGTAATAAAAACACTATAAATCCATATTTTAAAAACTTTTCTAAGTCAAAATGTAATCTTAAATATTCACAGGGAAAAAAGTCAACAAAGCCTAACTGAGAAGCAGGTCCCTGACAGGGTTAGAAACCGGTTGAATTTAGCAAAGAAACCTTGGATTAGACAGTCTTCACATGGGAATAAAATGGTGAAGTTAGAAAAATTAAGGGAGTCGCCAGGGAACTGCCTGTCCCTGAATAGAATTAGACCATCACAGAAGCCCAAGAGGAAAGAACGCAACCTGATTTTGTTCATTTGTTTTGCTTGATCATATTTTCTACTTCCAGAAGGAATATGGGAATATGAAGCCAAAACAAAGGAAAGAGAAAGAATAACTTTTCAAGGGAAAAGCCACCAAATAGCACTGAACAGATATGTGTTTTCATTCTTGGCTACACATTAGATTCAACAAGGAGCCAACCCTTGAAACCATCCAGGCCCGGTATTTAATTGCTGTGGGTGGGGCTGGAGGGCTTTTGGTTTTTGGTTGGAGGTGAACCTAAAGATCAGCTGGGGTGAGGACCACCGAGCTGTGCCTGGCATAGTACAGCAGGGCACGGTGCTCAGGGGGTGGTAGACATCGGTGGATAAACACATCTGATTAAGGCTCTGCATTTTCCCATCTGCAACTCCTCATCACCAGACCAGAAGCTCCTCCAGTTACCTCAGCAGCCTACAAAGGGAACCAGCTTCGGCGCTGCACATTAAAGCCAACTGAGAATTCCTTACTGCACCAAGTAACCCTGATGAGATTCTAAAAGACAGGACTCACTATTTAGCATAAGAACTAATGGAAGCAATTCTTCAAAAGGAGAATTTAGGTTTACTGAAGCAGAAAAACAAAAGCCTTTAATATGAAGCTGTAATTAATGGGTATTATAAATCATAGCAGTACATCTGTGATTTCAGGTTTGTGGGCTGCACTGCCTGCAACACACAGGAATTCAACAAAAAGTGGCCTCCCGCGTATAATTGCCTTTCTTGGAGAAAACCAATTTGATCCCAAAGAGGTTGGAAAGGAATGCAGATAATTACACACACTTACAATACAATTGCTTCCTGTTCTCCAAAGCAAACTTTTAAAAGTTATGCTTTTATTTTAAGCAAAATAATTTTTTCTTCAACTACCCCTTTTTATGTTTAATCTAATAGAATAGTAAGGCCAAATTTTCACATTTGCCTATGATATATTTAATTAGTTACCCTGAGACTTGAACATTCTAAGATTTCATACTGATTAAATCCCTCTCTTCCCGCAAGTCGAATGATGCATCACGTAAAACTGCCCCAACATAAAAATTCAAATCAAGAAGGATTTGAAAGGCTCCATTTTTAGGATGTAACAAGCAGAGTACCCTGGTAGGGACCCACTAAAGGCCAGCAGGTTGGCAATCTCTACTCCACACTTGACCTCCACTCAGCAGGGAAGGCCAGCCCTAGGTAAAACTTGGCCTTTTTTGAGGTCCCTCTCTGCCCTCTGGGGCAAAATTCACACTTACAGCTCCAAGTTCACCCTCAAGGTCTGTCCCTCCATCCTATCCATCTATCTGTCCTATCCATCCATCAAAGTCAGCTAACTGGTGGCTGACTCCAGAATAACTCCAGTTAAAGGCAGGCCTCGTTTACAGGTTTTAAGTTATTGGCTGGTCAACAGTGACGGCTCTCCAGAAAAACTGCGCATCCCAGAACAAGTGTTCCCAAATAAACACTATTAAAGGCTGCTTTATAATAACTTGCATCTTTTCAAATGTCTGGCTTAAGTTTCCCTTCCTCTCTTATCTTGAATGAAATATGTAAAATTCAACTTTTCATGTATGTAATAAATATTATCATCACACAAAGAAGCTCTCTTCCTGAAGTGTTACGCTTAACTTGTTCCAAGGAAAAGAAGGTAATTTGATGATTCACCTGGTTCAGTTTAACTTTATAACGTGGAAGGATGCACACCACTGTTTCTCCAGCCTCCTTCAGGAGCTGTGAAGCACGCGCCACCACTGGCCTGCCCTGCACTGCAGGATTCCACCTTCCATGCAACCGGAAAGAACAGCCTCAGCAGGGACAACACCCATGTCAGCGAAACACTAGACAGTCAATCCCTTCCCTTCTCCCCACCCTTCTCAGCTGTATTCTCAGTTTTGCCTACTCTGTACCTCCTCCTCTCCTTTAACCATGCTTTTATTACCAATGTTTCTACCTTATTTTGAACCCGTTCTACCGCCATTCTTTTTCTCACTACTCACTTTTCTCTAGATTCTCTCTCTCTGACCTCCTCCTTTCTCCAGGGCACTTCTTCCACCCCCACCCAACCGTTCTGCCTTCCTGCCCTGTTACTCGCCCTGGCTCTCCTGCTCTCCCCCTGCCTTAGCATCTCCCTCCACTAGCCCCTTAGTGCCCCATCCTGGTGTCCTTCCCAGGAGCTCACACCCCATGTCAACAGCCAAGCACCATTCCCAAACCAGGTGCTCCCTGGAGAAAGGCAAGATCTAAAATTCCAAGGGACTAGAAAAATTAGACTCTGGATTTTTTTTTAAAAAAGATAATATCTCACACTATACAACTGTCACATGGGACCAACTCAATTCTTATTATAATTATAATTTTCCACCAATACTTTCACAAAAATTGAGTATAGAGAATTAGGTTCTGATCTCAAAGAATTAAGTAGGTGGTATTTATTCATCTCTGTAACTGCACCCTGGAAGCTACCACAGGGACTCGTTCTGGGAAGTTCGTATGAGGAAGGGGAGTTGGGAGGAGGAATACGTGAAGAGCCAAACACCAAGAAGGAGGCATGACCTTCATGAAAACCTAGAATCCAGGCACTACTGGACCATAAAAGCAAAAGCACAAGATAACAGGTTGTAACTAAAGTTAATTTTAACTAAAATCTAATAAGATTTTAAAAGACAATGGACATTAATTCCACCAAACTAGAATTAATATCTGCTAACATGGAGGCTACATGCAATTATTTAATAAATACCTTTTCTGGTATAAATTCTCAGTGGAATTTAAAGATTAAAGCAGAATCCTGGGATTTCAGGTTTCCAAAGCCATTCTGAAATATGATGATTCTTTACTCTCTACACATCATTCTACCAAGCAGCAATGTTCTAGTATTTAGTTCTGTTAGAAATTACCTAAACAATCAGGAAAAAAATTTCGCCCCCCACATCTTACTTAAAGCAATGAGCCCACTAAAAATCCAAGCCAACTAATCTGTGATGGAATTTAAATGAAGGGCCACCTGGCTCTCAGAACATAGCACCATGGACAAGCAGGTTATCCAGAGTGAGGAAATAAAAGTATTTTCAAATATTTGTAAGATGTGGCTGAAAAGATTAAGGGAAAATGGAAAGTACTTCTGATAAAATGCCACAATGGTCAAATCTACCCACACTATTGTTTCAGGAAGCAGAATTTATTAAACACTATTTGTCCAAAAGATAATCTATGTTTCTAAAGGTGAACTTCAGTTAAAATGAAATGCCTCCTTTAACAGGTCAGGGTAACTCAACCTACTTTATTTTTAGCTTCCAATGTACCAGACATTGACAGATAAAGCTCTTGATGGGTAATTTTACAAAAGAGCAAAATTTAAAAGGATGAGAGTACTGAACCAAGTATGTTCAAATGTGGACAGAGGAAGTTTATAACCCTGTGTAGCTGGAGTCTTTTTAAGACTTAAGATACTTTGCTACGTTCCTAATAACAGTATATATTTGTTAATAAATTAGTAACATTTTCAAAAGAGAAATTAATATGTAAGTACAAATTATTACGTTTTAAACACATAGCTATAAACACATGGAAAACTGAGTAACCCTTCTGCTAATATTTGTTAAAATATTCAACATGAATTCAAATCTCTAGCATCAGACCCTGGCTCTCAGTGCTCATTCTGAATCAAGGACAAAAACTCATTCTACTTTCATACCTTGTATACAAAACAGCTTAATTCTCCAAAAATCAGTAAGTCAAATATTTGACTGCTCTGTACACTCTGGTTAGAGAATTCACATCAGGTCACAGTGTTCTACCTGCTCTTTCAAGTTTTTCACATGAACAGTCAATATCGGGGCTGAATTTTCCCAGGTTTAAATGTCACTCTCAGTTCTCACTATAATGCTGACAAAAACCACAAATTAGATTCAGGAGTGTTTTTATACGGAGGGAGGGTGGTGAGACTCTCCCTGCTGTGAAAATACCAATAGTTCAGTTGGCACAACATCTTCCCTTTGGAAAGTGTCCACTTCAGGGACCCAGAGCTAATGGTCCAGGAAGGAGAGTCTCCCGGGCAGAGGGGGCTGCAGGGGGAGGCACGCCCGCGGTCCTTCCCTGGGCAGGAGTGGGCACCAGGACCAGCGATGACCTTGACCGTGTGGAGAGGCCTGCGATGGCGGCAGTGGATGAGATCCCCACCCACACACCAGATGTCCCTGCAGAGCCGCCTCCCCCATAACTGCTTCACCCTCGGGGAGGCTCTGCAGCAGTTTATGACCAAATGTGCCATAAGCCTGGGGTCAAAGCCTGAGGTCCTGAATGAAGCAAGTCAATCCAAAAGAAATGAGACAGCAAGTGAGTTCAGCATCTCGATAAAAAGAATGTGCACTTTGGCCCCAGACACGCATGAGGAAACAGTTCTATAACTGCCCAGTAAAAAAAGAAATGCTTGGTTCTACAAGACCCACCTTCAGTTATCACTCAACAAGTGTATGTCATAGCATCAGTCAGGGTACTAAGTTGTCAGCAACAGATTCCAACCAACACACTCAGGCAGAAAAAGTAATCTGTTAAAAAGGATATGTGTGCCTGTCCAGTTTTCCCAGCACCACTTATTGAAGAGGCTGTCCTTTCTCCACTGTACATTTCTGCCTCCTTTATCAAAGATAAGGTGACCATATGTGTGTGGGTTTATCTCTGGGCTTTCTATCCTGTTCCATTGATCTATATTTCTGTTTTTGTGCCAGTACCATACCATCTTGATTACTGTAGCTTTGTAGTATAGTCTGAAGTCAGGGAGCCTGATTCCTCCAGCTCCGTTTTTTGTTCTCAAGATTGCTTTGGCTGTTCGGGGTCTTTTGTGTTTCCATACAAATTGTGAAATTTTTTGTTCTAGTTCTGTGAAAAATGCCAGTGGTAGTTTGATAGGGATTGCATTGAATCTGTAGATTGCTTTGGGTAGTAGAGGCATTTTCACAATGTTGATTCTTCCAATCCAAGAACATGGTATATTTCTCCACCTATTTGTATCATCTTTAATTTCTTTCATCAGTGTCTTATAGTTTTCTGCATACAAGTCTTTTGTCTCCTTAGGTAGGTTTATTCCTAGATATTTTATTCTTTTTGTTGCAATGGTAAATGGGAGTGTTTTCTTAATTTCACTCTCAGATTTTTCATCATTAGTGTATAAGAATGCCAGAGATTTCTGTGCATTAATTTTGTATCCTGCTACTTTACCAAATTCATTGATTAGCTCTAGTAGTTTCCTGGTAGCATCCTTAGGATTCTCTATGTATACTATCAGTAATCAAGACAGTATGGTACTGGCACAAAAACAGAAATATAGATCAATGGAACAGGATAGAAAGCCCAGAGATAAACCCACACACATATGGTCACCTTATCTTTGATAAAGGAGGGAAGGATATACAGTGGAGAAAAGACAGCCTCTTCAATAAGTGGTGCTGGGAAAACTGGACAGCTACATGTAAAAGTATGAAATTAGAACAATCCCTAACACCA
>NC_041231.1:64634607-64647000 GCF_002837175.3 Physeter macrocephalus
GAGGTTCCTTAAAAGACTACAAATAGAACTACCATATGACCCCGCAATCCCACTACTGGGCATATACCCTGAGAAAACCATAATTCAAAAAGAGTCATGTACCAAAATGTTCATTGCAGCTCTATTTACAGTAGCCAGGACATGGAAGCAACCTAGGTGTCCATCAACAGATGAATGGATAAAGGAGATGTGGCACATATATACAATGGAATATTACTCAGCCATAAAAAGAAATGAAACTGAGTTATTTGTAGTGAGGTGGATGGACCTGGAGTCTGTCATACAGAGTGAAGTAAGTCAGAAGGAGAAAAACAAATACCGTATGCTAACACATATATATGGAATCTAAGAAAAAAAAATGTCATGAAGAGACTAGGGGTAGGACGGGAATAAAACACAGACCTACTAGAGCATGGACTTGAGGATATGGGGAGGGGGAAGGGTAAGCTGTGACAAAGTGAGAGAGTGGCATGGACATATATACACTACCAAACGTAAAATAGATAGCTAGTGGGAAGCAGCCGCATAGCACAGGGAGATCAGTTTGGTGCTTTGTGACTACCTAGAGGGGTGGGATAGGGAGGGAGGGAGGGAGACGCAAGAGGGAAGAGATATGGGAACATATGTATATGTATAACTGATTCACTTTGTTATAAAGCAGAAACTAACACACCACTGTAAAGCAATTATACTCCAATAAAGATGTTTAAAAATAAAAAGATATGTGCTTTTAGAAACTACCCAGAGGGTCAGAGAAGAACGATGGAAAAGCCCAATACACACAACAATAAACACGCCAGACACTGTTGTAAGAGTTTTACTTTAGCTCCTCTAATCCTCATGACAGCCTCATTAGGTACACACTGTCGTTTCCCCTTTGACACTGAGGGACCTGAGGCCGGAGAGAGGCACCTGTGAGGACAGGCAACGTCACGGGCCAGGGAGGGGGAAATGGGCTGCAGGGAAGGGTAGGGCTGGGTTGCAGGGAAGGGTGGAGCTGGGCTGCAGGGAAGGGGGGAGCTGGGCTGCAGGGAAGCGGGGAGCTGTGATGGTGGGAAGGGCAGAGCTGGGCTGCAGGGAACGGGGGAGCTGGGCTTCAGTCTGGGATCTGAAAGCAGCCAGCCTGGTGGTGGAGCCCGTGCCTGAGGCTGCCTCTCACAGACCAGCAGGTCAGGAACAAGCTCCAAATCACGTCCAACACTGGTCCCACGGAGAAGCCACTGCTCTGTTTCCAGGCACAGACTCTGCAGTTTGCATCTAGGCCCTCAACCCTGTCTCTGGAACAGCTGCCAGTGGTCCTTCTGAAAGCCCAGCAGCTGCTCCCGCCTAACCCTCAGCAGATGGACTCTACCTGGTACCTCCTGCTCTGCATCACCTGCTTCTGATTTGGCAACTGGAGCAAATGCACCTAATGCCCACACCCGAGCTTCAAGAAAAGCTGGGAAGGAGGGTATCTGACATTCTCTGATTACGTAAAAAGAGGTAGGCTCTGTCCTCACAGGAGAAAGAAAGGGTCTCCGTACGCAGAAATTTCCCGGGAAATGAGATGTGGGGCCAAAATCAACTACAGGAGAAGCCCTACACTCTGATGGCAGCGGTGAACACAACAAAGAAGAGAAAAGACTGAAGAGCAAGGAGCAGGGCTTGGTTTGGGTAACAAAGGCCACAGGAAACTTCTGGTCTTTTTCCATAATGTTCCCACTTGTAGAGCACAGTTGCGGAGGATGTGGATTCTAGGGTCCATGCCTGGGTTAAAAAAGACTCAAGAAATGGTGGTAATGGTGACTGTGAAAATACGACGATGGGGACGGGGACACAAGCAGGAGAACACTGCCTGGAGCACTGGACTCACATCACAAACAGCCTCTGCAGCCTCAGTTACTGTTGTTACCGTCACTTGACGTCACATTCCACGTCAAGAGGATCTGGAGCTTAGGCTCCTGCATTCATAACAAATACATACTGAGCCAGGCTCTAGAAATAAATACAAAGACAGCAAAAGTGGGCAAGATCTGCATTCTCATGGGGCTTAGAGTCTACAGGGGAAGGAACTGAGTCATCAAATGACCACACAAACCAAAGACATCACAACGAAGGACAGTATACGGCACTGTGACTGTGTGTAAGGAAACGTGACCAGTTAGGCCGGTCAGGGGAGTGGCCTGACGGAGGAGGAACAGTACAGAGCGTCCCTGCTGGGGGACACACCGGAAGAAGGCAGTGTGACCAGGGAGGAAGAGGCACGGGCCAGACATGGAAAGGCTCCCAAACCACGTCAGGGGCGCCCACCCAACCCCAAGGCCAGGGAGAGGGGCAACAGCGCCACGTCCCTCCTCTTGAACCAGCCAGCTAAGCCCCTGGGCACTGAGAGCCACCACCCCCTGAAGACGGGACACCCTTCTGAAGAGGGGACACCCCCCCACATGGAGGAAGAGGCTCACGTGGGGTTAAGAGCCTATTAATACTCAATACTTAACATGCATCGCTGCGGAGGCCTGAACAGTCTGGACTCTCTGAAGATGCTTTACAAGGCATCTGCTAGCACCTCTCTTGCCCTCCACCTACCCAAAAAGTTTTGAACCACAGAACCAAAAAGGATAAATTAAAGACAGAAAGGACCGAGAGACATGATCCAGCCTAATCTCCCTCGTTTTCTAGTTGAGGAAACCGTGCTGGTCATCAATGACGAAACCAGGACTAAAGCTCGGTCCCAGATTTCCAATATCCAGTGCTCTCTCCATGACTCCTCTGCCCCTCAGAAAACACCATGTCCTTAATCTGCCCCCAAACCAAAACTGTCTTAACCCACTGAGAAAGTTGGCTCCCTTCTCACCGCTGAACACAAGCTGCCTCGACATAAACGACACTAACATGCAACATAACAAACCAGAAACTAAAGAGCGGCACGTAGCAAGGGACGTCGGACTACATTCGTTTAACAGCTGTCAGCTTTCCCCCAAAACAGTTAAATTTTGATTAACTGGAAACTTCTTCTTTTTTGTTAACGACTTTACTTTCAAGAGGAGTCAGATTATAAGCAAAGAACAACGTCATTGATTTTTTGTTAGAAGTAATTATTAGAGGGAATAAAAATCTGTACAGCATGCTGGGTGACCCTCATACATTAACGCCATCATAGGGAGAAGTCATGGTCAAGATGGTAATGCCGGGAAGCAGGAGTCTTTTAAGTGGCAAAGGAAAGACCCCTATAACACTGAGTTCTTCTACTGCAGCAGCCTCCAGAAGCCAAGACGGGATCACAGAGAAAACAACTAAGAGAGTGAACCCCTGACACAACCCTACATCAGGGCTGGGCCAGAGGTACGACAGGATCATTTATGGTTTTGATAACTGGTAACAAAGAGACTAATTAATTTCATGTTTCTAATACCAATGA
Source organism: Physeter macrocephalus (assembly GCF_002837175.3). Taxonomy (NCBI): domain Eukaryota; kingdom Metazoa; phylum Chordata; class Mammalia; order Artiodactyla; family Physeteridae; genus Physeter; species Physeter macrocephalus. The sequence continues at coordinate 64,638,005 of NC_041231.1, forward strand.
AGTCCTTTCACTTCTTGTCAAATAGGATAAAACATTAGTGCAAAATTATAACATTAATTCAAAGATTTTAGGACAATAGTTTGGTGAATCCAGTAACATCTTCAAATGGATAGAACTAAGAATGCTAACAAATCGGTTGTTCTGAAAGCCCACAATTATTTTTTCTTCATTCCTTTGTTTTTCATAAAAAGAGAAGATTTCTACAACATTCATCTTTTCGTACCTCCACGGGTTTTAATTTAATCTTTTGCCATATTCTCCTCTCATTTTTGCCAAATGGTCACAAACAATCTATGTTTATCCAGTGCTACGGAGTGAACTGTCTCCCCAGATTCATGTTTTGCAGCCGTACCGCCCAATATAATGTATCTGGAGACAGGGTCTTAGGAGGTAATTAAGATTAACGGAGGTCCTACCGAGAGAGCCCTAACCCGACAGGACTGACTGGCCATATAGGAAGAGAGATCTTTCATGTCCCCACACTACCCCCGGCCAGGTAGGGGGGCCCTCATCAGGAAGCTAACTGGCCTGCACTTTGATCTTGGAGTTCCTAGCCTCCAGGTCTGTGAGAATTAATCTTTGTTGTTTAAGCCACCCCATCTATGGTGCTTTGTCATGGCAGTCTAAGCTTACCAAGGTATCGAGTTTCTGCAGCTGTCCGACTTATTCGGGCAGGGAGAACGGAAGTGTCATCTTTACCACCACCACCAAGACGACTAACGTGCACGGAGCAGGCATGCCAGGTACCCTTTTACTAATACCTCATTTAAAACTCTTTTGTTGTTACTGTCATTACACTGTGGAAAAAGAAATGGTAGATAAGAATGCCTGAAGAGTAAGAGAGGGATCTGAACCCACACAGTCTGGTCCCAGAGCCTAAGCTTTGAAACACTACACTACAGCTTGTCTTTCATGTCAGACTGTTTTACTCTGTAATGGTTTAATTCCTCAGGTAGCTTTTCTTATTTTCCAGGTACTAGTCTACGTACACTGATTTGAATCACTATCATTTTTATGTACACACTATTCCAGAGCTGGTTAATGCAATTCTATGAGGAGAGAAAAGCGGGAATTGACTGCACCTGAGATAGGCCAGCATTTGTACATACAAATTCTTTTTGCATGAATTCCCTGTTATCTTATTAAAGGCACATACTCTCAAAATTCACCAAAGGTGACCATGATTAGCAAAAGATAACCACAACAGCCCACCCTGATTTCTAGTATTTCTCCTCTTCTGATAGCTGATTTCCCCTGAACTCACTACGGGATTCAGCTCTGGGGCCTGCCCAGGGCTCTGCGACACCAGTCAGGCCCTCGGAAACACTGAGGCCGCACCTGCACATCTGCCAGAAGCTTCTGTGGCCAGAACCTGTCAGAGCAAGGACTGTTTAGCACTAACTGCAGTGCCCTTGACCGCCCTGAACCACAGGGTCCAACCATCTCAGGGAGACCAGGAGGAAGCGGCACCGGCTCCCTGACAGCCAAATACCGAGACCATCCGGAAGTGCTCATCCTCCCACTAGGCCAGCAGAGCCGCTTACTTACCAGGGTTTTCATGTAACGTTTTGCTGGCTTCACCTTCCCACAAGTTATTTTCAAGACTACACCCCGACCTGAGCCTCCTCTGTGCTTCCCTCCACCCCACGTTGCTTAACTAGCCCTGACTCTTCCATCTTTCATGGATCGTATCACCCTAAATACTGACTTTCAACCATCTTGGGATGAGGGACTCCTAGCTTCCTTGAGTCTAATCCTGCTGCAACGAGGTACATTTTTCTCATCTGTGTCATTAATCAATAAAGGCGCTGACCAGAGAGTCACTCGACATTATAAGCCCCTCAGCTAAGCTGGAGCATCGCTCAGGTAAAACTCAGAATAAGAAGTCGTCAGGCTTCATAAAACTGATCATACCCCAGTAAAACTTGGCTAAGGAATCCTTCTGCATTTTTCACAGGGAAAATACAAGAGCAAGGAAAACACAGCTTAGAAGCAGTCTCATAAAATTAATAATATTACTTTTGCAATAAATCAAACCCACAGAGAGACTGCATAAGTTATACCTAGAAGTCAACCTTAAAGTTCAATTTAAAAGCATTAAAAAAAAAGAAGTAAAATCAAATTGCCTATCCAAAGACCTAAATCAGTTAACTCTTAAAAGACACTCTTTAAAATGACAGAGGTTTAAAATCCAGTAGATACAATATTTAACGTCCTAAAGAAGACAGAACTTAACAAGCATTACAGAGTAATACCCTGGTGGCTTCCGCAAGTACTGTCAGTCTGTGAAATCGCAGAGACTGATTCTCAAAGGAGGAGTTTACTGAGACTTGCGTATATCCCAGAATACCTGAGAAGGCTCTACAAGGGCCCGCCATAAACTATCACTGAATTGAACACTCCAATAAATTTAACACATTCCTAACTTTTCTATTGGTAGCAAGTCACCAGCAGTAGAAAAATTTTTCTAGTCTCATCCTCCCTCTGATATATAACAAGCTACTTTTAACTCCAATTAGGAACAAAATTTACTTTTTCTTTAAATGGAAATTTGAGAAACAGAGCCCCCAGACAGTTTGAAGACCACCACAAAAGCCATTTACGCTGGCTTATATGTTACCATCCCCACCATATGGCATCAAATGTACTAGAGAAGCAGGAAGAATGGGCGGCAACAGCCGTCATACGAATGGGTTATGGAAGGTGTCTCTAGGTCGCCGTGCCTTCCATCCTGTTCACTTGCAGGATGATTAACTTTATGTGTCAACCTGGCTAGGCTAGATGCCCAGTTGTTTGGGCAAACACTAATCTAGGTATGGCTGTGCAGGTATTTTGTAGATGTGATCAACGTTTACAATCAGTGGACTTTAAGAAGATTACCCCTGCTAATGAGGGTGGGCCACCCCCTGCTAATGGGGGTAGGCCTCATTCAATCAGTTGAAGGCCTTAAGAGCAAAAACCAGTTTCCTGGAAAACAAACTATTCTGCCTCTAAATTATAATCTAGAAATCCTGCCAGTTTCTAGTACGGTGGCCTGCCCTACATATTTCAGACTCAAGACAACAACTTCAATTCTTCCCTGAGTTTCCAGCTGCCCAGCTGACAGATCCACCCACAGATTTCAGACCTGACAGCCTTCCCAGTCACATGAACCAACTTCTTAATATCTCTCTCTCCCTCCCCACCTCCCTTTATCTTCTATTGAGTCTGTTTGAGGAACCCAGCCTGATACAACCTGTTTTAAGTTTTAGGCTCAGGAAATATTTGGAAAATCACTGAGGTAGAAAATCAAACAAAAGAAAATATCAACAATAAAAAAGGCTTCAGATAAAAATAAAGCTGAAGAGTTTATACTTTTTTTTCCAAAATAGGCTACACTTTTTAACCCCCGTACCCTTTTTAGTGTTTTATTAAAAACATCATTTTTAACCAAGAACAAATGAAACATAAATTATAGTGTAACAACTGTTTTTCTGAGTCATTTTGTCCAATTGAAGGAACATACTGTATACTGAAAGGTTATACTGGGTGTCACTGAAAAGATACTTTAATCTATTCAGAGATTTCACTAAGCATTAATTATCTACTGCTGTGTAGTAACTCTCAAAGGTACTGTCTCACAGTTCCTGAGGGCCAGGAAACAAGATGTGCCTCAGCTCGGTGGCTCGGGCTCAGGGTCTCTCTTTAAGCTGCAGTGAGCCCAGTGGTGAGAGTCACAATCTTCAGAGGACCTGACTGTGGCTGGCTGGGCTGGAGATCTGTGTGAAGATGGTTCATTCACGCTGGCGAGCAGCCTCAGTTCTTCCACACGTGAACCCTTCCACAGGGCTGCGTGAGTGTCCTCAAAACACGGCGGCGGGCTTCTCTCAATGTGAGCAACGCAGGAGCAAGAACAAGGAGGGTGGCACAACGCGCAGGGTGAGTTCGTCCCTGGAGGTCACGTGCCATCACACCCACCCACTCTGCCATCAGACAAGCACACGCCACCTTCTGAAGGAAACAGTATCAAAGAGCTGCAGGAACACTGTAAGGCATGAAACCATACTCTTGATTTGATCTTTGCCAGAGTTGAGCTTTAATTGGTCTCTCTCTTTCTCAGTTTTACCCTTATTGTAGGGATTGAGAATTAGTCTCTTTCTATCCTACAAGGCTCAAAATGTGTAGACTCTCTATATACTTCTTTGTCTATTTGTGAACTCGATACTTCATCTTGTTTTTAACCAGCCAACACACACACACTATGAGTGTTCTGTGTTATTTAATCTCTTCCGCTTCAGGCACAGGTTCGTTCCGTCCATGATCTCACACAGATGTCTCACCTTCTCGAGCTCAGGCAAACCACAGACTACCCGCAAGCTACTGGGCTAACTGTCCTGGTCCCAGTGCAGCGAGTCACCCTCTGTGAAGGAGGGAGCTGGTGGTGACAGTGGGGCTCTAGATGTACCTGACTGACTATTCAACAGGCAGAGGGTCTCTTAAATGCCTGCAGGGCTGGTAGGCCTGCTGTAGTGGGAACCTTTCAGCTCAGTTAAAAACGTAGCTGACTTATCACTGTAATGGGAACCCATCATTTGTGAAAAAGATCAGGTATGGGAGCATTTCGGACTCTCTTCAGAAGGAAATTCTTAAATTGGGGCTAAAAAGGTCCACTTAAAAGAGCATTTTATCCGATTTCTAATCTCATAATTGATTCTTTTCAATTAATTAATTAATTCCTTTCAAGTAATCCTGTACTGAAACAACTTCACTAACGCGGCAGGCAGGGCCTAAGGTAAAGGGAAGGGAAATAACGTTCACTGACTCTTCTCGCGTGTTGAGCGCTACTCTAAGTATTTTACAAGTCATTCAATTTAATCCTCACATCAAAACTGTAAGGTAGGCATTATTATCTTCATTAGATAGATGAAGAAACCCAGCCTAAGGGAACTTAAATAACTTACTCCAAATCATACAACTAGCAGAGTTAACACTCAAGCCCAAGTTTTCTTAACTCTAAATTCCACTGTGTTAAGTAAGCTCTTGCCGGTAGTAACATATCCAAAATGTCGGTGACCGACCACATCACACAGTTCATAGTAACTGGAAGGTAAAGGCTGAATTAAGGTCTGCTCCAGGCTTCAGGTCTACTCTACACGTCTTCTCACACTGGTATTCAAGCATAAGGAGCTTGAATTTCCCATCTAGAAAGAATTCAAGCCAAATCACACAAACCACATCTACAGCTCCTGCCCAGAGTTGGCATATGTCACATCTGCACATGCTCCATGGGCCAGAGCAAGTCACATGGAAGCCTTGCCTTGGGGGGACAGAGTATACTTTGCCTACTAGGAGTTAGTGGAAGTCACCTGGCCAAGGACATAGACTGTTTCCCAGGAAAAGAGAGAGTGTATTCCACGTGGCAAGAAAAGTGAAGTGAGTGGCTGATAGCTGGAGGGGTCAACTGCAGTAGTCATTAGTGTCTGTCCCCCAGATAACTGCAGTTCTCTTCCAGGGCACATGGGGGGCTGTGCATCTTCATTCTATTAATGCCATGGGTGGCTCAGCAACTTGCTCTGGTCAGTGAAATATGAGCCAGAGTGATGTTACTTCTGGGTGAAAGCTGGATAGGCTGGTGCACACGTGGGCACTTTATTTCTGGCAATGCTTCAAATGATGAGTGCAGCTTGGGTCCCTGAAATAAAGACAATATGGGACAGAGCCCCCAACCAATCCATGATGACCACATGGCATGAACAAGAAGGTACGTGGGTCATTTCTGTTACCTCAACACGAATTTGCTTATTCTGATTGATCTACGTCAATTAGATTATTTCCCTGAGGAATGGAAACCAAGAAAGAGAAAGAACTGGGTGGTGAGCAATGCATGACAAATGCCAAGGTTGAACCTAAGATACTTTATGACAAGTCAAACTTAAATTAAGTCTTCAATGAAAAAAGTGGGACAAAAGTCCCTGTCAGACGCTCTAAGGCAATTATTCAGAAAAATTATATGGTAAACCGATCACAGAATAAAGATTCACTTCCTAATATAATCATTAATTTTTTTTCCTATATCAGGCTTATTTAAGGTAATGTTCACAAATAATCAAAAATATTAAATACATACACTTACATAAACTCATTAAATATCTCCTACTAAATATCATCTACGTAAATTTAAGGAAAATGGAGACATAAGGCAAAAATTAAAGACTTTCCCAGAATTAAGATGGTGAAAAAGAGAAAGAGAATGTCACCTTCCAATCGCTTAGTACCTGCATGCATACTTTAGGTCCCAGACAAAAAGCTACTGGCGGTGACTACACTGGTTGACTTTTAGGCCCCATGCTGTGATGCTAGATCTAAAATCTGAATAGAAATTAATCTGTTACATGAGGCATATGATGGGGAAAACTGAAGACATCAGGAGTATAGTGAACTTAATTTCTGTCTAAACACATGCCAAGCCTTTTAAATCAAAATAAGAAGCACTTACTGAAAAGCTACCTTATTGTTGGCACAATGCTAAGACTTTTCATAGGGAAGAAGTAAAAAGCATCGTAAAAAGCATCAAAAAGGCTTTTTAGGGCTTCCCTGGTGGCGCAGTGGTTGAGAGTCCGCCTGCGCCGATGCAGGGGACACGGGTTCGTGCCCCGGTCTGGGAAGATCCCACATGCCGCGGAGCGGCTGGGCCCGTGAGCCATGGCCGCTGAGCCTGCGCGTCCGGAGCCTGTGCTCCGCAATGGCAGAGGCCACAACAGTGAGAGACCCGCGTACCGCAAAAAAAAAAAAAAAAGAAAAAAAAAAAAAGGCTTTTTAGTAAATTCAAATAGTACATTGGCCAAGTAGATAGCTATAAAAAATTAGTTTCCAACAGGTTTGGATATTAGACACTGAAAAGAACTAATAACCAAAAAGTTGTAGCGGTTGTTTCAACTGCATTTTTTACAATTTAATAAATTTAAAGTTGCTAACTTTTTGAAAGTTATATTACAATCTGTACGTTGCCTATTACTTAAGTCTTGTTTTTGCGTTTAATTCAGCTAGGATGATAGGCAGAGAGGAAAGTAACAAAATTTACACTTAATTGATTTTTAAAAGCTCGGATAAATTTTCACCTTTAAGTGACAAGCTCTCTAGAATGACAAGCAATGTGACAGGTAAAAGTAAATGAAACAAAACTGAATTACCCTTGTCATCAATCTTGTTCCGTTGTGTAGTAAATCTGGCTTGGGAGTGACACATTCTGAATTTTACTATGCAAGCACTAAATGAATCTGTCTCTTCCACAGTGATAGTTCTAGCACAACAGTGATACATATCCTCATTTTAATTAACCTAATGGTCTATTCACCGATCATACTTGGAGGTCTATTTCATTACCCTAAATTAACATTTTCTTTCCATTAAAGTTACAGATAATAAAAAAAGACATTGCTTCCATGTGTGGTTTATAACACATTTAATCTATAGTTCTCCTTTGCTTAGTGATTACAAGCACTTAAATGTTCTCTGAAAAGCACTTAGAACTACTAGCAGCCCCATGATTTATTTCCTCCTCTGCAGGGAGGGCCATTAATAAGAATAAAAATTCAATATTTCAAAAATAAAAATATCTAGTCATTTGCTCAATGAAAGCAATTCTAAGAAAGGTGTTGATTGATATTTTTAAAGGTGTGATGGTTCTCCTTAAAGTAAATGGGTTTGTATTTACATAAAATAATTGAATAATCCTAACACATTTTGTCATTTTATTCTCCTTGCAATTAGAAATTTAGTTTCTCAAGTTTAGAGTCAAGCATAAGAACAACAATAAAATAATTTTAATTGTTCTAGAGGACTGTTTAAAGCAAATGTTTGACAATTTAATGAGAAATTATTTGATCATAATTCTTTGATATAAATTCAGCACCTAAGGCTAAACTGTCAACCCTTAGACAGAAATTAACATATATATCAGCTCATTACTGTTTACTTTCCAAATTAATCCCTGTTGATCAAAATGAAAACATAAACCTTAACTTGATTTAAAGATGGTTTAAATTTATTTTTCACATTATCCCAGGTTTAAAACAGATCCTCAGAAGTCTGTTAGACAAAAGTGTAACCCTCTTCCCTTCCAACTGCCACCTTATTTCAGAATTTACTCTCAGAAACAACGCTGATGCCCAAAAGAAACCCTAAGTATTAAAAAGACATTCTATTTTCATTACATGATATTGTGAAACTCTTGTTGATTTGAAAATTTAGATCTCTTATAAAAGTTACTGGATTTAAAAGTAACCTATTGAATAAAATCTCTTGCCAGGAACACATCTTGTGTTAGATTTTTCTACAGAAATTTCCATAATGCATTGTCTCAATAAATAGTCTTAGAGGTTTGTACTTTCAAAAGTGCTTGCTATACATCTGAAGGCAGTATTTTTTAATTCTTTCAAATTCACTTCAGAAAATTGAATGACGATTTGGTTATTTAACTTTCCAGAAGAAAAAGAAACAAATGACATAAATGCTTCAAGATGAATTATTCCCAAAATTAACCTTGGAAGCCTGGGACTAGTTTTGCTATCTATTAGGATAACACCAAAAAACAAAAGTTACTCATTCCAAATATTTTTCTTCAATGATTAATATATGAAACTATTTTATCAAAACATATATACATATTTTTGAGTTATGGGCCATTTTAATAAGAAGGTAAAAGGTTTTCCTAATTCCCTAACATTTCCTTAATTTGGAACAAATCATTTGAAACAAATGTTTTCTTTACTTAAAGAAGCTACTGCTGAGAAGCTTAATTTAATAGTTTCCTAAAACACCATATTTTCAATCTACAACTTCTCTCTGCCTTGCTTCTTTAGCCTCCTATTAGAAGCGATAACTAATAAGAACCTGCTGTATAAAAATAAATAAAGTTAAAAAAAAAAAGGAAAAGAAAAACAGACACCTAAAATATATTTTTAAAAAAAGAACAGCAGGGCTTCCCTGGTGGCGCAGTGGTTGAGAGTCCGCCTGCC
>NC_041231.1:64647154-64652504 GCF_002837175.3 Physeter macrocephalus
CCGATGCAGGGGACACGGGTTCGTGCCCCGGTCCGGGAAGATCCCACATGCCGCGGAGCGGCTGGGCCCGTGAGCCATGGCCGCTGAGCCTGAGCGTCCGGAGCCTACGGGAGAGGCCACAACAGTGAGAGGCCCACGTACCGCAAAAAAATAAAAAATAAAAACAGCGGTCCCCAACCTTTTTGGCACAAGGGACCAGTTTTGTGGAAGACAATTTTTCCACGGATTGGGGGTAGGGGCTTCATATGCAGTAATGCGAGCGATGAGGAGCAGCACGTGATGCTTCTTCGCTCACTCGCCCGCCGCTCACCTCCTGCTGTGCGGCCTGGTTCCTAACAGGTCGCAGATCTGTACCAGTCCGCGGTCCGGGAGTTGGGGACCCCTGTATTACAATGTCTCACCCTATCTCATCCTACTCCACTTTATTTCCACCTGTGCTCCTTCAGTCAAATAAATGTGATCATTATCTCCTGTGTTTATTTCATTCATCACACCTTCCCACCCATTTCCTCGTGCCCATTCTCTCAGCAATGCCTGTCCTCTTTTTCCTCTCCAGCTACCCAGATCCTGCCCATCTTCAGGACACAGCTTAACACATCTCTCAGCTCTGGACCATAAGGGCCTGACTCTCCTTTGAATCTCTAGAAACTCACTGCCACATAAGGTGTCACTTTGTTCTTCAATTGTGTCACATGTGTCAGTTCTGTGATGAGTTACTTGAGAGCAACTGGGACCAGGGTCAGCACCATATACCACATCCAGAGCCATAAATTATCTCCATAAATCTGCACGGACACACCTGAATATGCCCAGATGTCAGTCAGAGCCGAATAAAGGTAAAGAGGCCCAGCCCCATAACAAAAACTCACTAAAGCCACTCTCAACTGTCACATATCATACACTTGTATATATTACAGAATTTGGTGGAAAGATGATTTCAAGCAGTGGTCTAGTGGCTGTGTGTGAGACCTTGGCCAGGACAGGCCTCCAGGAGTTCTTGCTGGTGAGGCTCAAGGGCCGAGACCTCGCTGCTCCCTGAAGGAACCACACCTGGACCCACATCTCCTTCCACCCCAATATCTGACTGCCCTTCCATTAAGGAGTGTAGGTGCAGCACGGTGAACAAGCACACGGTAGCCTGGTGGGTGCCAGTATAACACATGAGAAATGGAGGTGACTGGCTGAGTCTGCACTCATCTTGAGGGAGGAGCAAGCAGATCCTATTCCCAAATACCTACTTCAGGAAAGTAGCAAAGTCCTGTGCAAAAATTTTAAGTTTAAGGGCTGCTTAACTGACAGCCTTGGACCAAGTCGCCGATAATAACTGAATGGATATTTCTGATGGTTCTCACCTACCCGCCTCATTGCCTGTGTCCAGCAAAGCTGCCTCCCTTATAAGCCCAAATAAGTGACTGTATGCTATTTCTTACCTCTCTAGAAACTGACACAATCCACCACCTACTCAACATGTTCTACTATTTACCTTTCAGACACTGTACCTTTAAACATATTTTCATGAAAGTATTATACATGAAAGTAGAGTAAAATCTTATCTGATCTTAGCCTCGATTTCATCTAGCCTCCAGCTTAAATGGTTACTATCCACTTCATATGATTCACAACTACTCTATGAAAGTAAGATTGACCCTGGAACTGAAAATTAAGAACACTGGTAAAGAAATTAGCTTAAGATATATATATATATATATATATATATATATAAAATTCAACTTTTTTTTTTTTTTTTTTTGTGGTATGCGGGCCTCCCTCTGTTGTGGCCTCTCCCGTTGCGGAGCACAGGCTCCAGACGCGCAGGCTCAGTGGCCATGGCTCACGGGCCCAGCCGCTCCGCGGCACGTGGGATCCTCCCAGACCGGGGCGCGAACCCGGTTCCCCTGCATCGGCAGGCAGACGCGCAACCACTGCGCCACCAGGGAAGCCCAAAATTCAACATTTTTTATCCAACTATTTAAAAAGCAAAAAATTTTTCTTAAGGATATCTTTAATGAATAAATATATTGCCCTAAATGCTATGAAAGCTGAAATTACAATCACTATTCCACAAAGACTACTTTATTTTGTGGCACCTCTGCTGTTCTGGATGAAACCGACTTCACCCTCAGCTCTAAGGGTAGGTCTGAACTGGCCTGAACCAATCAGCATAATCCCATCCTGCTTGCTATAATCCTGATTCAGGGATAAACACATGACCTGAGTTGGTCTAATCAACATAAAACCAAAATGCTATTATTCTCTTTCCCTCTGGACCATGTGGTATGTGGATGTGAAGCCTGGAATCACTGAAGCCATTTTGCTACCATAAGGGAAGCTACCCAAGGTCAAAGCTGATACAGAGAGAACACAGCCAAGAGAACCACAGAGAAACAGAGCCAGAGCCTGCCAGGCCTAAAGCCCACCGAGCTCTGGATTTTGTCAGTTATATGGTCACATACACTCTTTCGTGTTCAAGCTATTCTGAGGCAAGTGTTCTATTACCTGCAACTAAAAAGAAATGTCACTTATCATTCTGAGGCACAAAAAAGATAGGAGTTTGCGAGTAACATATACACACTACTACGGTATATAAAATAGATAGCCAACAAGGACCTACTGTATAGCACAGAGAACTATACTCAATATTTTGTAATAACTTAAAAGGGAAAAGAATCTGAAAAAGAATATATATATATTTATATGTATATATATAAAACTGAATCACTGTGCTATACACCTGAAACTAACACAACATTGTAAATTAACTATACTTCAATTAAAAAATAATTTAAAATATATATATACATACATAAAAGATAAGAAACTGAAGCTTCAAAAGAAGTAGTAAACTTGCCTTAAATTGAATAGCTGAAAAAAAAAAAAAAGAGTAAGGCCATAGATTTAGGAGCAGAATGGATTCCTCTTACCCTCAAGGGTCAGGATACTGGAGTTTTTACAAGAGGAATTTTCAGACACGATGCTGGCTAGGGCAACTCCTCCTGACCCGGCCAGCCCCTAGCTCTGAGGGCATGAATACCAAGAAATGGCTCTTGTGACTGTGCCTGCCGAAGGAGCTGAACTAAAGAGCTGTAAGGACCATGGCTGAGCCTCCCTCCACCAACAGAAATGAATGCCAGACCCTCAGCAACATCACTGTGGAACATGAGGCTGCGGGGAAAACGATGCCCATTCTTCTCTCCAGTGGACAAAAACTACCCTGGGCTGCAGGAAACACAACCCCTCTGGTAAAATAATGAGAGCTTCATGTTTCCCTTCTGTGAAAACAGTAGCCAGGACCAACCACAGGAATGAGCAAGCATCTGGGGATTCTGAGGCTATTACACAGAGAGGAATCTCGAAAATATGTTCTCAGGAAAATGTGGCAGGGCTGAAGGTACTATCTGTGAAGTGTCAAAGAATTACAACTTGCCCTTCTCTTCCCAGCTTGCCTTCCTTTCTGTTGCCAGCACAGAGCAGTAGCACAGCAGCTGGGTGGCTACAGGCACAGCAGTGAGGAAGGGCTGGGGGTGGAGGCAGAGGCCTGGACCCGTCAAGGCAGTGGCAGGGGCTGGCATAGAGGTGGTGAGCAGCAAAGATAGCAGTGCGGTTGGCAGATCTACCTACAGCAAATTATTTTTGATTGAGCAAATAAGAAACCATATTGAGGATAATAGGTGCTGTGTTTCTCACTGCCAGAGACAGTATTTAAAAAGAGCTCCAAGGTGCTGAGTTAGAACTGAAAGTATCATTATGAACACATGATTTTACCATATACACACACATACACACAGAGAGATATGGAAACATTTACAGATGCGTATATATGTATATGTGGGTGTGGGTGTGTATTTTTTTTTCTGTCCCCAGGTAGGGTCTCATTTTCTTCAATTACAAAAATGAAGGGCTACACTAGTTATCCTGAATCCCTTCCAGCATTAGAATGTTGGCAAACACAAAAATGCCCATCTTTCTGCAATCTTCCTAAACCTACCAAAAATAATACTTCAGAAAGACATGTCACGAGAGTTAGAAATTAGATATTCAACAGGAGAAAGCAGAATTATCAATTATATCTACTACACAACACACACCATGAAGTCGCACCTTATAAATGTTCACTCTCTATGTGTTGTTAGCATTCAGAAAAATTGTCACCTTAGCAAATAATTTCTCTTAATGCTAGAAAGACACAATATGAACATCATTCTGCTTTAAAAGGGGGGCAAGGAAGACTATCACTGACAAAACACTACACTCTAAGTTATTTCACTTCCACTTTGCCCTAGAGATGGAATTTTAAATATTTAAAAACCAGAACACATAACATGCAGAGAGGAGCCAAGCAAAAGCAATTAGAATTGTGAAATATTAATTTTAGCTTTTGCTTCCTATAACCTTAATAAATGCATCAATCAAAATGTTAACTTTTCTGCTAAAACTAAAGTACAAAATGCCCTTGTAAAATGAGCACGTGTGTGTCTATGAACTCTTTTGCCCTGTTTCACAACTTTGTCTCTCCCACAAGTAACCGAAACCAATTTAGACACCATAATACCAGGATTCCTACTCCACTCAATGATTCTTTCAGGAAACATATATTTGAAAGTCGGTGCCTACCATGCGATTAGACAGGATTACGTATGGCCACCACCCTTAACATCATCAACAAATGTACTTTAATGGATTGTCAGGGTCACCCAAAGTTTTAAAATATATGAATAATGTAACCAAAATTCAATTTAAATTAACTTTTACTAGCACCAGCAAGTAAAAGTACTGCACCAACAGCAGAACCAAAATGTTACCACCAGGATTAAATGAGATGACAGGGAATTCCCTGGCGGCCCAGTGGTTAGGACTCCACGCTTTCCCTGCTGAGGGCATAGGTTCGATGGCTGATAGGGGAACTAAGATACTGCAAGCCTCGGTGCGGCCCACCCCCCTCCCAAAAATAAAGATGACAAAAGTGGGCGAGGTGCTACACCAAGTGTGCCCTGGAGAAAAGAAACGCTTCCTGATCGTGACTCTCCAGCCCTCTGGGTACTTCCATGTACTATTTTGCATGGCTTTTTACCTCGTTAGTGTCTTCATCTCTGACCCCTTCCTTCTAAACTCCTGCAGCACTTATTTCTATTAATCATTGATTAAATGTTGTGTGTATCATTCCTTGTGTTGTGAATTCTTTAAAAAATAATATTCAGTTTCTTCAGCTAGCTCTTAAGCCCTTCAAGAGTACAGACCGTGGGCTTCCCTGGTGGCGCAGTGGTTGCGCGTCCGCCTGCCAATGCAGGGGAACCGGGTTCACGCCCCGGTCTGGGAGGATCCCACATGCCACGGAGCGGCTGGGCCCGTGAGC
>NC_041231.1:64652592-64652933 GCF_002837175.3 Physeter macrocephalus
AAAAAAAAAAAAAAAAAAAAAAAAAAAAAAAAAAAAAAGCGTACAGACCGTATATTGTCTTTTTTGTAGTTTAAATACCTTGGCACAGAGTTAGTAAAATAATAAGGACAAAATAAGTATTAAGCCAGGATTGTAGTTTTCTGAGCACTATATTTCACAATTATGCATATATTTAAAAGGCCACAGTCTTGGATCAACAGTAAAAAGCACAGATGTTAGTTCTCATTCTTCCCAGAATAAGCCAGTGGAGTCACTCAGCCTCACTGGGCTTCAGTCTCCTCATCCACATGAAACGATGACCTCTTAAGTCCCGCCCGTTTTTTTTTTTTTTTTTTTTTTTT
>NC_041231.1:64652984-64667880 GCF_002837175.3 Physeter macrocephalus
CCACGGCATGTGGGATCTTCCCGGACCGGGGCACAAACCCGTGTCCCCTGCATCTGCAGGCGGATTCTCAACCACTGCGCCACCAGGGAAGCCCTCGCCCGTTTTAAGTGTCTAAGATTCTACATCATAGAGTTAATACAAAGTTTATTTAGTATTATATTAGTAGCATTACATGGCCGTTTTTGACATTTTAACACTGATTTTATTTTATTTTTAATATTTATTTATTTAGCTGCACTGGGTCTTAGTTGCAGCATGCGGGATCTAGTTCTCTGACCCGGGATTGAACCTGGGTGCCCTGCACTGGGAGTGCACAGTCCCAACCACTGGACCACCAGGGAAGTCCCTTAACACTTTTTTTAAAACAATTTTTATTTCTTACAACAGAGTTGGGTCTCACAAATGAATCAAAATACAAAATGACTCAGTAAGTCAACTGCTCAAATGGTAACTGGATCATGTTCTACTAAGAGTTCATTCTACTCAGCTGTGGGACAAACTCATGCCCTAGAACATGAATGAGTTGACAACAGCTAAGCTTATCCACTGGTTTTTAGAGGAGCACCAACATTACAGACCAGGAGAAAAGAAACAAAGTTGTTTCTTCTATAATATGAGATGTGTTTGATTTTTTACATCAAACACTGTCAAAGTAAAAATTTCTTACCTAATCCATCTTCTTTTTTCCTAAACTTTCCCCCTTCGCTTTCTTGTAATAAAAGCAAACATCATGTCCCTTTTTTATTTTTATTTTTTCCTTTTCTTCATATCAGAAAAAAGGTATCCAAACTTGGGAAACATCTGGGCACATGTTTTTAATATCAAACGGGGAGGTAAAAGGCATACCAAGCAAATGGACCTAATGCAACTCATTGTTTACTCTGGATTAAACTCCCAGGATGAGAGAAGGAGCTTGTGAACTTGCAGACATTTATCCAAATAAGATGCAAAAACTGTCTGTCTGGTGGAACAGATAACCACAAAGGTTGATGTCTCTGATGGGCATTAACCGATTTTCTATCTAACCCAGAAGCATTTCTCTGTTAACAAATTGCCTATATATGCCTGACATCTCAAATGTTCTTTGAACCAGCCATAACATCTTACTGATTTCCTCACTAATTTCATGAGTTAAATAAAATCTCTGACACAGATTCATTTTATATTTACCTGAGACTGATGATTTTTACCTTTTTGAAAATTATCCATTAACACTTGTAAAACCAGAAACCTATCATAATTCTGTAGGGAAGTATGACAGGTCTGTTTACATAACCACTGTTCCTTAGATTGCTTAGATTAAACAAAAAACTGATGAAAATCAAAACCTTTTACATACTATCATATATTATTACTTCCCTTATAGGAATCATTATTTTCAGTGTACAAAAACAAACAAACAAAAAACCAATTTTTTTTAATGTACTGGTTTATTTTCTCCCATTAGGTTTACTGCAATTGTTCTGGTAAGCTCAGAAAAGCGAGAAAGAAAAAGATATTGACCATTAAGTCTGGCAGAATGAACATTTCATAGCCAAGACAGCTACCGCTCTGGCAGTGGGCAGGGGGTTCTCTTTGATGGGGCTTCTCTTTAAGTTACGCCTGAGAATGAAAGAACACAGAGATGTGAAAGCCCACACAGATATATGGGCTGATGAGCAATGGGGCCTTTGCAGCTACAATCAGCACCATATTGCTGACTCATTAAATGACAAAACGCACTTGATTTCAGCAAAGAACAACCGCAATTGATTTCAGCAAAGAACAACCAGCCCCTGTAATTCCATCACTTTCACAGAGACACCACATCAGAGATGCAGACGTTTCCTGACGTCAGAGAGGCTCTAGTGCCACTTGTGCCAAACCAGCATCATTTCTGTTCTGAGACACTTATTCTGCACAAAAGTGCTATTCGAATTTTGCTGTCAAATGGCAAGAAGGAAGGTCTTACTTTATGACTTTTCTGCAGGCATTTCTATAGGGAAAAGATTTAGACAGAGAGCTTCACAGAAAATTAACAAATATGGCTATTGGGAAGCAATTTAATTTGGTCAACAAATACGGTTACTGTACAGTCTTGTTAGCTGATGGAATCATTCAAAGTGCTGCCAGTCAAAAGTCAAACGTATTCCCTAAATGACAAGAGAGGTCACGAAGACGGATTAGTCAGAGTACTGGATACCCTACAACCCAGAGAAAGCTCTTGAGTCCAGGGCATGGAGGAGTGGATGTCTGTGCTTCAAAATAAATCAACTGTCTGCAAACAACTACTTTTTCAAAAGAGAGAACTAAAGGGGAATATGATCCCAAACCAAGCACCAATCTCTAACTCCTTTTCTCACATTTCTCTCTTGTTGTCAGCTAATAATCAATACTCTTTACGGGAGCCTTGGTTGGAAGTTTGGCTTAGAATTTTCTCCTAAGATAAATAAAATTTGAACTAGAAAAAGCAATGGAAAGCTATTTACCAGAATGTAAATTGTGGTTATTTCTACAATGATGGGATTATAAATAACTTTAATTTTTTTACTGGCATTTTTCTGTATTTTCTGAAATTTCCAAAGGGAACATATATTACTCTAGTCATCAGGAGACAGATAGATATAGATATAGATATGTATACACACACGTGTATATATGTATATACATATATATACACACATTTACGTACATATGCATATATATGTAATTTAAAATATTTTAAAATAAGCACTGATCATTCAAAAGTTTTCCACATTAAGTAAGCCTGAATTTTAAATTGATAATCTAGTTATTAGCTTTAAAAAAAAAAAGCTTCAAAAAAATCCAACTGTAATGTCTGATGCAACAGTGACTAAGTGATTTCTATCCTATGATGCAGCATTTCCTTAAAAAGCTCAAAAGCAAGATGCAAGGTTCATTAACTTGGGGGAATCAACCTAGAGAGGCAGGACCACCACCACGCCCCTGCTCCCAGAGTTAGTATACATTTCTGCTCAAAGAAGCAAAGACTGTTAGACAGACTGTGTAAAATCCAAGTTTCAGAAACTGATCATTTTAAACCAAACCTCTCAAGGAGCATTTAAATCTATTTCCTTCATGCTTGAGGTAGAATGACTTCTCAATATCCAGTCAGAATTAGGATGATTTCTAAAATAATTTTAAAATATGCTCATATTCATCAAGCTCAAAGAGAGCTACAGCTGCAGGCCAGGCGTGGTAGGTGACTCCAGAGGCCAGCACCTCTTTACTGGAGTTTGAAGAGCCAGGAAAGCACTTCCCACATCAATTTCAGCAACAATTTTCCTTCTCTTCATTTCCCTACACACAGTCCTTGAGATCCGAGAGTACCTGAACCCAGCCCAAACAATAACCCTTCCTTGAAGAACTTTTAGTTTCAAAGCAGCAAAGCTTGTAAAACTGAACATTTCAACAGGAAAGACTTTGGTCACTGATACACTACCAACAAGAGAATTCTTTGGGGTTTTGGAAAAAAATCTTAAAGAGCAAGTCATGTATTTGAAAAAATAACTAATGGATTTTTAATTTATACATTTAGGCAAAAGACTACATTTAAAATATTTCAAAACTGAAAAGAGACTTTCTGAAGTCTCTTGGTTCTTAAACCAATTTTTAAAATGCTGTTAGGAAGGGCTTCCCTGGTGGCGCAGTGGTTGAGAGTCCGCCTGCCTATGCAGGGGACACGGTTTCGTGCCCCGGTCCAGGAAGATCCCACATGCTACGGAGCGGCTGGGCCCGTGAGCCATGGCTACTGAGCCTGCGCGTCCAGAGCCTGTGCTCCGCAACAGGAGAGGCCACAACAGTGAGAGGCCCGCGTACCGCAAAAAAAAAAAATGCTGTTAGGAAAACATTTAACTTCTTTTAGTGACAAATACCATTTAAATAGGGAGTGGAATTAGAGAAGAATTTACAGTTGATCCTTGAACAACATGGGGGCACCAAACCACCCCCCCGAGTCAAAAATCTGCCTGTAACTTTACATTTGGCCCTCCACATCAGGGGAACCACATCCGTGGATTCAACCAGATACTCTAGTATTTATTGAAAAAATCCACATATAAATGGACCCACAAATTTCAAACCCGTATGGTTCAAAGGTCAACTGTATTTAAAAATCCTTCCCAAGGATCTTTGTTAGCTGCTAATGTACAGATCATCTCTCTTTCAATCACATTATCTCAAAACTCTACACTGAAAATGAATTCTAGGTCTTAACCCTCCCTTCCAAAAAATTTTGTGCACCTCTGTCACTCTACCTCTGCTAGGGAAAGTCTAAACAAAACACATAGGAGTCAACCAAGATGAACACAGAGTAACTGAAGAAGACAAAGAGTGAATAAAATAACAATAGCATCCCAAAACCTCACCCCTAAGCAGAATAATAAAATGCCTAGTCTGCATAACTATTTTCTATAAAAACTGCAAAAACAAGAAATAGAGAATCCTAAAGTAGTATCACTTCCTTCCAGTTTCAAAACCAGCGCACACAATTTTTGTTAGGTATGTACACACCCGCAAGACTCCCAGAGCTCATGCAATTTACTTTAAATAAAAGGATCTATGAAGAAAATGTCCTGTTTTTATTCTTTCACACAAATGCTTGCTCAATAGTAAAATAAATCTGTTTACCACAACAACAAAAAAGGGTTAAACCTTCACATGAAAAGCACCACACAGAAATATATTCCATCACAGGCCCTCTGTCCGTCAACATTCAAGCCTAGGGCACAAGTCGAAAGCCCTAAGGGCTGGGGAAGCAGCATCTAATCTAAGGCAAGTCAGTCTATATTTCACCCATGAACATTCCCCAGCTGTCAGCCCTGCCAAGGGGAATCCAACTCATTACTGCTTATAAGTTCTGTGACTCTAAAAAAAGTTGAAAATCACATTTTCTGAAGACAAATGATCAAACATTTAAATAAGGATTTTTCTTTCTCATGATCAATGACATCTGCAGCTCACGAAGGGTGACAACTGACAAATCACATTATGCTCTGCAAGAGACTTAGGGACCTTATAAGGATTTATAAGATATGATGTGGTTTTTTCACACCTTTACTCATTCAAATCCTCTTCATCTGAAATAAAGCTGTCCCCACGGTTCTTAAAAATTACAACCTAGTCAATACCACTGTTGGCAAACTCAGAAAAAGCTCTGAAATCAAATATTAGCCTCCTCATTCTAACACACAATGAGAAGAGAGAGAAGAGAGAGTGAATCCAAGGAAGAGACAAACATGAAAAGAGAAGATGGGAAGAGAACAAAAGGAGGAGACAGGAGAAGTATTTAAAACTTACAAGTTGAAATTAGACCCAATTTTATTAATGAAAAGAGGGTGGCATAATTTTGCTAGAATCTGAATGTAATTTGCCAATTGCTGCCAAAAAGAATCAATCAGCAGCTCCAGAGAATTCTAAATTAAAAATGATCAGTCACCATACTCATGAAATATAAAAAAGCCCACTGATGGATTAAAAGATTAAATGCCCCAGAAGTGATATGGGTAATGTCTAGTCACACAAACATGGGAGCAGTGAAAGATCTCAAAGTCAGAACGGACCAAAAGTTTAATCAATCAGCATTAAGAAACTATTTAAAAGAAACCTCATGTGTGTTTCAAAAAAACAGCTTGATGATGTTACAGAAGTGCATTAAAATCTATAATGCAGATTAAATGCTGGAAGCCTGCGTGCCTAGAGCCCGTGCTCCGCAACAAGAGAAGCCACCTCAGTGAGAAGCCCGCGTACCGCAACGAAGAGCAGCCCCCGCTCACAATGAAGAGAAAGCCCACACGGAGCAACAAAGACACAACGCAGCCAAAAAACAAAATTAAAAAGAAAGAAAAAGGAACAGATTATCATGACAGGCTGTGAAACTGTCTTTCTTACAGACTTTAAAAATAGAATAGTTTACACATGGGCCTCTCCAGAGTCAGGGTGACATGGAAAAGGCCCTCCCAACATGCAGGTTCCCTGGCCACATCTGTAACCTTCCCACAGAGGCAAATCCTACAGCACTAGTCACTGAGTAACTCAGCATCTGCAATCATGGGGCAGGAGTCCCAAGTCAGAAAAACCACCTCGCCCTTCCTCTTCTGGGCCCAATTCTGAAGACCGTTACACAACAAACAACATGAGATAAAGTACGGTTAGACTGTGATGCTTCCCTCCATGGAGGGCTTAATGAAGGGAAGGAAAAGGAAAACTCATTTTGGGGGTTATACTAATGGAATGCTCCAGAAAAGTAAAGGAGTAGCAAATCTAATATTTATTAAGATTGTTTAAGTATTAATCACCCCTGACTGACAAAGAAATACTGACTTGGTGAGGATCCTGAAGCTAAATTGGGAAGATCTATGGAGTCTGGAAATTTTTAAAGTAAACCAACAGTAGGCACTGTCTTGAAGTGAAGCAAAATGAGCAGGTAGATGGCCTCCATGTGGCAATAAAGAAGGCGGGAGCGTGGGACGAAGCCTGGAGACAGTCTAGCCATGCACGTTACACCAGCTGCTAGAAGAAAGGGAGCCGAGGCACCGAAGGTTCCTCACAGCCTTCTTTAGAATTCTTAGAAGCAGAAGCCCACATTTCACAATGTTTGTCTCTTCCTTTAAGTATCTGTTTTCTGCTTAGTCTCCAAAGTTCCCTAGAAATTATCAGGCTGTCATAACAGAGTCAGCTCAGTGCAAGCACGGTTTATCTGGAGGTCAAAGGGAAGGAGTAACCCAAGGGACAGGAGGGAGTCCCAGGCCAGGACAGCAAGAAAGAGGAAGAACGGTCCACAGTTCAGACCCCATGGCCTCCTGGATGGCCTTCCTCCACAGGCCCTGTGCAAAGCTCAGCAAATCCTAAGACACTGACAGAAATTCATTCTCCTCCACAGTGCCGCCTCGCGCCAAAAATACTGGAAAAGAGAACTCAATCGTTTGCATCTCAAATCACTTTGTCCCCAGATCTGGTTTGCAGACTTCAGTGTGCATAAGAATCACCTGGGGCCCATCCCCTTGATTCAGTAAGGTCAGAGCAGAGACCCAGGAATTTGACATATTAAAAGGCACACCACACTTTCAGAAGCTCAAGCTGTAGAGAAAAATATATAAATGGCAGAAAGCAGGCAACAGAAAGAAAAATTAAATCAAGAGTTTAAAAGAAGCATTTGCCTCAATTAATCTGTCACTCAATAATTAAATTTGATTGTACTGTATGGATAACCTTCATGTTACTTCAGAAATGCAGGTGCTTCATTGGTTTTCAACTCTGATAACTCATAGGAACAGCATCATTTGACAGTTACTGTTGTTACAGAAAGAGCTAATAAGGGTTCAGGGAAAATTCCTGTGATTGCTTTACCTTCATCCAAGCACACTGCTTTCAATAACAGAGGCTGCCCCCTTGTGACTGGAGAAGCTTCAGTAAAGTGTTATAAAAGCAAACCATACTGACAACAACATTACAGTAAGCACTTACAATATGCAAGGCACTGTACTATGTGCTTCACATGTATGAAACCAACAACCCTATAAGGTAGGTCTTACTGCTGTCCCCATTTTACAAGGGAGCACAGAGAAGTTACTTGCCCACGCAACTATTAAGCGGAAAAAGCAGGATTCAAACCTAAGTCTCTCCAGATATGCCACAAAACAGGCTCACTCAGGCTTTAAGGGAAAAATTAAAAATTGATTTCCAGTGACTTCCCAGGTGGTTCAGTGGTAAAGAGTTCGCCTTACAGTGCAGGGGACACGGGTTCGATCCCTGGTCAGGGAACTAAGATCCCACATGCTGCAGGGCAACTAAGCCCGCCCTCCACAACTACTGAGCTGGTGCACCCTGGAGCCTGCGCACCACAACTAGAGAAGAGAAAACCCACATGCCACAACTAGAGAGAAAACCCGCATGCTACAACTAGAGAGAAGCCCATGAGCCGCAGCAGAAGATCCCGCATGCCTCAGCGAGGATCCTGCGTGCCACAGCTAGGACCCGAAGGAGCCAAAAATGAATAAATTAAATAAATATATAATAAATAAATCTTTAAGAAATAAAAAAAATTTTTGAAAAAAAATTTTTTGGGGAAAAACTTTGATTTCCAAATCATAAAACATAAGATAATTTGCTATAAACTGTGGAGCACGAAAAATAAAATGTGAAAATAAATGGTTCCAACCACCTGCTCTGAGGGTCTTGTATAATTTAACTGTTAACTTCTTAAAAGACACTGGTCTGTCACATTTATTCAATGATTAAAACTTCCGGCTGTTTAAGGTTATACATAATCACTAGTTAAGCTAAAGAAAGGATCCCCGAAGTTGCCAACACATGTGCCCTGCTCCCTTTAGTGTAAGTGATAGCTTAACTTTTTAACCAGAAAAGAGTTCTAGTCTTTCAACACAATTTAAAATAAAATGAACATTTATATGCATTTTTTGTGCTATCATTTAGCACTTGGGTCAGCAGTCTGATAGCAAATATTTTAGTCTTTGAAGCCCACACGATCTCTGTCACTATTCAAATTCTGCCACCAGAGCCACAGACAATACATAACAAATGGGCATGGCTGTGTTCCAATAGAACTTTATTTACAAAAATAAGCAGCTGGCTATATTTGGTCCGTGGCCCCATAGTGTGCCAACCCCTCAGTCGGCAGGCACTTAATGGTAGAAGAATTTAGGAAAAGCTGTATTTTTACTAGAATCTAAGCAAATTTCTTTCATGAAAGCAACTGTATAATCTACCACTCAAAATGTAAGCTTTTCTCATTTCTCATACTTTCAAGTTCATTCACACCACAAGTAGATGAACACACAAAAAAGAAATCCCAAATGCCAGTATTCCATTCATCTTACTTAACTTTACAAAGGCTAAGTTGGTGATAACATATTACTTGGAATAGGCTATATCCATATTAAGGGAGAAAATAAATGTTTTAATATCTTACAGTTCTTACAGTAAACCCACATCTACAAAGATGCTTCAGTCTTGCTGCTTTTCAGCCACAACTACTCATACAATTCTATTATTTCAGGTCCAAAATAGACATAGAAATAAAAACCTACACACACACACACACACACACACACACACACACATGCGCGCATATACATATGTTTTTAAATCTTGACTTAAAAGAAAGTGCCCATGTTATGCTCAGAAGTGGAAGGAGAGAGTTGAGAGGAGCACAACGCAGCTATCACAGCCAGGTCTGGGCCACAAGACCAACACACACTCAGCAGCTTTTAAAATGAAAACATCATTAAATGCATGGTGATCAAATACTAGGCTTCTCTCTCAAAACAAACAGCTCAAGTTTTCTGTAACAGTGTATGTCAAGACAGTCTACTCACTAACGACTGAAACAGGTAGAGCTTGTCTGACCCCCAGGAAGCACATTCAGCCTGTGAGCGGTGGCTTATGGTTGCTGTATAAAGTGGAGAAGGATGGTCTGGCTCTGTGAATGCTTCTCCAAGTGTGGCCCACAGCACCGCCGGTACAAGCACAGCAACTGACCAGTTTCCACGTGGACACATCAGAGAAGGGAGCCGGGGCGAGGAGGAGAAGCAACCAATCCAGAGGACAGGGAGGTGAAGGGGCTGAAGGAGGGCTGCCTCTGTGTGTACCTGCGTTTGCACGTGTGCAATTGCATGTGGTTATGTGTGTGTGCGAACACAGGAGCATTCACTCTGAAACCTGTCCCTAAAACTGCCATCTACAAAATCCACAACATTATGAATACTATGTGAGAAAGTGGTCTGATTTGAAACAGTTTATCTTCAAAACATGCAAAACCTTTTCTGTTTTGATTCTGCAACCAGTCCCATTAAAGCTAGGATATGCTTATTTGAAGAAAATGCCTAAGTCAACAGAGGATACGTTTTTAAATTATTCATTATCCAAATAATCTTCAAAACCTACATTACGGGATTTAATTACATGTATCACTCCTTTAGTCTAACTTGCTTCTCTCAATAGGAGCTTTTCAAGATGTGAAAAACTCACGTCAGAAGCTAACAGTTCATGTAAAATTGCTTTGGTTTTTTCCACTACTTATTTATAGACTCAGACTTCAATCCAGTGTCTTCAGGACTCTAGTCTAGTTTCCCAGCTACTTACCAACTAACCCGTATAACACTACAAGCAAATGGGTGAAGGGGTAGAATCAGCTCACCAATTACCCTTCATGAATAACATTCATGCACTTTAACAGTCTCCAGCGAGATGGATTTCTCCTTCAAGCACGAAGTTGTCCTACCACACACAAAGCAGAGCACCAAGGACAGACCCGAGGTGCAGAACTCAATTCAAAGGGTTACTTCACTGTGGCTGAACTAACAACTCACCAGCCTCTAGAGTGCCCCACATCCCCTAATGCCAAATGATCTCCATCCCCATCCTCAAGGTCAACTTCCTGGCCCTGACTCCAGGCTTGCAATGCTCCACATCTGAACTAAAATCAGAAACAACTTATTCACCAAAGAGCACAGAGCGATGGCAAGTAACTGAAAAGATATTAAACGTCATTAGCCATTACAGAAAGGCAGATTAAAGCCATGATGAGAAACAAGTACAAACCCAGTAAAATGGCAATGATAAAAAATACTGCCAATACCAAGTGCTACTATGAATGCACAGAAACTGGACTCTCACACATTGCCAGTGGAAATGCAAAATGGTTGAGCTACTCTGGAAACGTGCTAGGCAGTTTCTTATAAAGTTAAACATACACTTACCACATGACCCAAGACTCTTATTCCTGCGTGTTTAGAGAAATAAACACGTACATTCTCACAAAAACCTATACATGAGTACTCACAGCAGCTCTATTCAGAAAGGCCAAAAACTAGAAGCAACCCAAATGTCCTTGAATGAGTGAGTGGATAAACAAGCTGTGGGACATCCACACAGTGGAATTCTACTCGGCAATTAAAGGAAAGAACAGCTGATACACTAGTAGATGGAGAATTACGTTGAATTTTTAAAAATCTTAAAAGGTTATAGACTCTGTATGTATCAGTTTTTCTAGGAATGCTATAACAAAATACCACAGACTGAGTGGCTTAAACAACAGAAGTCAATTTTCTCACAGTTCTGGAGACTAAAAATTCAAGATCAAGGTTAGCAGGGCTGGTTCTGAGGCCTCTCCTGGCCGCCTGCCCTCTCTGTCTTCACAGGGTCTTTTCTCTGCGTACATGTACCCCAGGTGTGTCTTTGTGTGCCCAAATTTTCTTATAAGGACAACAGTCAGATTGGATTAGGGCCCATCCAAACAGTCTCATTTTAACACAATCACCCCTTTAACGACCCTGTATCCAAAAACGGTCACATCCCAAGGTACTGAGTGCTAGGGTTTCAACATGTGAATTCTGGGGAGACACAATAAAGCCTACAATGGTATGCTTCCATTTATATAACATTCCCCATATGACAAAATTGTAGTGATAGAGAATAGATCAGTGGTTGCCAGGGTTGGAGGAAGGGTATTACTATCAAGGAGTAGCATGAGAAAATTTCTTAAGCCTGATGGAAAAGTTCTGTATCCTGACTGTGGTGGTTCCAAGTATCAATGCATGTGGTAAAACTTCAGAGAACACAAACACACACACATACAAAAAGTACATGTAAAAACCAGTGAAATCCGAAAAAAGGTCTGTAGTTTAGTTGATAATAGTACTGTGGTTAGGTCAGGTGTTACCTTTGGGGACAGTTGGAGTACAGCAGAAACTCTCTGCACTATTTTTGCAACTTTTATGAGTCTAAAATCATTCCTAAATAAAAAGTTTAAAAATAAATATTCATAGCTACTAGACTCTCGGGGGGAAGCCTGGAGAACCATGCTTAGTGGCTGTGCTGCCAAGTTCATGCTCTCCCTCCACACACCCCAAAAGAAACAACTGTGACATCAGGTTGCAGCCCCCCAACCCCAAACACTCGAGTCCCATCACAGTAGTATGGCTATGCTGTCAAGGGGCTGAGAAAACCTGGACAGGGAGCCCTAGTAGAAAAAATTTGAGAATCAATGTTTTAGGCAAAAATTATCAATGGTTTTATTATTTCTTTCTTCAAAATACCTTTACATGAGGACTTGATTAATTTACCTTGAAATATATAGTCCAGGATTTTAAGACCAATCTCACACCAATTTCTGTTTGTTAATTTTATTCTCCCTAGATTTAATTTTAGAAACAATGAAGCAAGGTGGAGAGGGAAAGTAAACAACTTTAAGTCTTGGTATTGATTCATATTCAATTACTGGAGAGTAATTGATTACATGTCAGCAATATGACAATGACAAATTTACACATCTGTTGTGTGTATAATTTTTTAAGAAAACCACTTCCAGGTTATAAATAATCCTTGATTTAAAAAAATGTATGTCCATTCCAATTGTCTAAAATTAAGCCAAATACTTAATAAGTGGCTTTTTTAAAGTTAGTTTTTAATCTAGCTTCTCTACTGTCTAGATGTAGCCACAGAACTCTGAGTCCCTCTAAGAAACAATCACTACTTGAGTTTTCCATACAAATTTAAATTAATTGAAACTGCTTGAAATTTGCAGTTAATCTGCAAAGCTTCATTTATGAGGTTCAAATTTATAGTATTCTTATTTCAAGAAAAAGCAGCATTACAATACACAAACCATATGTAAAAGATTCAGGAATTCTGACTTCTGATCTTACAATTTTCCACCCTCTGAGTAAGCAGTCCTAATAAGGCTCTTAATTTATCATCCTTAAGAATTCATACAATACAGCTTAATTTCATTTATAGATAAACCACAAACCCAAAAATGATTATGACTGCGATACAGACAACAGTGAAATAAATTCAGTAAGGCTAAGAATTGATACAGTTAAAATACAATTGAAAAGTTTTTGGTTTAAAGCAATCTAACAGTTCTTGACATACCCATTCCCCAAATCATCTTGAATGCTTAGGAAATGTGGAAAATAAGAAAGCTTGTAACAAAATTAAGACTGAAAGGATCTGAGAGGAATCAAAACAAACCACTTCATTATTTAAGCCAATTTGTGCCAGGGATACAGAAGTCCATCTCATTTTGTAGATGATTCAGTTCTAACCCAGGAGAAGGGAACTCTTTTCAGATAGACAGAACATTGCTGAGCCACAATTTCAATCAGGTTCTCCAGCTTACTATACGTCACATACACAATGCAGAGAGCCACTGTTTTTTACTATGTTAGGAATGAAATGAAATAGGATTCTATTGTAGTTTTTGACATAACAAAGACCTGGCTATTTTTTTTTTCAAGAATCTTGCAGTATTACATTTCTGAAAATTTTACACATTTCTAAGTTAGCCAAGGACAAATCTCAGGTACAAAAACAAAAGCAAATCTATATCAGAATGTATTGATTTACTGACTTGGTGGACATTTGGGTTGTTTCTAGTTTGGAGCTATTAATATTATGTATAAAACTGCTATGAATATTCATGAACAAGACTATGTACAGATTTTGCTTTCTTTTGGGTAAATATCTAGGAGTGAGATCGCAGCATCATACAGTAAGTATATGTTTAACTTTATAAGAAACTGCCAAGTTACTTTGCAAAGTAGCTGCACCATTCTACACCCCCAAAAGGAATGCATGAGAATACAATTTGATCACCAATACCTGGTGTGAACGGTTTTTTAATTTTAGCCATTCTAGAGGGTGTGCAGTTGTATCTCACTTTGGCTTTAATTTCCACTTCCTTGGATAACACATGATGCTGAGGATCTTTTTCACATACTTATAGGCCATTAATATATATGTCTTTGTAAAATGCCTGTTCAAATCTTTTCTCCATTTCAGGATATTCATATGATGGAATATTACTCAGCAATAAAGAGGAATAAAACACAACAAATGATGAACCATAGAGGCACCTTGCTGAGCAAAAGAAATCAGACACAAAAGAATACATACTGTATGACCCCACGCATATAAAATCCTAAAATAGGCAAAATTAATCAATAACATTCAAAATCACTCAGTGGTTGCTTGTGGCAGAGAACCGGAAAAGAATTACTACAAAGAGCACAAGGGCACTTTCTGGGAAGATGAAAATGTTCTATACTGTGTTTAGGGTAGTGGTTACATATTGTATACTTTTGCCAAATGCTAGAGACTTGTATAGTTTAAATGTATGACTTTCATTATATGTAAATTATATCCTAGTAAATACTATATGAGCTACTTTACATATCTTCAAACCTCATACTTGAATTGTAATGTCTGTGTGAAAAGAAGTGCTGAGTCAGCTGTCTACACATACATAAGTTTTAAAACTCCTTCATAACATAAAACTGATATCTGACTCTGAAGCCTAGGTACAGAGTCCATTCTGGGCACAAAAAGGTTTATAATTGACTAAAAGACCCTGTCATTCTGAATTTCCATCTATTTTAAAACACTTCAACTGACCACTGGAGAGAAAATGAATTAATAAGAAGGTACATTATTTTTGAAAAGCATGATTTACTGTTGTCTCTGCCACTCTCTGTCTGTCCGATCCTTGGCCTCCTGAAAGTACCTTGGAGTTGTATTCCTAAATGACCCTCATCATTACCCAGACTATTAACAACTTCTCGCTTCTGAGAATTATCTGGTCTTTAAAGAGACCATTAAACTTATGTTGACCACATGTTTCACATGCTCGAAGGAGATTTCCAGTCTTTGAGTCAAATGTCTAATGTTATCTCACTGTAGTTTTGATTTGCATTTCTCTAATGATTAATGATGTTGAGCATTCTTTCACATGTTTGTTGGCAATCTGTATATCTTCTTTGGAGAAATGTCTATTTAGGTCTTCTGCCCATTTTTGGATTGGGTTGTTTGTTTTTTTGTTACTGAGCTGCATGAGCTGCTTGTAAATTTTGGAGATTAATCCTTTGTCAGTTGCTTC
>NC_041231.1:64667901-64735477 GCF_002837175.3 Physeter macrocephalus
CATATGTATATGTATAACTGATTCACTTTGTTGTAAAGCAGAAACTAACACACCATTGTAAAGCAACTATACTCCAATAAAGATGTTAGAAAAAAATACATAAAACAAAAAAAGACAATATTTCAATATTTAATAAATTTGAATGGGACTATTAAAAAATGTCTAATGTTATTATAAATTAGACCACACGATGAAAAATTTAAAATAATTCCATAAAAAAAGTGTTTAGAATCCAAATCAAATGAACAAATATTATTTGCTCAAAAAGGAAAAGGAAATAAAAATATAATTTAAATATACAATCAGACCAAAAAAACTAGATACAGTACATACTTTATGTCAGAAAAGTTTGAAAAGTCAAAGCTATTCCTAAGTATAATTCTATAGTTACCTACTTAACCAAGAAAAAAATGTTTTATGTGTATGTATGTCTGTTTGTTCGTTCATTCATTCACTCATTATTCCTCTACCTCGTGCTTCAGGGAACACCACTCAAGCATTTTTTTTTTAGTTATCTGAATAGCATTTGTTTGTAAATATATAAAAGATCCAAAGAGACTCTTGTTAGCTCATTTCATAAATAATAATATAGTTCAGTTGTCTCAAATTATACTGTCTGCATCAAGATTAATAATGACTTTTTCATAAAGACTGCTAATGAAAAAAGTATTTTAGCATCAGGTGAAGTAACTTAAGTGAGAAATGCACGTTCCAATCTCTTCTAATTTGAATTATCCAACTTGATAGTCTTTGTAATGTATTATTCTGCATAAATAAGATCCCCTTAAATTACAGACCAGAATTACTGTGTAAGCATTTCTTTGATTTAATGGTAATTTAATCTCCTTAATATAAGAGTTTCCCAAATTTGATAGAGTCTTTTAGTGAAGCTATTGCAAAGATCTCTACCCTTGATCTGCTATTTACCAATTACTTTACAAGTTTAAATACCTTTATTTCAGCACTTTCTCAGGTTATCTTCTGGAGTCAGGCAATTGCTCATATCTTTTGCATCTGTTCTCATATAATTAAATATTTAAAATCCGGTTGTTTTTCTCTGGCCAGACTTTCAATTTTGTTTAATCTCTCCTTTGATGCAGCTTAAGAAACTTTTACTATCCTTACATTAATAAGATACATTACTTCAAGCACTGTAAGATGTCTTTGTGACAAGTATTTGATTTGTGTTGGTCTTTTCGTTAAACTCCAGAGAACTAACCTGAGTAAACAAACAGTGAAAAGAATCTCTACTTTCTGGGAGTATCTAATGTTTAAATTAAATCCATGTTTTGTTTGGTTTTTTTTCTCGTAATTTACTGAAATAAATGTGCTTTTTCACAATCCATGCTGGCTAAAACACACCCATCTCTACCTGTGCATCCATCCACCCACAGCTGGCCTCATAGACAAAGATTTCTGGTCAGCCCAAAGTCAAAACACAAGAATGCTACTCCTTGGAAATAAGGTATTAAAAAGCAAATGCTCAGTACATAGTTTGAATAGAACTGATGGGGCTTCAATCAAGCCAAAACCTTGTGGGATACACACACACCCCCATGTGCACCCACAGGCATGCCTACGGCACACACACACGCAGGCACACACAAGAAGGACCTCCAAACAGACCCAAAATGTCTAAGTCCACCTTCAGACACAGACTCTTCAAGCTCCTGCACTAACTGGTTGACTGACCGGCTTGTGGGATCATTACTGAACTAACCTGCACCCTTCCCCACAGTGAGCACTGCTCCAGGAGCTACTCCACGACAGCCCTGGTCCTTCAGCACTAAACTGTTCATTCAGGCAACGTGAAGCTTCCCCTGGCTTTGCATGTACCAAGCTTAGTTTGCTCCTTCACCATAATTATCTCAAAAGGATTTAGGCCCTGTATCTTTAACTTAAATCCTACAGCCCAGTGCCTGTGGATATCTCACCAGACCAAATTCTGCTGCCCTCAGGTTTCCCGACTTCACCACAGCCTCACCCACTGCATTCACATTGTTCCAAATGTCAAGGTTCCTACCCTCAACCCCATTCAGGACAACAGGGTATAATGTAAAGTTTGTGTTGTCTCATATTTGGCACGGGGGCCTTTTAGATCTCCTCCATGTTAACCATCAACATATTGATCCTGCTTAATTTTATATATTATCAACTGCAGCATTTCTCAGCTCACTGGCCTAAAATGAAGTTTATACACATGCTTATTTGAATAATGATGAAGTATGTGAAAATACATAAAAGTCTATTAAAATATGTTCCTAAACCTAGAACTTCTCAGACAAAAAAAGAATATATATACATATATATAATAAATATAAATCGTCAGAAGAATACCTCAAAACCTCGGTACAATACTAATGAAGAAATGAAAATAAGCTTTCTGATAGGCTAACAAGTCAACTTCAAAGTGAAAAAGGCAAAGGACATGAGGCTTTTATTGTGTTGCTTAATTACTACCTTACTATACTAACCTTGTATGTTCATATTATGAAAATCATCCATTTGTGTTACAAGGAGTAACTCTGGGCTAACACTGTAAACAGGACCTGAAGTGAATCCCAAGTGACAAGATCCTCATTAATCATCATTTTGCAACATTCATGCTTCAACATGGTCCTTTAGCTCACTGTTTAAAATTTCAAGTAAACGGAGCATCCCAGAGATTCATTGGCAAGAAACTGTTTTTCCAACCCTTCTTAGCTTTGACATGCTTGCCAATTTATTCTAAAAGGTCACAGTGTAAACAGAGCTCTGCTGCATCTAGAAAAAAACCTGTTTAGCATAAAACGCTGTCATTTGTAGACTAGCAATACACTACAGGGAAATCCCATCAAGAAAAAATGTAAACGGTATTACTGCCCCTGAATTCTGACATATATGAGTTCTAATAAAATGATTTAAAAGTTTGGTGGGGTTTTTTGGTATAGCAACTTGGTGTCTAAGTAAAATTCTGTATTTCAGTAGTTAGCAAACTCAATACAGCTACTGACAAAAAACATTTTTTAAATATTTAATTTTTAGACATATGAATTATCTTATAAACATGTCTGTCAGAATAGTTTATTAAAACAAGACAGATATCAGGCTAGGAGTTCTAAATCCCTAGCAGACCTCCATTCTTCACCAGATGCCACCCAGGTGCAAGTCAGCCTTGCCGGGCCTCACCTCCTTCATCTTGGGGACAGGTCAGGAGTTAACTCTACCACCGTGTATGCTGCCTAGGATTAGGTCACAGACAAAACCAATAACTAAAAGATACTTTAAGCTTTCGTTTATATAAAGGAATAATGTATAGGAGGGTTAAGATTCTGAACTAGACGACCACTGAAGAATCCTTAAAGTTCTACGACATGTAATTATATTCAGATCATCTTCCACAAATTAAGAACAATTCATTTTAAAACACTGCACAAAAATAATGACAGAGCATATAAATATATCTTTATTTTAAGCAACACTTTTTGAATTTAATGTCTTCTATTTGACTACATAAATTAAGGCAAAAAAAATAGGATCCTATAAATTTAAACTGTATGTCTGATGAAATACCGTAGCTCAAATTACAATGCAAGATACATTTTTAAGACTGGTACAAATCAAGATCCAGTCTTGTTGATAATAAACCTTTGTTAGTGAAGTTTGGCATCTTGGCATCTTTCATCTTGCTCTAGTATCATATCTATTCTAGATGATTATTTTGAACCCAGAATTCAAGGAGCACAGACTTTCATTTTCAGCAGATAATTCTATCAGAATATCAAACATAAAGAGACAGCTCTTTAAAATAGAGAAAATGAAAATATAAAAAGACAGCATTTCAAAATGCAGAAAAAATGAAAATCTTGAGCCACAGAGGTTCTAACCAACCACAGCAGTCAAGCCTCTCATTCAATAATAATGAAGTCACTGTTCATGAGGATGGGGAAAAACTAGAATAAAAGGAAGAAAAGACAGAATGCAAATAGCTATCATTGAATAGTCTGGCAGAAATATAGAGCGAGGTCAAACTGTTAACAATGATCACTGTAATACAAGAGAACACCTAACATTCATGATAAAAACACAGATGTCACAAACATTTAAGTTCTCTAACGTTTGTTTACAGCTTACATAATAATGTTTAATGAACGCTAAAATCGTAAAGCAGAATATTTTCCCAAGTTTTCCGCACTAGAGAGCTGTTGCCTCATTAAAACAAAAGGATTCGATACATCGGTGCAATGACTTGGATGAACTTATTAATAAACTAATTTTAAAAAAGCCTGATTAAAAAAACTGTTAAGGACAAAGATATGGGTTGTTCCCTAGATTCATAGTTTATTTTATGATTTAGATTCCAAATCTGTCTAACAATATCTGACCAGAATCTCCACTTAACCTCTATTGTTCCAGTTATTACCTCAGTCCTTCACTCTGCTACTGTAAGGTTTTATTCTATTTTCCATGACTTTCTCCAAAGTCACAAAAATACCGATGGCCTCGCCTCTGTCTTTAAACCCTTCGTAGGAGCTGGTTCCTACCTGCTCCTGGGAGCTCTCTACCTCCCTTCAGCTTCCCAACAGCATACCCACTGAGCTCCCTTCCATCCTTCCAGAACACTTCTTTCCAGCCTTCTTCATGCTCTCTTTCCCCAATCTTCCCCAAAAGTATGAACACTCCCCAAGGCCTGCCCTCAACCCTCCTCTCCTCGTTCTATGTTGCTCTCATCCAACTTCAACAGAGACCTGAAAGAACCGTGAGTTGACTAAATCACTTCTATCACCTATCTCTTTTCTGAATGTTAGAACTGCGTTTCCAGTTACATGCCAGATATCTCCAAAATGAGTAATTCTTTTGGAAGCTCAAACTAAACATATCCAAAACTAAAATCACTGTTTCATACACTCAATAGCCAAACAGACCAATTATCAACACAATTGTTTTCCATTTCTGTTCCAACTCACCCCCAAAAAGCGATCTGAAATGAGTCCTGGTGGATCTGGGAGTCGATCCCTAGCCAGCTTCACTCCT
Organism: Physeter macrocephalus; assembly: GCF_002837175.3. Taxonomy (NCBI): domain Eukaryota; kingdom Metazoa; phylum Chordata; class Mammalia; order Artiodactyla; family Physeteridae; genus Physeter; species Physeter macrocephalus. The sequence goes on from NC_041231.1 coordinate 64,672,915, forward strand.
ACTCGGCAGCAGGCACTGACTGGCTGACCCCACACACTCAGCTGCAGCCAGTTACTAGGTGGACTCTGATGAAGCCTTGTCTTCATTTGCTGCCTTATCTCCTAGGTAAGGCAGGCCCAGCCATGGCCCTTAGTTGAACACAAAAGAAGCTGACCCTGCCTGATTAGCAGAAAAGGGAGTTTAAGAGGTTACTGGGCATCTCACAAAATTATTGGGAAGATGAAGAAATATGGTCAAAGTTAAGCTTCCAGGAACAAAGTCCCAACCATGTCACAATACAGGAGTGATTAGAAAATGGCCATCACTGCAATCAACCACTGGGAAGCCCCTGCTGCCACCCCCCACCTCCACCAGCACAAGTGGAAGCTCTCTGCAGAATCTGCTTCCTCAGTTCTAACCGAAGTCTCATGGGAAGTGAGTCTAACAGGTTAAGTCTAAGTCATATGCCTATAAATCTGGCTACAAGAGGATGAAAATTTGAGTACAGCTTTCCATACTGGCAAGACTGACTCCTACATTAGCAAGGCTAGATCTATACTGGGAAAACTTGCTCAAATATAAAAAGACTATTCAAAAGGTGAGGTTAAATATAAACGCAAGTACTACTACATCCCACCTGTCCTTCCTGCCCTTGCCTCCAGGCCCATAATGGTTCTGTCCAAGACCCTGCCAGACTCGGGTGAGCTCACTTCAATGCACTTGCTGGAATGGGACCCACTCCGGGGCCCAGATCGCTTGGCTGGAGCCCAAATTCCCTGCCTGGGTACTGCCAGTCACCAGGCCCGGAGAGACCACCCCTTGCTCCTGAGACCAACACCCACTCCCCCAGCCATAGCTACTTCCTCCTCCACACAAGGAGACCACCCAAAACTGTATCAATGTCACCACAGACATGGCAGCATTGGCAGTAAGAAGACACTCATGTTGTATCCCATACACCAGTGAATCATCCTGGACACCGACATCAGTCTGGAGTAAGTCTGAGTGCTATGTACCCTCTGGACACTAGACTTTGATGGCAACTCCCCACACTCTCCTTGCCCTGTCCTCCTGGGCCAGCCTTTCCCCACCGACAGCCAAGCTCAAGGGCACGTGGCTCACACTCCCCCCTCTCCTTCTATCCATTCTGGGTTCTCAGAACTTCTTACCTGAATATTGCACCCGTGTCCTCACAAATTCTCCCATGGCAAAGCCCACCTTGTGCCACCTCCACCATCCCATGTGCATATAAGATTCGTATCAAATATTTAATTCTTTGGAAAACTGAACATCTCAGAGAAGTAGACTGTGTACAAATACAGAGAGCACTGTGGAAAATGTGCTCCAGAATAATTCATCTCAGTGCCCTAAGGCACATCCCCAGAAGTAAGGAGACCTACAACTGGCTCCCCATCATCCTCATCACTTGTACATTTGAGTATGAGTAGACACATTGGAAAAAAAACCAGGTTTGGCAAGCAAATAAGTTATCTCTTTTCTGGCAACTAGGCAAACTAAAGTAAGAAAAATACTTCCTAAGTTGCTCTTTACAGACTGTGGATTGAGGCGGCAATCATGAAATATTAATGAATGAGTAAGAATATAAAAGTATAGGAGGGACTTCCCTGGTGGTGCAGTGGTTAAGAATCTGCCTGCCAATGCAGGGGACACGGGTTCGAGTCCCGGTCCTGGATGATCCCACATGCCGCAGAGCAACTAAGCCCACGCACCACAACTACTGAGCCTGCGCTCTAGAGTCCATGAGCCACAACTACCGAGCCCGTATGCTGCAACTACTGAAGCCCGCGCGCCTACAGCAACAAGAGAAGCCACTGCAATGAGAAGCCTGTGCAGCGCAACGAAGAGTAGCCCCTACTCGCCACAACTAGAGAAAGCCCGCACGCAGCAATGAAGACCCAACACAGCCAAAAATTAATTAATTAATTAATTAATTTAAAAGTACAGGTAACATGACCTTATCCCATTACTATCCCTAGGTTCAGTCCTTATCCTCCCTCTAAATTCATCCCTTATCTTTTTAATTTATACCTAGATTTCTTATCTAAAATCCCCTTTGACTAATAGAAATTTTCCCTACATGAGTTTCCTCCCTAAAATTTCCCCTACATTTTGTCTAATGTAAATGTGGTCTTCTGCCTAGTTATCTTCTCCATTCAATCTTATTATTATGGCATTTGTATACGGACATTTTTAAGCCTCTTATTTATAAATACCTCCTATTCTTTGGTGAAGGATTTTTTAGCATTTATTTGACACTATATGAGCTGCCTTGTAGCAACCTTCTGGCTATAAATATTCACCTATTTGCAAAAGGCTAAATTCCCGTTAAAATAATGATTTACAATTTTTGTGTTCAAACAGATTAGCAAGGTGTTAGATGATTGCACACATACTTGTCAAAAGGAGTGCAAAAAGATGCATGCTTCCTTTTCTTTCTTTAACCAGTAAAAAGCGATTGAATAAATTAATGAATTTCTATCTTTGTTTTAAAGATTAATCAGTGTTTCCTTTAACAAATTAGAGATCCCTTTCCTTCTCCAAACTGGCATAGCTGTTGAATTATGTTTTTACAATGCTATACTAATTGTTATCTGTGTATCTATTCCTGTCAACTGGAAGAGTACATAAGCTACTCATATCAAGAATCCTGTTTTACATAGAGAACAGACCTGTGGTTGCCAAAGCGGGTGGGGAGACTGGGAATTTGGAATTAGCAGATGCAAACTATTATACATAGAATGGATAAACAACAAGGTCCTACTGTATAGCACAGGGAATTATATTCAATATCTTATGATAAACCAAAATGGAAAAGAATATGAAAAAGAATGTATATATATATATGTATAACTGATTCACTTTGCTGTATAGTAGAATTTAATGCAGCACTGTAAATCAAACTATACTTCAGTAAAATAAATTTTTAAAAAATAAATTAGAAAAAAAATGAATCCTTTCTTAAACCACTTCTACTCCACATCCCATATGTAGAAAGCACTTAAGAAACATTTGTTTACACACTGCATATACACTGTTGGACACTATACTAGGTGCCAGAAATATCAAATATTTAACAGTCCAGCAAGTTGACTGGTAATAAAGAAGGTAATAAAAGAACTATGATAATTAAGGAGCAATGCTTCACCTGCAACTACATTCAGCTATTCGAAATCTGTGGTTTCTTTGCCAGGTTAGGGACAAGTGACTTCACACATGGGATTATTTTGTAAGTACATACAACTTCCTATAAATTAGTATTGTTTCACTTAAGTCCCAAAGATAAACTAGATTCTAACAAACACAATACTGACAAGTTGTTACCATAACTGTATTAGAAAAATTAACAGCTCTCATCATCCAATCCTTTCTTTAAAACTCTTTAAAAAGGTTTCTATTTTTATTGATTAATATTTTACTTCTCTTACAAATGGTTATAGAACACCTCTCTCCCCATTTTTATTTTTAGTCATTCATTCAATAAACGTTTATTAAGTCTTTATAATACGCAAAGTAATATGGTAAACAGTGAGAATTCAAAGATGAAAAAGAACCATCTCATCTTTTCAATCCATGTTTCTCAACTGTCATAAAAATATTCATGTTAATATTCATGTTCTTTAATGGGTATCAGTTGTGATCATCCTTTGCAGAGGGTATGAAAGTGGCCTCTGATTGTCCAGTCCAATGTTGTTTGGGCTCTGAACTGAACTGAAAGGATGAAGCCCAGGTGCACCTCACCTTTGCAGCAGCAGAACTCCTACCAACCCCACAACTTATTTCCCACTTAGCCAAATACTTCAAGACCCAGATCCAGTAACAGTCCACATCAATGTATTTACAGCAAGTACCTTTGAGCTTATGTGTCATTATTTTCTACGTGTTTCCTGTTGTTCATTTGCCTTTCTGTCTAGAACTTAAGCTTTCACGTTACAGGGACAACATTAAGTGCCTCTGTATCCTTTCAAAGCCCTGGCAACAATGCTGAGTGTACAGTATCTTCTCAATGAACAACAGAAAGATGGGATAAATACATAAACACCAAGATGTATAAAAAAGAGTTTAGGGCTTCCCTGGTGGCGCAGTAGTCGAGAGTTCACCGGCCAATGCAGGGGACGCGGGTTCGTGCCCCGGTCCGGGAGGATCCCACATGCCACGGAGCGACTGGGCCCATGAGCCATGGCCACTGAGCCTGCGCATCTGGAGCCTGTGCTCTGCAACGGGAGAGGCCACAACAGTGAGGGGCCCGCGTACCGCAAAAAAAAAATAATAATAATAAAGAATTTTAAAAATTATCTGGTTAAAAATGAGCAGAGAACCTGAATAGGCATTTTTCTTCTTTTTTCTTTTGTTTTCTTTTGTTTTCCTTTGATTTTTATTTTACATTGGAGTATAGTTGATTTACAATGTTGTGTTAGTTTCAGGTGTAGAGTAAAGTGGTTCAGTTATACATATACATATGCTGAATAGGCATTTTTCCAAAGAAGGCATACAGATGGCCAAAAGGCACATCAAAAGATGCTCAACATCACCAATCATCAGGGAAATGCAAATCAAAACCACAATGTGATATCATATCATACCTGTCAGAATGGCTATTATCAAAAATACAACAAATAACAAGTGTTGGTAAGGATGTGGAGAAAAGGGAACCCTCATGTACTGTTGGTGGGAATGTAAATTGGTGCAGCCACTATGGAAAACAGTATGGAGGTTCCTCAAAAAATTAAAAATGAAACTACCATATGATCCAGCAATTCCAATTCTGGGTATTTTTCCAAAGAAAACAAAAGAAGTAATTAGAAAAGATATATGCACCCCTATGTTCATAGAAGCATTATTTATAACAGCCAAGATATGAAAGTGCCCAATGACAGATGAATGGATAAAGATGTGGTACATACTGTATATATAATGAAATATTACTCAGCCATAAAAAATAATGAAACCTTGCCACTTGTAACAACATGGATGGACCTGAAGAGTATTATGCTTAGTGAAATAAGTCAGACAGAAAAAGACAAATACCGTATGTGTTTACTTATATGTGGAATCTAAAAAACAAAACTAACAAATGTAACAAAAGAGAAACAGACTCACAGATATTGAGAACAAACCAGAGGGGAGATGGGTAGACGCAAGAGCAAACTAGGTGAAGGGGTTTAAGAGGTACAAACTACCAGTTATAAAATAAATAATCACAGGGATGTAATATACAGCACAGAGAATATAGTCAATATTTTATAACAACTTTGAATGATGTTTAATCTCTCAAAATATCAAATCACTATGTTGTTTCCTTAAAACTAATATGTCAGCTATACTTCAATAAATTAAATAAATAAAAATTGGAAAAAAAGAGTTCAAATCACTTATGTCTACTAAAGTGTTTAACGTTAGAGTCTCAAATATACTGAAAGATTTTATCATTTTGGTGATTTAAATTTTTTATATTAACTCATACATCCTCCATCAGTAAAAATTTTTACTCATCTGGTACAGCACAGTTCTTATGTCTCGGATTTCAGAAAATGGTACAGCCCCCTCCTTTCTATGTAAATGACCAGTTTCCTTTTTGCCTTTATTCCCAGGAAGCTTATAGCCAAATACAAAGCTCAATCCTATGATTGACACTTGAGAGTTATGATTTGTTCATTTGTCCTAATTTTCTTTCCTTTTTCTTTTTTTAACTATTTTAATCAATGTGTTTTGTGTAAGCTGCCTCAGATGTTTTGTGGGAACAAAGAGGTTATAAATGAATTTACCTACTATGAAAAAGATATACACCAAGGTTCTATTTAAAAGTTCACATTTTCGGGTGGTGGCGCCGTGGTTAAGAATCCGCCTGCCAATGCAGGGGACACGGGTTCGATCCCTGGTCTGGGATGATCCCACATGCCACGGAGAAACTAAGCCCATGCACCACAACTGCTGAGCCTGTGCTCTGGAGCCTGTGAGCCACAACTACTGAGCCCGTGTGCCACAACTACTCTATTATCAAAAATACAACAAATAACAAGTGTTGGTAAGGATGTGGAGAAAAGGGAACCCTCATGTACTGTTGGTGGGAATGTAAATTGGTGCAGCCACTATGGAAAACAGTATGGAGGTTCCTCAAAAAATTAAAAATGAAACTACCATATGATCCAGCAATTCCAATTCTGGGTATTTTTCCAAAGAAAACAAAAGAAGTAATTAGAAAAGATATATGCACCCCTATGTTCATAGAAGCATTATTTATAACAGCCAAGATATGAAAGTGCCCAATGACAGATGAATGGATAAAGATGTGGTACATACTGTATATATAATGAAATATTACTCAGCCATAAAAAATAATGAAACCTTGCCACTTGTAACAACATGGATGGACCTGAAGAGTATTATGCTTAGTGAAATAAGTCAGACAGAAAAAGACAAATACCGTATGTGTTTACTTATATGTGGAATCTAAAAAACAAAACTAACAAATGTAACAAAAGAGAAACAGACTCACAGATATTGAGAACAAACCAGAGGGGAGATGGGTAGACGCAAGAGCAAACTAGGTGAAGGGGTTTAAGAGGTACAAACTACCAGTTATAAAATAAATAATCACAGGGATGTAATATACAGCACAGAGAATATAGTCAATATTTTATAACAACTTTGAATGATGTTTAATCTCTCAAAATATCAAATCACTATGTTGTTTCCTTAAAACTAATATGTCAGCTATACTTCAATAAATTAAATAAATAAAAATTGGAAAAAAAGAGTTCAAATCACTTATGTCTACTAAAGTGTTTAACGTTAGAGTCTCAAATATACTGAAAGATTTTATCATTTTGGTGATTTAAATTTTTTATATTAACTCATACATCCTCCATCAGTAAAAATTTTTACTCATCTGGTACAGCACAGTTCTTATGTCTCGGATTTCAGAAAATGGTACAGCCCCCTCCTTTCTATGTAAATGACCAGTTTCCTTTTTGCCTTTATTCCCAGGAAGCTTATAGCCAAATACAAAGCTCAATCCTATGATTGACACTTGAGAGTTATGATTTGTTCATTTGTCCTAATTTTCTTTCCTTTTTCTTTTTTTAACTATTTTAATCAATGTGTTTTGTGTAAGCTGCCTCAGATGTTTTGTGGGAACAAAGAGGTTATAAATGAATTTACCTACTATGAAAAAGATATACACCAAGGTTCTATTTAAAAGTTCACATTTTCGGGTGGTGGCGCCGTGGTTAAGAATCCGCCTGCCAATGCAGGGGACACGGGTTCGATCCCTGGTCTGGGATGATCCCACATGCCACGGAGAAACTAAGCCCATGCACCACAACTGCTGAGCCTGTGCTCTGGAGCCTGTGAGCCACAACTACTGAGCCCACGTGCCACAACTACTGAAGCCCGAGTGCCTAGAGCCCATGCTCCACAACAAGAGAAGCCACTGCAATGAGAAGCCCACGCACCACAACGAAGAGTAGCCCCCATTCACCGCAACTAGAGAAAGCCCGCGCGCAGCAATGAAGACCCAATGCAGCCAAAAATAAATAAATAAATGTTTTTTTTAAGTTCACATTTTCTTTTGTCCACCAAAACATACCTCAATTCAAACTTATTCTCCTCCACTTTTCCTTCTCCTCTAAGTTTCTGTCAATCATCCACATTCTTAAATTGTATTGTCTATTAAATTTACTATAAAGGCCAAATCTTCTGCCCATCCCTTCACACAGTTTTGAGTTTCACTGCTATATTCTTTCATTTCTTTCAAATTACTACTTTTGAGTGGATCAGTATCGTAGGTATAAGGCTTAGTGTGGTCTCTCTCTGTGTTCCAGACACCTATTTTTAGCTAACAGGTAGCTAATTCCCAAAAAAACTTTCATCAATGACATAGGCCATAAAAAGCAAGCTTGTAAGTACTGAGATTCTTTCACTAAGTTTATGAAGTGTTGGTATATTCTGAAGAAATCATAATATGAGACACATGGCTCTTATATCACTCTATCTATTCCCTAGTAAACTAATAAGACCATTTAATACAAACTAAAACCCCTTTCCCTTTTCTTATGTTATAAATTCCATTGCCTTATGCCTTTTTCTATTTGTGTTTACTTCAGGAACTTATTTTCCATATATTTATTTCCCTTTAATACTTCTATTGCATAACTCTTCTGAGTGACTAGTCCAAAAGACTTCAAGAGATTTTTTAAACTATTTCCCAAGTAATTACAGAAATGGAATTAAGAGCAGTAAGACACTACTTTTACCTATCAAATCAGCCAAGACTTACTGCGTGAGGAAATACAAACTGTGGTAGTATATGGAAAAGCAGTTCCAACAAAATACATCAAGAGCTTTTAAAAAAAGATACCAGAAAACAAAGGTTTACATAAAAAAATTAAAATTACATTAAAAAATTAGAAACAGAATAAAATTCCAATTATCAATGGTATAATTATTATAAATTCACATGATAGATCATATAGTCATTAAAAATGCTGTTAATAAAAATTACAGTATTTTGAGAAAATGCTTGTGAAATAACGTTAAGAGAAGACAATGGATTCCAAATGTTAAAAAAACTATATAAATATTGTATCTTCACACATTCTACACTTTCCAAATTTTTTATGAAAAGGCTTACTGTCCTAAAATTACTGGACACCTATTTTTCTTGTGTGTGTGAAATCTTTGCGCTTTTTTTTTTTTTGGCCGTACTGCACAGCATATGGGATCTTAGCTCCCCAACCAGGGATCAAACCCTCACCAGCCCCCTGCAGTGGAAGCACAAAATCTTAACCACTGGACCGCCAGGGAAGTCCCTGGACACCTATTTTTTAAATCACAGAGCTTTTTCCCTCCACTTTAAAAAAATCCTATTATTAAAAGTATTAATTTTTCATTATAAAATATTAAACCAGCTTGTAACATAAACTTAGTTAAAATCTACTTTAAGGAAAAAGAGGAGAGAAAAAGTTGAGGATAATTTATATAATTCCACATATAAAATAATTAAATTGTATGTTTTATGTTACAGAGCTATATAAACTACATAAAGAGGAGTAAATATTTCCCAACTCATTTTATAAGGTTAGCATTAATCTGATACTAGAATCAGGCAGATAATATATAAAAAGGACACTCTAGACCAATATCCCTTATAAGCAATTAAGCAAATTTCAGCAATATATAAAAATATAATACACCTTGACATAGTAGGTTTATTCCAGGAATATGATTGATTTAATATTCTTAAAACAATACTCTATCAATAATACTAAACAAATATTTTAAAGCCACATCTCAATAAATGAATTAATAATAAATATCTCAATAAGTGAATTAATGCTCAAAGCATTAGACAAAATTCAACACCCACTCATAACCACCAGCAACCCCCCCAAAAAACAATCAGCCAACTGGGAACAGAAGGAAGCTTCCTTAACCTGATAAAAGGACATCTATGAAAAACCTACAGCTAATATCTTACTTAATAGTGCAAGACTAAATGTGTCCTCCTAAGATCAGGAACAAGGCAAGCATGCCCACTCTCAACACTTCTATTTAACACTGTACTAGAAGCCCTAGCCACTGTAATAGCCAAGAAAAACAAATAAAAGGCATAGAGATTGGAAGCAAAGAAGTAAAACTGTCTCTATTTATAGACTACATGGGCATCTATGTAGAAAATACTAAAGAACCTACCAAGAGGCTACTTAATTAATAAGTGAGTTTAGCGAAATTGCAAGATACAAATATTTAAAAATCAATTCCATTTCTATACACTAGCAACAAAAAATGTGACAATGAAAAAAACTATAATGTTCTTTATTAAAGCATCAAAGCATAAAACACCTAGAAGTAAAATATGTGAAAAAGTTCTGCACTGAAAACTAGAAAACACTGCTGAAATTTTTAAAAGACATTAATAAATTGGATACATACAGGGTTCATGGATTAAAAGACTCAAATCACTAAGATATCAATTCTCTACCAATTGATCCATAGATTTGATGCAATCCCAATCAAAATTCTGGCAGACTTCTTTGTAGAAATTGGCAAGATGACTCTAAAATACCTATGGTCTAGAGAGACCTACATGAACCAAAACAATTTTGAAAAAGACCAAAGTTGAAACACTTGCACTACCTGATTTCACAACTTATTATAAAGCTACGGTAATCAAGACAGGGTGGTATTATTACAAGGACAAACATATGTATGAAGGGAACAGAATAAAGCACAGAAATATACCCATGCTTACATTATCAAATGATTCTCAACAAGGTGCCAAGGTAATCTAACTAGATTAGGTAACCTAATCTAGAAAAGACTACTAATGGTGCTGATACAACTGGAAATCAATATGGAAAAGAGTGAACACTGACCTTTACCTTACGTCATATCTTAAAATCAACCCAAAATGAATCACAGAGTTAAATAAGAGCAAAACCATAAAATTTCTAAAAGATAACATAGGAGAAATTCTTTTGTGTCCTTTGGTTAGGCAACTTTTTCTTTTTTAATTGAGGTATAGTTATAGGCAAATATTTCTTAGATAGAAAATGAATCATAAAAGAAAAAACTGATAAAATGGACTTCATCAAAACTTAAAACTTTTGCTCTTCAAAAGAGATTGTTAAAACAAACAAACAAAATAAGGCAAGTATAGACTGAGAGAAAATATTCACAAAACACACATATACACATACACATATTTATATATGAATGTGTGTATACAGACATAATTTTATATATATATACACACACGCACACAGAATTCTATACAGAACTGTATATATATAATATAAAGAATTGTGTGTGTATGTATGTGTGTATATATATATATATATACACATATATAGAACTCATAAAACCCAACAAAAAGACAACCCAATTTTTAAAATGTGAAAAGGATACAAACAGACACTTTATCAATGGAGATATATGAATCACAAATAAGGGCTGAAAAGATGGTCAACATCATTAGTCATTAGGGAAATTAAAAGCATAATGAGATGTCATCACACACCCATTAGGATTGTTAAAATCTTTAATTCTGATAATACCAACTTTTGGCAAGGTTGCAGCGTAACTGGAACTCATACACTACTGGTGGAAATGCAAAAGACTCTAGCCTAGTGCCTCATAAAATTCAACATACCTTGTACATACTTAGCATACAACCCAGCAATACCATTCAGAGGTATTTACCCAAATGTTCACGGCAGTTTTATTCACTGTAGCCAAAAACTAGAAGCAATCTAAATGTTCATTAAGTGGGGATGGGATAAACAAACTGTGGTACATTCATACAATGAAATACTACACAATAATAAAAAAAGAATGAACTACCAAAATATGAATTGACATAGATGAATATTGAAAACATAATACAGATCAAAAAAAGCCAAACACAGAAGAATACATATTTATATGGTTCAATTTATATAAAATTCTAAAACCAACAAAATTATCATGAGAAAGCAAATGAGTGTTTGCCAAAGGTCAGGTGTAGAAGGAGGAGATTAAATGCTTAAGGGACAAGGAATTTTGGGGGGTGATGGAAATATTACATATCTTGACTGGTGATGGTTCCCACAGCTGCATACACATGTCGAAACTCATCCAACTGTACACTTAAAATTGATGAATTTTATGTATGTAATTTATACCTCAATGAAGCCAGTTTAAACATTCAAACATAATACTTATAAAAAGCAGAGTCCCAATCACAGAAAAGAGGAACAATTATTAAAAAGAAAAACTAGAGATCATAAACATTAAAATATAACCTGTATATATTACTGACCTAAGGTATAATGTAAGCATATGTAATTCTAATCTTCACTACACTTATTCTCCAAGAATATGCTGCAAATCTTTAAAAAGTGAAAAAAAACCTACACTCTTATTTCAAATAGTTTCTATTCTGTTTGATGGCTTCTGTTTGATAGTCATGGGAAAAGTATACCTGATCCTTAAAGAACAAGATTGTGAAACCAGGAGTAAGGGATTCTTAAGTGAATTAGGGCCCAGCTGCTGAAAAGGAGGCCCCATTGTAAGACATTTCTTAACAAAATGTCAGTTTCAATGCCTCAGATGCCAAGGATGGCCTTAAAGAGAAATACTAAGCACAGTTAAAGCAAACAGACTAGTAAGAGCAAAGATCACTAGCATTGTTCCTTTAGGGAAACACACACACACGCATGCATGCGCACACACGTGCACATACACATACACCTGGGAATAGGAGTTCTAACAATTTCCTTAGGATGACCTAGAAAGAGAAAATAGCCTGCAATGAATATAAAGGACAGAACAGTTTTCTACTAACAAAGCTTACAGTGAAGCAATAAGTGTACTTAACTTGAACTGCGGCATTCAAATTTCTCCTAATTCTTAAACAAAGTTCTCTACCAAAAGTAAAATATAATCAACATTTGGATGTTTCTTTAGTGAAGAACTACATATTAACATAACAGACATCATCTAAACTGAAGATAAGGCTTGTCCATTAGGCCTAAGCTACTCTAAACTACCTACTGTAAATCTAACAAAGCATGTATATTACTTGTAAGCTGAAAACTACAAAACTCTGATGAAGGAAATCAAATACAATCCAAATAAATGGAGAGACATACCATGTTCGTGAATTGGAAGATGCAACATAGTAAAAATGTCAATTCTTCCCAAGTTGGTATATAGGATTAGTGCAATTTCTATCCAAATAATGGAAAGATTCTTTGAAGACATAAACAATATTATCTTAAAATTTATGTGGAAAGGCAAAGGAACTAGAACAGCTAAAACAATTTTGAAAAAGAAGAAAAGTAGGAAGAATCAGACTACCTGATTTCAGGACTTATTATATAAGTACAGTCATAAAGACTGTTAAAGGCAGAGGATAAATCCATACATCACTATAACTGAACAGAGAATCCAAAAATAAATCTGCACAAATATGATTTTGATGAGGATGCAAAAGCAATGCAACAAAGGAAAGATAGCCTTTCCAACAAATGATACTGAAACAACTGGACATCCATAGGCAAATAAAGGAATGAATGAATAAGCAAACAAAAAAAAAAAACTACCTATTACTGCCTAGTTGCATCTTCCGGTAGGTTGTTCATCTTTCTTACCATAACACTGTGATAAACTAGCAGAGTTATGAGGGGAAAAGTTTAAAAAATAAAACTGGAGAGTGTATGTGAGAGAGAGAGAGAGAGAGAGAGAGAGAGAGAGAGAGAGTGTGTGTGTGTGTGTGTGTGTGTGTGTATGCATTGAACCATGGATTCACGTCCAAGACACGCTGAATTATGAATTAAGTCTGAAATGTGTTGAAGTATTCTAGTAACATAATAAACAATGAACCAAGAGAGTAGATGAATCGTTTAACACTATAATATGAAACCTTAAAAGTCCCATACCATATTTTTCAAAAAGATATGCTAGTCTATTTAACACAGATTTTTTTCTTTGTAAATAAAAAAGTGGGTTCAAATATATGGTATTCTTAGAAGTTGAGAACTTATTGAAGGCAAAATAAATGTCAAATTGTTGGCTAGTCCAAAAACAAGCACCACTCACAGATTATTTTTTAAAAAATCATTCACGTATTATGTACTTTTAGCAACGGTACATATAGAAATTACAACTAGGGACTGGAGGAACCATAAATTATATTTGGCCACAAAAACAAAAGAGAAAAGTTGTGATCAAGCACCAAGAACTACAACTGTGGTTCATCACCAGAAGCAGAAAAAGAACCACCTGGGTTCCACAGCAGCAAGGGCAGTGCACAGGGGCTTTCTTCACAGCACTTTCAGAACCAGGTACAACTATCTCACTTAAACACGGTTAAGACAGTAAATTTCATGTTACATGTATTTTACCACAGTAAAAAATACTGGGAAAAAATATGGATGAGAGAAGCAAGGACACAAGATGTGGAGCTGAACCCTCATACAATATGTAAGTGATAATAAGAAGATGAGTATATGGAATATAAGACATGGGTGGGTGGGCTTTGGGATGGGCAGGAAAGTGGGAGTGAGCATATAAACTGTAACTGAGAGAGAAGGCTGGAACAGTTAAGAATATCTATTGACATTTTCACATCCAAGACTGAGCTGGTATAAATTACATCATATTGTGTCACAAAAATAAAAATAAAAACAAAGGCACTACAAAGTCCCTGTTCTAAAACAGTAATGAATTAAAGGATCTCAGTCAACAAAGCAATCTAACATGCAAGAAACTACCTGTTTAAGATATTTCCAACTAGTAATTCCCAATCCTACCATCGCTCTACAGTAAGGTGTTGACTGACACATTTATGTTCATCAATGATAACCCAAAAAGAAAAGGAAAAAGGAATCATTGTGCCACTTCCCACAAAGAGGGATCACAAGCAGGGCACTAAGGATTCAGGTGCACTGGTAGAATTCTGGCTCAGCAACTAACTAGCACTGTGATCTTGGACGAATTGTTTAAACTTTCAAAGCCTCAGTTCCCTCATTTGCAAAAATCATGCTAATAACCAACTCAGTAACTACTGACAGGATTAAATCAGCAATGCATATAACAAATTTAATAGTGTCCGGCACCCAGTAAGTGCTTAATAAACAGAAATCTGCCTCCATAACCACAACCACCACCACCGAGCAGGCCAATTCTCCACCTAAAATAAATAAAGCTCAGAGGCTCCTGACCTATGAAGGGGAAAATTCACTTTCAAATTTATGTGTATGTGTGTGTGTGTGTGTGTGTGTGTGTGTGTGTGTGTGTGTGTGTGAGAGAGCGCACACACATGCACACCTGCACATGTTAACATACTGCTTCAGGCCCAACCCTCTTTATGCAATTGATAAACATTTGCCAAATGATAAATTCCTTGGCCAAAGTGTTAAACAAAAAAAATGAGAGAAATACATAAAACATTGAAGCCATCAAGGTAAAGCAGTAATTTCTATGACTTTCAGTATGTAATTTTTTTCAGGCATCTTAGGAAGTAGAGATGATTTCCTTCTTAATATTTTAAGCAAAGCTCAAAAGTAGTCTGAAGGATTAATGAAAATGTACTTACAAAAGACTTAGAAAAGACTGTAATTGCAAACTGTTATTCTCTTTCTTTGGGATTATAGCCACCCTGCCAAAATCCAAAGCTGTATTAGTTAGTTTTTTCCTCAAAGATTGAATGTTATTTCATCTTCCCTCCATTATTTTAGCCTTTAATAGTCAATGTGAAAACTGGACCTGATTACCTGATTACGAATCTTGTTTCCGATTCTTCTGTTTCCAAGTTTCTGAGAAAGAAATCTGTCTTCTATATCTTTTTCCATTTTCAGGTCTGTTTTTTCTAGATTATCACCCCATTCACATCTCAATTTAGTTGCTCACTGACACTGTTCCCTTAACTGCTTAGCAACTCAACAAATACAGTCTTGTATACGGACAAAATCATAGCTGCTCCAAGGACAACCATATTTTTTTTTAAACCAGAGCTTAAGTGCCTTCCATATTACTAAAGTCTTGTAACTCTATATAGGTTTCTAATTTAAAATGTAGGCCTGAAAATACTGAAACTCACCTAATATCATGCTCTAAAATGTACCCTCAAAGTATAAAATTATTAAAAATAAAAATTATTAAAAATAAAAATTTAGGGGAAACCAAACCTGTGCATTTATTGATTCTCAATTCTAGCATTCCTTGATTATTTCTAGTATCAACTAGTCGGGGACAATTTTCATTTGCTGTTTTTATTTTTGTTTTGAACTCACACATACTCTCATTTCAGATAACATTCTCCATGCCACTCCAATGTTATATAATGCTGCCTACTTGAGTTCACAGAGTTCTCTCTGTGTCACCTGGATTAAGACATTAAGCCTTAATAAGATTTTTATTTCTTAGACACAAGATTCTCAATGCATGTAAATCAAAAGATGTATTCTGCACTCCCTGCCAAGTTCCTCAGATATATGTGTGCAATTAAATAGACAAGCAGTGAAATTTGAAGGTACAGAATTAGAAGCTGGTATCTGGACAGTACACAACTGCCTGTACAGACAGGGCGGGGAAGAGAAACATCAACCAAGGGTGTGGACAAGGAAGAAACAAAGAGCCAACTTACAAATGAAGACAACTAATACTGGTCTTATTCCCCATCCCCAACCCCCACCCCAAAAAAGACAAGGTCAAGGGATTGTTCACATCCAAAAAGAGCCCTGCAAAACTCAGCTCAGAGCTGACCTCTTCCTTGAAGGCTTCTCTGCGGTCTCCAGACTAAGTCCATCACCTCTTTCCTGTGCTACCGCTGCACCCAGGACACACTGCTCTTTCACAGACCACAGTGCAGGAGGACTGTTTACATCTCTGCCCACTGCTGCCCCCCTCACCATTCACCCTGAAAGCTTAATCATACCTCTGCCCCTGCATATTTGCCTGGCACGCAGTGAATACTCACAAAGAGTTATTACTATGTTGAACCTGAATGAAAATCTTTTTCTAAATGTTATATAATTATGACTAAAATGATAGTCAGGTATAAAAGAAAGCCAAACATTATATATAACCAAACACTTCTTTTTAATATTTATTCTTTCTCTGGCACACCATTATTAAGTGACACAGATAAAAAAAAAGGTGATCTGGATTTAACACAGGATGTGGTCAATCCTGTTTCTATGAAACAAAGTTGGTTTAATTAATATAATATTTTACCTTGATTTAAATTCCTCTGCGTCGTGTGCATCTCTCTCTTATCCTCATTCTTTCTCATTAATGAGGAATCAGAAAGCTTTGAAAAAAAAACTGAAACTCAAAGATGTACACATAATCATTACTTCTCAATGTCCAGTCACTGTGAAAAATTACACTCTCAAAATTTAATCAATCCTGGAACAAAACTGTATTTGTATTCCTAGCTCCCCCTGTGCAAAATTTTTAAATTGGAAAACTAACAGATGATGCATCTTTCTTTGTAGAGACTGAATAAATTTTTGCTCTATGAGAGTAGAACTGTCAAAGAACTGAATTTACAAGGACCCCCCCCAAAAAAAACTATTTCAGTATTCAGCTGTTTCCTAGCAACTGAATCTGCAGATATTTTCTTATCACAAGTGAGTAACAGGGATAAAAATCTGTGTTTCAGTGCACTCAGGTGTCAATGAAAGCAATGCAGCTCAGTGGAAAAAAACACTATAAATAGTGTGTAAAAATACTAAGTATCTTCTAGCTAATCTGGGCTGAAGTGTTAAAAGGGGTAATTATAATTGTTAAATATGATAAATGATCTGAGGAACAGGAGTGTTTATAGACGAGTACAGGGGCATTCTTCTGTGAGTGGGGGGAAGGGAGCACAGGGGACACAAAGGTGACCACAGAAATAGTAACCTAAGAATTACTCTGGAAAGTTAGTTCAACCATGAAAAGAGAAGCTGCTGTTCTCAAGCTAGAGTTTAAACCTGGCTGATGCTGCATCATAAATTTCTAGACAAAATATAACCTCACATATTACATACTCCAGAGAAAACCTGTCAAAAGAGTAACAACTGTAACCCCTGCAGCCAACTGCAGCGGTTCTCAGGAAGCAGGCTACTGCGGCCACAGACGTTCCCAACAGAGACTGCAGAAATATTCTGCACGCACAGCCCTTCCCACATCTGAGGCGCTTGACTCTTTCCTTTTATAAACAGGACACTGAAGTGCAACATCGTTTCACTTACTTTTCTCAACAAATCGGGAGAAAACATGCAGCTCTCACAGGGTAATTCACCAGATCCTGAGCACCTGCTCTTCTCAAGGTACTGTGCTCAGCATCAGACAGAATGAAGTTGAACAGGGCTGAGTCCCTACCCTGCAGAAGCCAAACAGGGCTCAGTCCCTACCTGGAGAAGTTGAACAGGGCAGAGTCCCTACCCTGGAGAAGCTGAATAGGGCTCAGTCCTACCTGGAGAAGCTGAACGGAGCTTAGTCCCCACCCTGGAGAAGCTGAACAGGGCTCAGTCCCTACCTGGAGAAGCTGAACAGGGCTCAGTCCCTACCCTGGAGAAGCCTACATGTAAAACATGTCATGGAACACTTGAGGGTGAATAAGAGAGCAGTAGAGGGGCAGAGGTATTTGACTGGGCCTGGGGAGAGGCAACAATCTATGAAAAAAAGGCACTGACTTTAAGGAGTTATGGGAGACCCACAGTGAAGAACCCAAGTCCTTCACCAATCAGCCACAAGAATTTTGGTAAGCCACCCAGCCTTTACAGGGCTAAACTTTCATGGGCAAAATGAAGAGGACTGACTGGTAAGTTTTATGGAGAGCTCCTTATAAAAGAAAGCTAAAGCACTACCATACACAATAGGACAAACAAGCATGTCCACTGATATCTATAAACCTCAAGTTTGGATTCTAGGCGCCAAGAATGAGGGCAAGATAACATACAAATGCTTATCACACAACTCTAAAATCCTGTGCTGCTCTAAAACTCCTATGTCAATGTGCTGCTAACATTTGCTAGCAACTAGAAATAAGTGAATCATTAAAATTCTTGCCACCAATAATTTCCATAAACACAAAGTGCAAAACTGTACTAAGCACCACAGGGAGAAAAAAAAGGAAAAATCCAAACCCCTTAAAATTCTATTCTTTACATGAACTAGCCCCTTCAAATGAACACCTGAAAAATATATAGCACTTTGGAATTTTTTAAGCGCCATATATATGTATATACATATATATATACATATATATATAACTGATTTTTTTTCCAACGAATCTAAGCTAGTCTATCAAAAACCTAGAATATTCCACTAAAACAATAACTTTTACTCAATCCTATTTTGTGATGGTGCTAAAAGCTTCATTTTCTAAAATACTGGGTTGGCCAAAAAGTTCGTTCGGGATTTTCCCAGAAGATATTACGAAAATCCCGAACGAACTTTTTGGCCAACCCAATACAAAACATATGAAGAAAGATGCCAAGACTCACTTGTAATGACTTGTTTGTCTGTGGGATCCAGTGGGCCTGCCTGACCCCACACCCTACCTTGAAATACTCACTTTGGTTACTAGGTCCTCTACAATCTAAAGAGCAACATTCAATTTAGCATCCTCAGTCAACAAGCGTGTCTCAAAGTAAAGAGGATGTTTATTTTTTCCCCAAAAATGAATGGTTTTTCTGTTATTGATAGTTTCATGGCTTTTAACTGCACTGCTTTGTTTCCTAGAGCTCAGTACCAGGGGAGAATGAATGGGCTGGTGCCTGAGAGTAAAGGCAGAGGTGAAGGATTAGCAGCTACACTGACTGGTCCACTGCAATCACTCTAAATTAACATTAAATAACCAGGAAGTAATATTGGAAAAGACATATTAATCAATCCAAAACCAAAGGAAATCAACTAGACACAAATAAGACAAGGAAAATTCTTATATGATT
The DNA here is from genome assembly GCF_002837175.3 of Physeter macrocephalus. Classification (NCBI taxonomy): domain Eukaryota; kingdom Metazoa; phylum Chordata; class Mammalia; order Artiodactyla; family Physeteridae; genus Physeter; species Physeter macrocephalus. The sequence continues at coordinate 64,692,339 of NC_041231.1, forward strand.
ACAAAATAAGTAACCATTCAAGAAAATTAATTATATTTAAGCACAGCTTAAGGAACTAAACTGAACACTGCTTTTAAAAAGAGGATAAAAGATTTAAGAGGATTCTAAGCTCTGTAGAAATAAAAAATTACTTGATCAAGTGCCTACAAAGAATATTTTTCCAAAGCAACAAATACTTGGTGAGTCACAGATCCAACTACTATTCTACACAGATCCAGCTACTATTCTAAACATGTGAAAAAGAAAATCCATTTCAAAAAAAGGAAATCCTTACTTTCCTCTGTGACTCCAAGAAAGAGCTGCTTACTTGCTGTCAGTTATTTCTTAGGGAGCTTCTCAAAAGTCCTCTTTCTATCTCTAAATTAGAATAAATATATTTTCTGAAAGTCTATTTTCTTAAGTTTTACCAGCACCTTCTAATGATGAATCGCACCCACAGAAAGTGAAATTAGTCACATAATGTGAGAAAAAAGAGAATCTGCCTTAAAGATATTCAGCTACAACTTAAGAGCTGCCCATTTTCTAAAAACAAAGCAAGCACGCTCCACCAGTGACACAGAGTGGAAGTGTGTGAAAACCCAAGCTCAGCTGTGTGACCCTCTACGTCTCAGGGCTTCACTTTATCCTCCCGAGAAATCCAGACTTAAACCCAACTTCACAATTGCCATCACCATCTGGATGACTGACAAGCACCTCCCACTTAACATGATCAGAACAGAACTCCTGGTTTTAGCCTGTGGACTTCTCACACAGTCTTCCACATAGTGGTAAAAGACGTCTCCCTCTAATCAGTTACTCTGGCCAAGAGTCTGGGCAGTGCAACACAGTGGTCAGGAGTAAAGACTGAAGCCAGGCTGCATGGATGCAAACCCTGCCCTGGCTCCTCACTTAGCCGTGCAGACTGTACACCTCAGAGAGTGAAAATGGTACCCACCTAACAGGATTACTATGAAGATGAAATGTGAAGCTCATGTGAAGCATTTAGAACAGCACCTCGCAAATATTAAATGTTTTATTAAGTATAAGCTATCATTATTGTTTTTATCCTGATTTCCTCTTTCTCTCACACCCAGTCTGTCAACAGCACTTCAACAAAGTAACTGAAATCCAGCCAGTTCTGTGAATCATCACCACCACAACCAGCCTCTTTCCAGCCACCATCTAGATTAAAGTGATCAACTTCTGAACTAGTTTTCCTACTGCCATTCTTTCTATACCCTCCAAAGTGGTTTTCAGCCACAGTAACCTATTTTAAATATAAATCAGATACCGCTCCCTTTTCCAAAACCATCCCATGGTTTTCCACTACATTAGGCTAAAAATCAATCTCTCTACCCTGGTTTATTCAAAGTCCTGCATCGCTGCCGTCTCATCCTGTACAGCTCCCTGCTAGCTCACTACACCCAGCATTGTGCAAAAACCCCTCTCTCCTTGGGGCCTTGGCATCAGTAACTGCTCCTACCTAGAATGTACTTTCCTCTACTTTTACTCTGCTGGCTCCTTCATATCACATATAATATTGTTATTGTTTATTTCTTTGGTAACTGGTATAAGTTTTATAAGAGAAGAAATTTCATCTATCCTATTATTATATCCCTAGTACTGAAAACAATACGTGGGTGAACAAATAAAAAGTTATTAAAAAAGAAAAAAAAAAACCATTAACTGAGAGAACTGGCTAAAGGTTCTAAAATCGTTAGGTGAAGCAAAGAAATATATCTTTCCCTCATTCTTTTCCCTAACTGGTTATCAATTTATTGCATCTCAGCTCCAAATTCACCCTTTTTGCCTACTCTGTACCTGGACCCTAATACACTTACCTTTCAATATTTCCTGAGTTTGAAGATCTAAATCCCCTGATAATACAACTACTCACAAAGGCACAGTTTTCATCAAAAGATCCTAAGAATCACAATTAGAAAACCCGAGATCCAGTTATGGCTGCAGCAATTACCGGCCAACAAGACACTGGACAAACTACCTGGCCTCTCTGAGCAGCACTTTCCTAGCCTGTGTGATGCAGACGGTCATCCTCGTCCATCTCAGAGGCTTGTGGTGAGGATCAAATGAGATCACACACAAGCAGTAAACTATGTGCGGACAGTAAGAGTCATCTTCATTATTCAGTATCTATCAGTCCAACAAACGTTATTGAGCACTAACCCTATGTTACGTAGAGAGAAAAGTTTAAGACCAAGCCCTTACTCTCAAAAAGCTTACATTGTAGTTGAGAAGAAAAAAGCCAACTGGAGTAATCTTACTGCAGTTTGGTAGTGTGCAGAATGCTGTGGGGGCACAAAGGAGACACAGTACAATCCTGGGGCTCAGGGGGGCTTCCTGGAGGAAGCGGTGCCACAGCTGAGTCTCACGGATCAGCAGGGTGAGAAAAGAGCTCTTATCAAATGAGAACATAATGCCCATCTTTTACTAGTCCTAAAGCATGCTCAAAAGCCAGATTTGTTATCTTATAGTATAAATCACATGATCAAAGACTAACAACAAGCCTGCAGATGTCACCTGGGGTAAAATTCTTCTATCAACTTAGACTTCCCCCAGCACCATTTATTTCTTCCTCTACCATGAATTAGAATACCTTTTTCTAAATCTTTAGGGCAATTCTCATCCTACAAGGATATTTTCAAATTCTTTCAATTACATACTTCAAGGTCAAAACCTTCCTCAATGGAAAGGACAGCAAACAAGAAACCATCACAATGGGTTTAATTTCCCCTTTGCCACAGCCTAAAAGCAACACCTTCCCTTCCTCCCAGAGCTTCAGACTCAAAGCTGTCAGGACAGCTTCCCAGGCAACCCCCTCCATCCACTCTCCTTCACGGCCAGGCAAAGGGCTCTATGGACAACCTCTCAACCAGACTCGGCCCTGACCTACCCAGGAGAAAGCCAAGCACTTTTTGGCCAACCCAGTATTTTAGAAAATGAGGCTTTTGGCACCAGTACAAAATAGGGTTGAGTAAAAGTTATTGTTTTCAGAATAAAAACAATACCAGAAAAAATTATAAGTTTTAACTCAAAAGGAAAGGTTGGCCTTTGCTTATACGGTAATGGGTACAGCTTAAAAAGAGCCACAGCACATAACTTTGAAGTTACGTACTAAACACTAAGTACCAAAAGAGTGTCCCAAAAAAGTACAAAAGAAAACTACACTCAGATTAACGAACAACACTGAAAAATGTATTTTTAAGATGTTATCACTGAAGTGTCTGTTTTTAAACAAATCTCTTAAAAAGCACTGATTATGTCATTTATTTAACTCACCTACCTCCAATTTCACCCAGCAGCAGGCTGTTTATCGTAGCACTAACCTAGCACTGCTTTTCCTAATTAAACATAAATACTTTCTTCTACATTGCCCTCTACTGACACAAAATAACAATTTAGAACAGAAATCTAGGGGTTATATCTACCACAGGCCACACTAATTGTTAAGGGTCACATATGACATCCATCTCCAAAGAAAAAAAAGACACAACCTTGAAGACACAAAGGCTGTTCACAAAATTAATCATCTCACCAATAGTATTACTAAGAGAAAGAAAAAATGACAAAATTAACCATGAGTAGTAACAAATAAAAACCTACTTAAAGGGTCTTTCCTGGTGGCACAGTGATTGAGAATCCGCCTGCCAATGCAGGGGACACAGGTTTGATCCCTGGTCTGGGAAGATACCACATGCTGCAGAGCAACTAAGGCCGTGTGCCACAAAGCCTGTGCTCTGGAGCCCACAAGCCACAACTACTGAATCCCGCATGCCCTAGAGCCCATGCACCACAACTACCTAGCCCACGCACCACAACTACTGAAGCCCACATGTTCTAGGGCCCACGTGCCGCAACTACTGAGCCCGTGTGCTACAACTACTGAAGCCCACAAGCCTAGAGCCCATGCTTTGCAATGAGAAGCCACCGCAGTGAGAAAGCCTGTGCACAATGAAGAGTACCCCTCACTCACCGCAACTAGAGAAAGCCCGTGTGCAGCAATGAAGACCCAACACAGCCAAAAAAAAAATAAATTAAAAAAAAAAAAACCTACTTAAAGACATAAATATAAGACATGACACCATAAAACTCCTAGAAGAGAACATAGGCAAAACATTCTCATACATAAATTATACCAATGTTTTATTAGGTCATTCTCCCAAGTCAATAGAAATAAAAGGAAAAATAAACAAATGGGACCTAATCAACCTTACAAGCAAAAGAAAGAAAAACCACCCTTGCACAGCAAAGGAAACCATCAAAAGAATGAAAAGACAGCCTATGGACTGGGAGAAAATATTTGCAAATGATGTGACCAACAAGGGCTTAATTTCCAAAATACACAAACAGCTCATATAACTCAATAACAAAAAAACAAACAACCCAATCAAAAAATAGGCAGAAGATCTAAATAGACATTTCTCCAAAGAAGACATACAGATGGCCAATAGGCACATAAAAGGATGCTCATCATCACTAATTATTAGGAAAATGCAAATCAAAACTACAGTGAGGTATTACCTCACAACAGTCAGAATGGCCATCATTAAAAAGTCTACAAACAACAAATGCTAGAGAGGGTGTGGAGAAAAGTGAACCCTCCTACACTGTTGGTGGGAATTTAAGCTGGTGCAGCCACTATGGAAAACAGTATTGGAGGTTCCTTAAAAAACTAAAAATAGACTTGCCTTATGATCCAGCAATCCCACTCCTACACATATACCCAGACAAACCATAATTCAAAAAGATACATGCACCCCTATGTTCATAGCAGCATTACTAAAATAGCCAAGACGTGGAAACAACCTAAATGTTCATCAACAGATGAGTGGATAAAGAAAATGTGGTACACATATAAAATGGAATGGAATGAAACAATGCCATTTGCAGCAACATGGATGGTTGCTAGAGATTATCACACTAAGTGAAGTAAGTCAGAAAGAGAAAGATAAATACCATATGACAGCACTTATATGTGCAATCTAAAATATGACACAAATGAGCTTATCTATGAAACAGAAACAGACTCACAGATATAGAGAAGGGACTTGTGGTTGCCAAGGGGAGGGATGGATTGGGAGTCTGGGGTTAGCAGACACAAACTATTATAGAATGGATAAACAACAAGGTCCTACTGTATAGCACAGGGAACTATATTCAATACCCTGTGATAAACCATAATGGAAAAGAAAATATACATGCATAACTGAGTCACTTTGCTGTACAGCAGAAATTAATGCAAACTTGTAAGTCAACTATACTTCAATAAAATAAATTTTAAAAAAATTAAAACCTAGGAGTTCTACAAATAACAGTACAGCATCATAAGCAATCTGAATATTATTATAAAAATTAAATTATTTTTTAAGAAGTACAGAACAAAACTATCAAGAGTATGTAACTGAAAACATGAACATATGGAAATAAAGTGAACATGGAAATATGGAAACAAAGTAAAATACTTACAGCCAAAGCCTTGGACAGTTTGGTTCTAAATTCATTTAGGATGATAGCCACAATGTCCTTGAGTGGTACATAAGCAAAGCCATTTTCCAGATAGACTTTCCTTCCTCGGAACAAATCCAGAGCATCAGCAAAAGGGATCTGAATTCAGTGTGCAACAGGGAAAATAAGTCAGTACCTGTCATTACGAAATTATCCTACGTCTTCATAAGTACTAAGGCTAAACAAAATCCCTCCTATGAGAAAGTCATTAGTCCCAGCAGATCAAAAGAAAAAAGAAAGCAAGAAGATCAATTTATACTCCTTGTAAATAAACAACAGCATTAGGAAGGAGTGGCAGGCCAAAAATGTGTTTTAGAGTAGATCTTTCAAAAAATAATAAGCCAAGGTAAAATGCTTTATTTTCATTCTTAATTCATCAATTTACAAATTATAATCACCAGGATTTCAAATTCCCAGCTCAAGCCCTCTAGGAACACTGCATTCCCCTCACATGACATAGTCCACATTTTATTCTGCATCAAGTGGAATCCAATGTGTATACAACATGTCCAGTGCTAAAAATTACTAGTAAGTAAAGTAATTCCAAATTTCTTCATCTATGTTTCCACTCTTTCTCCAGAGAAATACATTGGAAAAACTAATCTCAACACTAAGAAATGGAAATAATAATAAATGTCCAGTTTTATCTTTAAAATAAGTACTTGCCAGTAAATATTTTTTAAAAAACGTAATAAATACTATTCTACTTACACTTTTTAAAGTCATATGAAATACGGGAAAATTTTAAGAGATGAGCAGATTATGGTAATGATATTAATAAATTGCAAAACTCATCCTTACTCTTCAACAGAGTTTTTCTACTTCTTAAAAATGAGGTAAAAAACTAGGTAAAAAAAAAAAAATCCCCAAATACCCTATTCGCCCAAGTTTTACGGAAGAGTTAAATCTATATGCCCATAATTCTTCAATGTATTCAATGACACCACACAATAATCAGATCATGTGTTTTTACAGAAAGTTTCTAATTAATTTACAGATTTCTACATCCAGCACACAGTCCTTGCCCTGAAGCAGTTCACCACTCAGTTGAAGAAACAAGACGGACTCACGTGGACAGTGGCTCCCTGGCCCTGCAGGAGGACGCTGCCCAGACTGGGGCGGGGGTGGAGCGGGGGAGGTGGGGATGGAGTGCCCGTGGTGGCAGGACCCGCACCAGACGCCAGGCATGCGCGGCAGGTAGCCGCCCCTCCCCTGCTTCGGGAGGTCCTCAGCCTCGCAGCCCTGCACCAGGCTCACACAGGCAGGAGTCTGTGCTGAGGGTGCGCGGATGGCAGTGAGGGGACAGGGGCCGCACCCGGGCAGGGGGAAGAAGGCCGGGGCCCCAGGGCACCCGGGAGGGAGGAGAGGCTCCCTCGCGGGGGCGGCATAGGAAACAAGGGGCCAAGGGAGAGGGGCGTTGCAGGCCTTCCCAGCCCCAGCGCGGCCCGAGGCTGAGCACAGTGAGGAGAGCGCGGCCCGCAGTGGGTCAGTACCCGAGCAGCGCCAGGGGTCGGTGCAGCGCAGCCCGGGGCGGGGGCGGGGAGCAGCACATCCAGGGGGTGAAGACAACATCTGAACAGGAGGGGGAGAGGCTGCGCCCACAAGAGGCTACACAAAAGCGACAATAAAACACGGATAGAAGCTCAATGTGATACATTTAACAAAACTTAGGAAGTACTTTAAAAGCATACCTACCTTATAAACTGACTCCAGCTCCAACTGAACCCCACCTAAACTGTGTGATGAAGCCATAATATCCTGTTCTCGGAGAGTCTTCTCTTCATCACTTATCTAAAAGGAAACATATTTTATATCGTTTAAAAATTAAAACTCTGGGGCTTCCCTGGTGGCGCAGTGGTTGCGCGTCCGCCTGCCGATGCAGGGGAACCGGGTTCGCGCCCCGGTCTGGGAAGATCCCACATGCCGCAGAGCGGCTGGGCCCGTAAGCCATGGCCGCTGGGCCTGCACGTCCGGAGCCTGTGCTCCGCAACGGGAGAGGCCACAGCAGAGGGAGGCCCGCATACCACAAAAATAAATAAATAAATTAAAATTAAAATTAAAATTAAAACTCTGCATTCAGTTTCAATAAAGCACTTTCCTGTTCTAGTGAAGATCCTATACTTTTTAAAAACTTTTAAAACCCTGATATCTGAAATCATTCCTAATATGATTATTAAGTCATTACTATCCTTAATGAAGCCAAAATATGGAAGAAAATTTAAATTCAATATACTTTCAAATTTCTACTCTGCCAATTTCTGAGGACACATATCGAAAGAACAGTAGCAGAGAAACAATATCCTGGACTAGCTGCTCCCACAGACTCATGAAAGGAGAAAATGAAAACCTTTCTGAAGAAATATACAATTCTCCTAGGGCTCAGTATAGTCCTCCAAATAACTCCCCAAATACAATCTCTAGCACACAGAGAAAACACACACACAAGGAAACAAGACTCCATCAGTGGGAACCAGATTGGTAAAAACAAAAGAAAAGTATAAGGATTGGAAAAAAGAAACAAAATTGTCATTATTTACATATTATGTGATTAGAATCCTTAGAAAATCCAGAAAAATCCACAGATAAATTATTAGACCTACTGACCTAATTAAGCAAGGTTTCTGGCTACAATGTCATATACAGAAAAACCAATTGTATTTCTATCTGCCAGCAGCCCAGTTTAATAATGGATTTTTTTAAAACTACCATTCATAATGGGATTAAAACTATCAAGTATTTAGGAATAAATCTAACAAAAGATGTTCAAGGCCTCTAGGAAAAAAAAAAAAAAAACATGTAAAACCTTACTGAAGGAAACTGGAGAAAACCTAAATAACCGAGAGACATCCATAAACATGCACCAGAAGATGTAATACTATAAATGTACCAATTCTCCTCAAATTAACCTGCAGAATCAATATACTCTCAAGCAAAATCACAATAGCTTATGTGTCTGTGTTGCTTCTAGAATGTATAGGGGCACACAAAGTGCCAAGGAAAGCCAAGACAGAAAAAGACAGTCAACCCAATAGAAAAATGAGCAAAAGATATGAACACACACTTTACAACTGAGAAAATTTGAAGGGCCAATAAATACGATCATATCTCATCTTATTGCACTTTGCTTTATTGTGCTTCCCAGATATTACTTTTTAAAAAAAAAAAAAACAAATTGAAGGTTTGTGGCAACCCTATGTTGAGGAAGTCTATTGGCACCATTTTTCCAACAGTATTTGCTCACTTCATGTCTCTGTCACATTTTTGTAATTCTCAAAATATTTCAAACATTTTCATTATTATTGTATTTGAGGGCACTGAACAAACATGTATCATCAAAATCAGTGCAAGAGAGTCATCAACTGAAACTACCACTTCAATTACTTTTTGGTAATGAACAGGATAAAAATACAAAAACTAAAAATGAAATATAACTAGATGTCATGAGAAGTCTCATAGGCAAAAATTTTAAAGGGTGTCACAGCACACATTATATATAATCAACACTCATTCTAGAGTGTTTAAATTGAGTTTTAGCAATAGCAAATATCTAAGAGCTAACACCAGATTATTCTTTAGTATTGGCTTTGTTTACATATACCTGTTGATAGTAACTTCTCTACTTAATTGACTATTTACCTTTTACTTCACATTCCTTAGGACAAATCCTTTCAAGCTCAAATATACCACCAGATACACAATGCAGAGACTATTTGAGAAGAGGCAGGTATGTTTCAGAGCCAAGCTGTAATTCTCAAACAGCAACTGATAAAGTGAGAAACTGACCAGGGAGACATGGTGAAAGGGAACAAGATATCTGTACATCCTCCTGATGATCTTCCACTATCTTTAAGTGATTTCCAATTTAAATATAAAAACTATTTCAAATTTGTGCAGTGAACACTTACTTATTTGAAATTAAATAAAAATTAAATACACATGCCTGTTCTCCCCACCATCAACGGGGATAATTATAGGTGATTGCATGGATAATTTTTTGCCCAGATGGTTTTGACTGGATCTGGAAATACTGAAGTTGAGGCCAAATGTGTTAACCCACCACGTCCCTTTTACAGTCACTTATTACAGCAATAAAGAATTAGATAGGGGCTTCCCTGGTGGCGCAGTGGTTGCGCGTCCGCCTGCCGATACAGGGGAACCGGGTTCGCGCCCCGGTCTGGGAAGATTCCCACATGCCGCGGAGCGGCTGGGCCCGTGAGCCATGGCCGCTGGGCCTGCGCGTCCGGAGCCTGTGCTCCGCAACGGGAGAGGCCACAACAGTGAGAGGCCCGCGTACCGCAAAAAAAAAAAAAAAAAAGAATTAGATAACTTTGAACATACAGATGTTTGCCATGATAATATCTGGGGTTTTAACTGAACAAATCCCACAGCAATATATAAGAACCACTAAGACTTCTCCATGAATATAGGGGAATATAGTACCTCTCTTTCCCTAAACTCAACTCAAATATTTGTATTAACAATACCACAGGTGTTTATAAACAATTAACTGCTCACCAAGTAACCATCAGGTAAGCAGGGGAAAAACACTTCAGCTCAACTGTCATACAACAGAATACTTTACTTACAAGAGGCTTAATGTTCCAAACACTCTTCTGCCTTAGGTATATAGTCAAGGCTCAATTTAAACAAAATTCAAGGTCTTGAATGAAAACTAGAGTAGATTATTAAAGAATGTGGTAAGACTGTCTTTCACTGAAATCTTCCCCCACCCTCCAAAAAAAAACAGAAAAAAAATTATCTAGACTTTACTTAGATTAGAAATAATGAATAAAATTCTAAGGGATTCAATGTGTTTCTAAACTGTTCACCCAAAGTAACTGGGTGCATTCCGAATAATGCACATTCTAGCTGAAATTAATGTCATGTCCTACATGATAGCCTTTCAGTAAATACTGTTTTTCCTTGGTGAATTAAAAAGTTCATCCATTTGCCACACACATCTAAACCTTCATTTAGCTATTTAATAATAAACAAAATAAGAGAATTGTCACTGAAAAATGTTGGATGACTGCCTGAAACTTTATTAATTGGTATAAACTTCTATTGACTTCATTATTTCAAATTTCTAAAATAATCTTGAGTATTCTCTCTGCTTCTGGTATAAAAACTACTGGGAAAAATATGAGCATATTTCACTTTCTCAGGCTCCCCTAATGAGGTTAACTACTGGATGCCTAGAAAAAACTCATTCTCTAAAAGAGCAAGACAAAATTAAACAGCTTCCTGCTTCTACTAACAAAGGATCTCATGTAAGAGTTAAAAACAGCTACAGTGGAACAATTATAAAAGCAGAGGAACTGAGTAGAAAGTATATAGTTTTTGTAACTGCAGAAACCTAAGTTCAAATCTTAAAAAAGTGAATTAACCTCTTCATACCTCAGTTTCTCCATTGGTAAAAGGAAGAAAATAATACCTGTTTCATGAACTTTTTGTCAGAATTAAGTAAAATAAAGTATGTAAAGTGTCTAGAATAGGCCTAACATATAGCATGTCTTTAATAAATGGTAAATATTTATTATTACTATCAGTAATGTACATTTTGATTAGTTTGTTTTCCAGGAACACAGTGAAACATTTTTGATCCACATGATCATGATAAGATGGCAAAGCTGGAAGATCCTGAGCTCACCTCCTACTACAAACACACCAGAACTACACCTATATATAGGACAACTCTCTCTGAGAATGACCTGAAGAATAGCAGAAGAGCTCTTGTACAATTAAGGATATAAAGAAAAAAACACACTGAGTAGGGTAGGAGGGGCAGGGACACTATCTAGTCAAGACCCACATCCCCAGAGCAGCAAGCCACAAGCAGGAAGAGATATCACAAACTCAGAGGTCCTACCTCAGGAGTGAAGGGTTTGAGCCCCATATTGGGCGTACCAGACCCAGGGACTGGCACCGGGTAGGTGAGCCCACTTAACTAGCTTTGAAAACCAGCAGGGCTTATGCACGGGAGAGCTGAAGGAAATTGAAATTCTACTCTTAAAGGGTTCACGCACAAACTCACTCACTGGGAGTCCCCGCACAGAGGCTGCAGTTTAAGAAGAGACTGGTGCTCTAGACAGCTTGCCAAGGCCACCCCAGCAAACCCCAGGTCCACTTCAGCACCAATCATCCCACCAAGGCAGCAGCCCCAACATGTCCTGGAAAAGCCCCAGCCCACCCCCACTACAACTCCACCTGGCCTGCCAAAGCTGACCAGAACATACAGTCTACACTGGGGATACTCATATACAAGACCACACCTCCAAAACCAAGAGACATAGTTTCACCTAATTCACAGAAACAAACACAGAAAGTCAAACAAAATGAGGAGACAGAGAAATTTGTTCCAAACAAAAGAACAAAATAAAATCCCAGAGGAAAACCCTAATGAAATGGAGATAAGCAATTTACCTGATAAAGAGTTCAAAGCAATGGTCACAAAGATGCTCACAGAACTCAGGAGAAGAATGGAGGAACACAATGAGAACTTCACAAAGAGTAAGAATATATAAGAAAGAACCAATCAGAGCTAAAGAATACAACAACTGAAATGAAAAATACATTACAGGAAATACACAGCATTTTAGATGATACATAAGACCACATAAGCAACAAGGAAGAGAGAACAGTGAAACTCAACCAATCAGAACAGAAAAAAGAAAAACGAATTTTTTTAAATGGGAATAATTTAAGGGAACTCTAGGACAACATCAAGTGCACTAATATTCACATTATGGGCCCAGAAGGAGAAAGGGGCAGAAAACCTATTCAATAAAATAATGGCTGACAACTTCCCCAGACTGGGAAAAAAACACACATGCAGGTCCAGGAAGCATAAAATCCCAAACAAGATGAACCCAAGAAATCCACACCAAGTCATATCATAATTAAAATGGGAAAAGTTAAAGATAGGGAGAGAAATTTTAAGGCAGCAAGAGAAAAACAGTGAGTCATATACAAAGGAACCCCCAAAAGGCTATCAGCTGACTTTTCAGCAGAAACTTTGCAGACCACAAGGGAGTAGCATGCTGCATTTAAAGTAATGAAAGAAAAACACTTACAAACAAGAACACCCAGGAAGGCTATTGTTCAGAATCAAAGGAGAGTTAAAGAGTTTCCCAGACAAGCAAAAACTAAGAGTTCATCACCACTAAAACAGCCTTACAAATGTTAAAGGGTCTTTTAAGCAGAAAAGGCTATATCTAGAAATAAGAAAATATATGAAAGAAAAAAAAACTCACAGCTAAAGGCAAATATATAGTAAAGACAGTGGATCATCCATTTAAAAAGCTAGTATGAACATTAAAAGAAAAAAGTCATAAAATCAACTATAATTACAGTAAGCAATTAAGAGACACACAAAGTAAAAAGATGTAAAATATGACACCAAAAACATTAAATGTAGATGGGAGGAGTTAAAAAGTAATGCTTTTACAATGCATTCAAACTTAAGCAAACATCAGGCTAAAACAAACATATACATACATATATATACATACACACACACACACACACACACACACACATATATATATACATATATGAACCTCATGATAACCAAAAAAACCAAAACCCTACACACCAAAAACATTAAATGTAGATGGGAGGAGTTAAAAAGTAATGCTTTTACAATGCATTCAAACTTAAGCAAACATCAGGCTAAAACAAACATATACATACATATATATACATACACACACACACACACACACACACACACACATATATATATACATATATGAACCTCATGATAACCAAAAACCAAAACCCTACAAGAGATACACAAAAGATAAAGGAATCCAAACATAGCACTAAAGAAAATCATCAAACCACAAGGGACGAGAACAAGAGAAGAAGAAAGGAACAGAAAAGAACTACAAAAACAACCAGAAAACAACAGAAAAATGGCAATAAGTACATAACTATCAGAAATTACTTTAAATGTAAATGGACTAAACTCACAAATAAAAAGATATAAGGTAGCTGAATGGATAAAAAAAATAAGACCCATTTATAGCCTGCCTACAAGACACTCACTTCAGATCTAAAGACACACATAGGCTAAAAGTGAAGAAATGAAAAAAGATATTCCATGAAAATGAAAATGAAAAGAAAGCTGGGATAGAAATACTTGTATCAGATAAAAGATTTTTTAAAACAAAGACTGTAACAAAAGATAAAGAAGGATATTACATAATGATAAAGAGGTCAATCTAACAAAAGGATATAATGTTTGTAAATCTTTATGCACCCAACATAGGAGCATATAAATATATAAAGCACATTAACAGACATAAAGGGAGAAACTGACAGTAATACAATAATAGTAGGGGACTTTAATATCCCACTTACATTAATGGATAGAGAGAAAATCAGTAAGTAAACACTGACCTTAATCAACGCACTAGACCAGATGGACTTAACAGATGTGTGTGTGTGTGTGTGTGTGTGTGTGTGTGTGTTGTGTATGTGTATAGAACATTCCATCCAAAAGCAGCAGAACTCACATTCTTTTCAAGTGCACATGTGACATTCTCCAGGACAGATCACATGCTAGGCCACAAAACAAGTCTCAATAAATTAAAGAAGACTGAAATCATATCAAGCACCTCTTCTGATCACAACAATATGAAACTTGAAATTAATTACAAGAAGAAAATTGGAAAAACAAAAACATGTGGAGGCTGAACAACATGCTACTAAACAACCAATCAGTGAACAAATAAATCAAAAGGAAATTTAAAAATACTTAGAGACATATGAAAATGGAAACCCACTGATCCAAAAACTATGGGATGCAGCAAAAGCAATTCTAAGAAAAAAGCTCATAGCGATACAGGCCTACCTCAAGAAACAAAAACAACTAAAATAAACAATCTAACTTTACACCTAAAGGAACTAGAAAAAGAAGAGCCAACAAAACCTAAAATTAGTAGAAGGAAGGAAATTAAAAGACCAGAGTGGATATAAATGAAATAGACTAAAAAAAAAAAAATGGAAAAGATCAATGAAACCAAAAGCTGGTTCTTTGAAAACATAAAGAAAATAGACAAACCTGTAGACAGACTCATCAAGAAAAAAAAGAGAGAGGGCCTGAATAAATAAAATCACAAATGAAAGAGAATTTACAACCAATACCACAGAAACACATCCATGAAAGACTACTACAAACAATTACATGCCCACAAATTGGACAACCTAGTAATAATGGATAAATTCCTAGAAACACACAATCTTCCAAAACTGAATCAGGAAGAAACAGAAAATCTGAACAGACCAATTACCAGTAATGAAATTGAATCAGTAATAAAAAAAAAAAAAAAAACAGCAAACAAAAGTCCAGGATCAGATGGCTTCACAGAGGAACTGTATCAAATATTTAAAGAAGAGTTACCCTTCTCAAACTATTCCAAAAATTGAAGAGGAAGAAATGTTGCCAAACTTTTTCTACAAGTCCAATATCACCCTGATACAAAACCAGACAAAGACACTACAAAAAAAGAAAATGACAAGCCACTGTCTCTGATGAACATAGAATGCAAAAAATACTCAACAAAATATTAGCAAAACAAATTCAACAATACATTAAAAGGATTATATACCATGACTGAGATTTAGTCTCAGGATGCAAGGATGGTTCAATATCTGCAAATCAATGTGCTAAACCACAATAATAAAACAAAGGAAAAGAATCACATGATCATCTCAATAGATGCAGAAAAAGCATTTGACAAAATCCAACATCCATTTATGATAAAAAAAACTCCTAACAAAGTGTTTATAGAGGGAATATATCTCAACATAATAAAGACTACATACAACAAACCCACCGCTAACACTATGCTCGATGATAAAAAGTTGAAAGACATGGATGCCCATCCTCACCACTTTTATTCAACATAGTACTAGAATCCTAGCCACAGCAATCAGATAAGAAAAAGAAATCAAAGGCATCCAAATTGGAGGGAAAAAGTAAAACTGCTACTATTTGCAGATGACATACTACATATAGAAAAACTTAAGACTCCACCCAAAAAACTATTAGAACTAATAAATTCATGCAGTAAAGTTGCAGAATATAAAATTAAATTACAGAAATCTGTTGCATTTCTGTACACTAATAACTCTCAGAAAGAGAAATTAAGTAAATCCCATTTACAAATGCATCAAAATAAATAAGATATCTAGAAATAAATTTAACCAAGGAGGCTAAAAACCTGTACTCTGAAAACTATTAAGACAGTGACGAAAGAAAATGAAGACAATACAAATAATTGGAAATACATACAATGCTCATGGAATGAAAGAATAAATATTGTTAAAATGCCCATACTACCCCAAAAAATCTACAGTCCATGCAATCCCTATCAAAATACCTATGGTATTTTTCACAGAACTAGAACAGTCCTAAACAGTCCAACTAGAATAGCCTAAAATTTGTATGAAACCACAAAAGACCCCAAATACTCTAAGCAATCTTGAGAAAGAAAAACAAACTAGGAAATATCATGCTCCGCATTTCCAACTATACTACAAAGCTACAGTAATCAAAATAATATGGTACTGCCACAAAAACAAACACATAGATCAGTGGAACAGAATTAAGAGTCCAGAAATAAACCCATACTTTTTTGGTCAACTAATTTACCACAAAGGAGCCAAGAATTTACAATAGGGAGAAGACAGTCTCTTCAATAAATGGTGTTGGGAAAACTGAACAGCTACATGCAAAAGAGTGAAATGGCCATTTTCTAACACCATATACAAAAATAAACTCAAAATGGGTTAAAGACTCAAATGTAAGACCTGAAAGCATAAAACTCATAGAAGAGACATAGGTAATATGTTGTCTGACATCAGTCTCAGCAATTTCTTTTTTTTGGATCTGTCACCCCAGTCAAGAAAAACAAAAGCAAAAATAAACAGATAGGACTACATCAAACTGAAAAGCTTTTGCAGAATGAAGAAAACTATCAACAAAACAAAATGGCCACCTACTGAATGGGAGAAAATATTTGCAAATGATAACTGATATGGGGTTAATATCCAAAATATATGAACAACTCATATAACTTAATATCAAAAAACAAACAATCTGATTAAAAACTGGGCAGAGGAGATGAATAGACATTTTTTCCAAAGAAGACAAACAGATGGCCAACAGGCACATGAACAGATGCTGAACATCACTACCCACGAGGGAAAGGCAAATCAAAACCACAATGAGATATCACCTCACACCTGTCAGAATGGCTATTATCGAAAAGATAAATTTTGGGGAGGGTGTGGAGAAAAGGGAAGCCTAATACACTGTTGGTGTATTAAATTGTAAATTGGTGCAGCCACTGTGGAAAACAGTATGGAGATGCCTCAAAAAATTTAAAATAAAACTACCATGCAATACAGCAATTCCACTCCTGGAAAGAAAACAAAAACATTAATTCAGAAAGATATATGCACCCCTATGTTCACTGCAGCATTATTTACAATAGCCAAGATATGGAAGCAATCTAAGTCTCTATTGATAGACAAATGGATAAAGAAGATGTGGTATATATTTACACACAATGGAATATTATTCAGCCATGAAAGACATCTTGCTACTTGTAACAACATGGACTGACCTAGAGTGTATTATGCTAAGTGACATAAGTCAGACAGAGAAAATCAAATACCATATGATTTACCTATATGTGGAATCTAAAAACCCAAACAAAAGAACAAACAAAGAACAGAAGCAGACTCACAGATACAGAAAACAAACTAGTTTTTGCCAGAGGGGAGGGGGACAGGGGGAAGGGCAAATAGGTGAAGGTGATTAAGAGGTACAAACTTCTAGTTATAAAATAAGTAAGTCACAGAGATATAATGTACAGCATAGGGAATACAGTCAATAGTACTGTAATAACTGTGTATGGTGAAAGATGGTAAGAAGACGCATAGTGGTGATCACTTTGTAATGTATAAAAACATTAAATCATTATGTTGTACACCTGAAACTAAAATGATGTTGTAAGTCAACTATATTTCAATTAAGTAAATAAAGTGAAATGTTTCCTGAAACTAAACTGGTTTCTATGAATTTGTCATTTTATCAGTTAAACTAACATAGGACTGGTCTTTAGGGGGTATACAAAATAACTAATAAAGTTAGCTAGGTTATCACTACAGCACCTTACAATCAAGGCATATTATGCTTCCCAAATTAACATCTTCCTAAAAAGAAGTATATAACAAACTGCTCTAAATGGAATCGCATTTCCAGAATGACTTACGTTATTATTCCAGAGATGCTCCATCTTCAGTCTGGTTAATTTTCAATCAGCAAAGACCCTGAACATTTGAGCCTTGAAGTTCTCTTTCCACCACTACTCACAATTCCCCTATCTCAACCTCTATTTTCCAAACCCACCCACCAAATAGTAAGTACCTGAATGTTTCAAATGGTATATGCAGTAATGGTATAATCTTTTTTCAAGCAAAAATCACACAGAGCTCTAACAGTTTTGGTAAAGTTATACTTCCTTATTTTATAATCATGTTGTTTTACATGCTCCTTAGTAAAATAATTAAGGATCTGGGTTGTGTGCATCTTTTTCTTTTTGGTATTCTTCATCAGATCAAAAATGGGGAGAGCAGGCTCCCCCTGACAGCAATTCTGAAAGGGGAATTAAGAGCGAGGTCTGGAGCGGCAAACGTCCCCACACTGAACAGGTGTTGGAGGCTGTCTGTGTAGACTGTCCTGCTGTTCACCCTGTGCAGAGTCCCTCACTGAGGGGAGATTACACATCCCCTACCTGCTGAACTCACGTGTAGCCATGTGACTTGCTTCAGTCAGTGAGATGTGAGTAGAGGTGACACATGTCACTACCAAGCCAACAATTTACAATCACATGGTTTACCCAGTTCTCTCCTCCTTCCACCACAGCAACTGGTAAAGTTCTAGATGAAGGCTGCTCGATCCGCCTGAATCATGGCGCCAAAATGACACAGAGCAGGGCTACTGCTGGCCCACAGGAGATGTAAAGCATGAACAAGAAACAAACCTTTTAGCAGTCTCTGAGGCTTAGGGGTCATTTGTTACCACTGCATCGCCTATCCTAACGGATAGAGTGATCTCCCTCCTATTTGGATCACACATTTTCATCAATGAATTATTTTGAGCACATAATTCCAGTATGTTTATAAATTACATACACATATCACAGTATATATCACAGTATATTAGGTACTGATAACATGTCTCTCCCCACAAAAAAAATGAAAAAGGAATGAGATTAAAAATATATTAAGTTGTATTACTTACATTCTTCCCACATTCCCAAATGATCATCTTGGGCACACCAGTTTGAAACCACTAGTCTATTACCCTGGCCTCTGAAGTAAAAATACAGAAAATGCTTCCCAGAGATTTATTCCATAAACTTCCAATCAACAATATTCATTCATGTTTATAAACAGTTTGGCCAATTTTCTCCTTGAATCCACACAGCTCTCTCTCTCAAGGCCTGGTCCTTAAACATGGCTGTACATCAGATTTGCAGTGGAGCTTTTCAAAATTACAGATCCCTGGTGCCACTTAGACCTACAGATTGAAGCCCAGAGGTGTATATTTCTTTAAAAGGTCCACTAATGACTCTGAAACACAGCACTAGTCTAAAATACAGTAAATCCCAGGGAAAGAATCCTCTTTTCTGAAATAAATTTACCATGTCCTAGAAATACTACCATCAATTCTAGCATTTGATTTTTTTTTTTTTTTTTGGAGAATGTTTCTTTCTGAAACACTGAGAACCTACTATATACCAAGCACTATTTCCAGCAGATGGGATCCAGGTATAAACAAGCCAAAAAAAAAAAAAAAAAAAAAAAAAACCCGCTGCTGTCATGAAGCTTATATTTTAATGGCGTGAGACAGACAAACAATATACAATAAACTATCAGGTAGTGATCTATGGTGAAAATAAAACAAAGGGATGTGCTACGGATGGGACAGATTTATACTTCAGTTGTATAGTCAATTAAAGTCTCTCTGGAGAAGTGACATTTAATTGGAAACCTGAATGATAAGAGCATCCCAAGCAGAGGTAACAGTTAGTGCTAAGATGCTAGAGAGAAAAAAGGCTAGTGCGCTGGAGGAACAGAAAGAGGCGATGGAGCAGGGGCGATAGGGGAACAGACAGGGCTCTGAGGCCTGCTGAGATAGGGTTTTGTACGAAGAATGGTACAGTAAACTGAAATTTTAGGCAGAGGAAGTTCTGATCTAATTTATACTGTGATTTTAAGCTTCCTCTAGTGCTGAATGGAGAAAAGATTGTCTTGTAAGGAATTGTACTGGAGAGAAAGAAAGAGATCTACTCTCAGTGGGCAGTTTAGGGAAAAGACGACAGAGGCCTGAACTAGAGAAGTACAGGTAGGAAAAAAACAAGTGGACAGATTTGGGATATGTTTAGGAGGTAGCATGGGCTGATGGACTGCAAATGAAGGGGTGGAGAAAAAGACTCCTAGGTCTGGGGCTTCAGCCACTGGACAGACGGTGACACCAATTACTGACTCATCTTTTTCTTGATCCTCATCTCCACTGCCATTTATATTTTACTTCTATACATATTTATCATATGTGTCTTGTTGCAAGTCACCTCTAATCCTTTGTAGAAAGGGGCATGGCATAAATAAATACAAATAAATTATTTCAAGTACCAGTTCTTCTTAAAATTAAACACATCTGTATAGCAGGTAAAAAGTAATAATACCAACAATATTAAACTTCTAATTTTATTAATATTAAATATTAAAATATAAATATTTATTAAAATATTAATATTTTATTATTTACTACAAAATTAATTTAATATAAAATATTAATAGTAAAAAGCTAATTAAAACAAGTAATTGATGGGAAGACTGTTTAAAATATCCAATATATATAATGAAACAATTAGGAATCACTTATTTTATAATGAAATTAAAAATCTGTGGGTAAAGCAAATAACTGAAAGCAATTTTCATGATTTTTAATATTGTTATCACTATTTTTAATAAACATCGGTGCTATATAAGTAGTAAATATTGTGATCTGTAAAGGGCACATGTTTGCCAAATGCCCTGTGACCCAATCATTAATCCTACTGTGGGGATTTAGGATGGCGGCAAATTCCTTGACACTCTGTCCATTGAGAGCTGAGATCTATTCACTCTCCCCATGACTGGGCTGGCCTGTGACTGCTTGACAAACAAAGTATGGTGCAAGGGATGCCAGGCCATCCCATGCCTCATTTTTGAGGGGACTGACATCTTCCACCTTGTTCTCTTGGAGTTCTGGGTCACCAGAAAAGAAGTCCAGCCCCCTTGTTTGCGGGATGCCATGGAGAGGATCCCTGCAGAGTCCAGCCTTCTAGAGGTCGTCCCCCAGCAAGAGGAATGTGAGTGAAGCTGTCTTTGACATCGCAGGCCAGACTAGCTACCAACCAAGGAGCCCCATGCCACACCATGTGGAGCAAAAGAACTGCCCTGTTGAGCCCAGTCTGAATCCCTGACCCCCAAAATTGTGAGATATAATAAAATGGTACTGTTTTAAAACATTAGGGTTAGGCTATGGTTTTAAAGTTTTAATGTTAGGTTTCAGAATTGTTGTTTTAGGTTTGGAGACAGATGTTACACAGTAATAAACAACCAGAAC
The DNA here is from genome assembly GCF_002837175.3 of Physeter macrocephalus. NCBI lineage: Eukaryota > Metazoa > Chordata > Mammalia > Artiodactyla > Physeteridae > Physeter > Physeter macrocephalus. The sequence goes on from NC_041231.1 coordinate 64,713,532, forward strand.
ACTTATCCACCTAAAATAAAAGTTAGTTTAAAACATTTTTTCTACTAATAATCCAATCCTTACAAAATACTTCCTTCATTTAAATGTACAGAAGAGAGCCAAATAAAGGAGAAAAAAATTAAACTGTTAATAATTGGTAAATCTCTAGGGGAAATCTCTACTTTACTTACAAATTCTTTGTCATTTATAGTCACCCAAAACATTCAGTTAGAAAAATGAACAATAATTTAATATCCTGATATTCTAATTAGTATGTTGATGTCTCAGTAACTCTGCCAACATGATCAATGTAAAAATCAATCGTCTGGTTATTTTATTACTGCTCTTTTTTAATAGCATAGGCACATTCGGAATACACTAAAATTTAACACCAAAAAGGAAAGATTAATCACTTATACTCAAGCACATTTCTTCTCTCCTACAAGAAAACAAGCCTCTTTTTAAAAAGAGCTGGGTAATTTATATAAAAGTTCTTCTAAGTCTCCTAAATAAATCAAAACAGCAGTAATTCCTGAGCTGCATATAACAGGCCCAGATACACATGAGAACATTACAATCTGACAGGACACATCAGGAAAGCATTCCCCCCATCCCACCCCACTCATCAAACATTCCTTCAGCACCTTCTAGAAGCCAGATACAGTGCCAGCAGATAATACGAGCAAAAGTAAAGTGCTACTTATAAACTAACTGTATTATTCAACCATAGCAAAAGCTTACAGGAAAGGACAAATTGACTCCACCAACAGTGAAATCTGAAAGCAGCAGCCACTCAGAGAGGAGAAGGTGTGACCTCCTGCAGTAGCAGGAGAGCAGAGGTGTTGCGAGGACCTGGGTGTCCGCCAGGCCTGGGGAGAGCGGGAGTGGAGCACATACCCCAGGGTTGCCAGGGTGAGGTGGGGACACCCTCCAAACCACCCAGGGCAGGCAGGACGCCACATGACCCAGTGCTCAGCCTTGGCTCACAGGAGCGAGAGGTGGGCAGATGGGAGGAAGCACACTCAGCACAGTGGAAGAGAGGCAACAAGGGATCCATCCCAGGAACCTACATTTAGAGTCCAGCTCAGAGACCGTTCACTCAAAGAGCCATGGATCAAGCTGAAAGTCACCAATGGCACCACTAGGGTAGTGGCTTTGGCTGAGGCTTATAGATCAGCACTAACAGGGTAGCCAGGCAGCACTTAACAGCATTAAACATTATGATTTACTGAGAATAGCTTGATACCACCCCAGAGGCCGGAAACGTAGGAAGCCACATGGGGCACAGAAGACGGAAGAAAGTCACTTCAATTAATCAATCTCAATCAGTCAATCTCTCTCTCTCTCTCTCTCGCTCTCTCTCAGACATACACACACACACACACACACACACACACACCACCCCAAGTCTGAATTGGGGAGCAGGACTCAACAGTGGCCAATTTATAGGCTGAATGACTCCCAAGCTGGTGTGCCCTAGAAAAATGCCAGTAACATAGCAAAACATAAAGTAACAATAAGTAAACAACGCATTATGTAATAAATGATGCTGAATATATAGAAAGCAATATTAAGAAAATTTATTTAAAAACTCATATCTATTCCTAAGAGCAAATGTAAAACTATATTACAAGACAATAGGTTAAATATAAAAATATAGAACCTTAGAGAAATAAGTGGCTGAGAAAAATCAGACTGTTTATATTATTCAATCCTAACCAAGAGGCTAAAAGCCTGAGTCGGAAACCCTAGAGTTAGAACTGAAACAACTTTGCACCAAAGATCTCAATGAATCTTTTGCTCAATTATTTTCATGCATGCCCCTCATCCTTGCCCTCAGTCAGTACCTAAAATTTAGACCCCTCTGGAGCCCGAGCAGTGCTCCTAGCCATTCTCATTTCTTCCAGCCCTGCCCCATCTACCCCCTCACTGATACGTATACTCCCTCTGAGCTCATTCCAAAATATTTCCCAATTTGCCCTCCTATCCAGCCCGGCCCACAGGTTGCCCTCTTCTCAGTCCTCCTGGACCTCTGCAGCCTCCTGAGGACACTGCTCTGGCCTAAGTCAGCACAGACTCATTCCCTCCCTCCCCCAACTCTGGCCAGCACCTCCCCACCATTCACAGCCCCAAATGCATCAGCCCCTCTGGGTCCTCCCCAGGGTGACCCACCATCCCAGTTCTCAAAGGACTTAGGGTATCTCAGGACATGGGACTTTCAGGGCTAAAACTGGGACTGAGACAGTCCAAACCCAAATCTTCCTGACATGGTAACGTCTCCCTTCTTGCCACTCTCCGAAGTAACTGCTGTATCCATGTGAAGACTGGTCCACACTATGCTCACAGCCCTGGCCCGCCACCTACCCCCACCCCACCTCAGCAGCCCACTCCCACAGCCACAGCCCACACGCTCTCCCCAGCCGGATGCCTCACCCCACCGCTCACCCACTCCATCAGCCCCACCACGCACGCTCTGTGGGCCCATCGAAGTCTTGTTTAACCCAGGCCTTGAAACTCTTCCTGGTTTCAATTTTCATTCCCCAAATACTCTGTTCTCCAATGATACCAACCTATATGCATTCTCTGTAGCACGCCACGACTTTCATCGCTATGATTTTGCACACATTTTCCATATCCGAAATTTCCTCCCATACCCTGTGTTTCTACAGGAAAATGGCTATGCAGCTAACACATTATCTCCACAAAGTTTCCCCAGATTTCCTCAACAATAGTTATATGCAGTATTACAGTATTTACACACTGTACCATAAGCATGTATATGTGTATCTCCCGCACCATAATATGAACCTAAGCATAGATAAATGTGTTATATTTACTTATATTTATTTTTATACTCCCAGATTTTGTCATAATACCTGATGAAATGTTTACAAACTGGAATATACGAACTACAAAAGGCGACAATGTTCAAACTGAAGAAACACAGAAAAAGAGAAGAAAAAAAATAAATATTCTGTATGGTAAAACTCCAAGAGACTAAAAATTGTTATTGAGAGCATATGATAAAATAATTCATCAAATGATAAAAGCAGATAATTTATACAAGGAGTCATAAGAATTCATAAACGCAAAAGGATGTTCAATTCTGGTAGTAATCAAAGACCAGTTAAGAGGTTACTGCAGTAGACCAACAAGCAGTAGTAAGGTAATCCCAGAATTAGGACATTGTGATAGAAATGGAAGAAAAAGATAAGCAATAAGAAAGATGGAAAGGAAACACCAAGAAGTGAAAGATGACAGGATCGTGCCTGGGTGAAAGCATGAACAACAGCACCTTTAATAAAGATGGTTTTACCTGACAGTTACTCAAGGTGAGCACATGGACAGTTCAGCAAATTAAAGCAACAGCACCCCTAAGAGCCATCCTCTCTGCAGCCCAGCCTGCACAGAGGCTGCACAGCACATGCTGGGGGGGGAGGGGGGTATGGTTTACAACAACATTCCAACAGCACAGCAGTAGACAGAGGCTCCTGGCTCCAGCCCTGGGCCCTTAGGCAGTTTCCAATTTCTTAAGTTATTCTGATCTACTTCCCACTGAAAACAATGAAAAATGCTGGATAAATCATTAAAAATATAATTAGTCTAAGAGCACTAAAAAATTGACAGAACAAGGGAAACTGCCAGGCCAAATTTTGAGGACAACCTAAACCCAGGAGAACCAAAGCCACTTTTGCCCTGAAGGCATCAGCCAGTGCCATCTGCTTGTGCTTCAGATCCACGGCCTCAAGGGGTAAAGGCAGCAAAAGTTAAGGATTAACACCCACCAACCATGGGATCCTAAAGGAGACCCTCCCAAAGGATGACATCCCCAGGGGAAGAATGAACTAGAAGTGACTCACCATTTCTCCCCCAGCTACACAAGAATAAAGAGCAGGCTCTCCCGGCACTGGACAAAGAGGAAAAGAAAAAGGCAGGAATAACAAAGTCTTTGAGAAGCTGTAGCCACCCCGTGCAACATCCCAGGCACACATCCACAGTGCGCACAGGCCCAGGAGTCATGGTGCTAAAGATGGTTTAAAAAGAGTCCCTGACTGGTAATACTCCAGAAGCCTAGCAGAGGCCACACACTGCCTTTCAGAGAGAGCACATTCACCCTGGGAACCCCCAAAACTGTGTGAGGACAATAACCAGTCACAGATAACCAGGTACATGGGAAGCAAGGCAGCATGAGTTAGAAACAAGCACAACAATAGCAGGAAAGTACTACACAGATTTTGAGTCTTAGAATTATCAGAAGCAGGTTAAAACACAACGTACAACATTTAGAGAAGAGAAAAACAAATTTTAAAATATCAGCATTGAACAAGAATCCATAAAAAGTAACACAGCAGTTCTTTAGAAAAACTTCCAGAAATTACAATAGCCAAAATTTAAAACACAACAGCAGCAAAACAGACAAAACAGCATAGAGAAATAACAAACTGGGAAACAGTTCAAGAGAAATCATCTGTAATTCAGCAGCGAGAAAGAATAAAAAAGGAAAATGCAGACATGAGAATGAGATGTAAAGGACTGACTAAGAAGGTCTCAAATACACTGATTGGAATTCCAGACAGAGAGGAGAATGAATGCATGGAGGGAAATTTTAAATCAATACGGCTGAGAATGTCCAGAATTAGTATAAGACACCAGTCTACATATCCAAGAAGCCTAGTGAAACCCTAGCAGGATAAACTAAAGAATTTCACTCCTAGTCAAACTGAGAATGTTAAAATTAAACAGAAGTGAATCAAACAGAGTATCTTAAAAGGACACAATAAGCAGGCTGGCGATCTTACCCTCAAAGGAGTTAGTTAGACCATCAGCTGACTTCTCAGCAGCAAAAGCAGAAGCCAGAAGACAGGAGAGTCATATATTTCAATGTGCTAAAAGTATCTGCCAAGAATCTAGAATTCTTCATCCAGCAAAAATATCCTTCAATAACAAATATAATCTCCTTTCTTGTTTTTGTTTGGGAGAGAGGCATTTTCATTCAAACAAAAGAATAATAATAAAATCTAAAAAGCTGTACTTTACCTCAAGCTAATGAAACATGGGAACAGGTGGACATTTATGGTAAGATGAATATTTAATGTTTTCCTGCACATCTCTTTCATATATACAATCTCATTTTCTGTTATTACTAATTGGTTACTTGTACAATTGTGTCATGGTTCTTCAAAAGATCAGAAGACCCAAGGGTCAGGCACCATTTACAGGCTTCGCTGGGTGTCCCTCATATACACTCACAACTACTGTGCCCAGCCTGGGAAATATATACTGGCTGCTGACACAGTCAATAGTTCAGGACTGAACTCCTACCATCACAATTTCTTTTCACCCAAATATATGTGGAATTTTATTTCAATGATTTAACATAAAATATTAGATTAACAATTGTTCTGATTTTGCATTTTAAACTTTATAATCAGTAAATATTTTAAAGCAAAATCTTAATGAATGCTAAGGAGACTTTACAACTAAAGTAATCTGAAGTGTGTTCCCCTTCTCCAGTTTTCCTGTGAACTAAGTTAATCAAGTCTATGAAATCTGCAACAGTTTAATTCTAACTATTTATTTAAAGCACCCAGTTAACTGGCACAATTCCTATATCTTCACACAGCTTTCTATTACTGAGCTTCAAATTTTCCACTTTATGACATCTCCCTTATGTTATCTTCTGCAATAACTTTTTGGTGCACAATTAAAGGCCTCCAAACTTCATCTTTGTTGGGACTCCATCTGGCAAATGTCTTCCAAAGAAACAAAGGAAAGTAATTTTCCTTCCCACTTTTTCAATGTAGCCCAGTAGAAAATTGTTCAACTTTACTTAGTTCTAAATTTTTTAACTATGCAGCATTTTGGACATTTTCAAGATCACTGGAAGAGAGGCAGCCAAACTCTGATTCATGAAAGACAGGATAAGACAGAAGCTTTCCAACATAAGCAGCTAACAGTAGGATATTACAAAAATAAGGCTTTACTTAGCTGGGGAGGAAAGGATGAAACTTGCTTAGAGTCAATACAGACTATTGGTAAAGTCATGTTTATTCAAGCAAATGGAGAATGAAAAAAAAGAGTAGGGGAAAATAAGGTCCGAAAAAGAAACTGATTTGTTACATTTTCTCTTATAGGCCATGGGAAATCAAATTATTGGAAATTTAAGTTTTTTAAAAAGTTAGGTGTTATTAAATTTATATGTCTATCACGTATTTCAAAATCAAGCAGACAGCAGAATACTAGATATTTTTTGTGTCTCGGTGAAGGAAAAGGAGGTGTTTATTCCAAGAGATGCTCAGATACATATATTTGTAACTGAAAACATTAGAAATCAGTTTTACGGCTTCGAAAAAGGTGTCCTATTTGGTGACCCAATTCAACTATTTTCATTCCTCAGAAAATTACCCAGACATTTGAGGCTGCAGCTGGCACAGAAATCCACCATCGGAGCGTCTCTACCTCCTTTCTGCCTTCTTTTAAGATTCAGATGAAATACCATTAGCTCAATGATGCCTTCCTAGATTAATCCAGCCCACAGCAATACCCTCTTTACTTTTTCATAACTCTTACTGACAGCATCAAACATTTTACCTTGTTCTGTTTCTTGAAAAGTCTCTTCCTGCTCTCCCAAACTATAAGCATGTTAATGCAAATCCTCCATTATGCACAGCATACTGCTGGATATACATAAAGCCTTTATTAAATACTGGTTACAAATTAATATAAAGGATTCTACGTAGGATGGACTCAGGAATGAACTCTGATAGCTAGGGGACTTATCTTACAGACACAGTTGCCTTGCAAGCACACTTCTTATAAACTGTGTGTGAATCTGAGAACCTTGGTAGAAAAGGAGCTATAGAGTCAAACCCTTCCAAGCCACCTCCTGATGCTGACGGAGACGCAGACAAGTGTTCCCCACCATCTCACACTGGTGTCCTGCAGACGCTGCTCACCCATCCATCTTACTTCCGAGTCCTCCCCTTGGTTATATCCCTTCCCAACTCACAGTTCCATCCCTCATTACAGTCCTTAAATGTTCAAGTGCTCCATCTGCACTTAAGACATGGATTCAAACACAGGACGAAGCCGTGACACCACCAACAGAGCGGGTTTACTCAGGGACATCCAGTCCTCCAGCTCTCCAGGGCTTCAACAGTGGAGTACAATGGGAAGCACCCTGCCTGCACCGCCCAGGGGCCCTCTTCTGGGCCCCAGCAATTCACAGCCCTCCTGCTACTCCTCTACATCAGAAATCCAAAAAAAGAGCTCATGTCAGCCCTGAGGAACCTGTGACATTAATGTGACCCTCCCTGTAACAGCCATCATTCTTGTAATATTGTAAATACGTATCTCATCCACATTGTATTATAATTAGTCTCCCTCCAAAGTGTAAACTCCTACCCACCTAAATGGAGCCATTTTCATTCTATGTCCTCAAAATTGTAAAAAGAGAGAGAACACACTGAATTCATACATTATATTGTTCTCTGTAGTAAACCTGACATTGATCTTTTATTTGAAATATCAGTCACTTGGTTCCTTAACTATATTTTCCTTGCTACTGTTAGTTTTAAGTTATCCCCAAAAAGGCAAAATTATTAATTATTACTTCAATTTTATAGAAATAAAGAAGAGCAGCCTTGTAAACTTACAAGAGAATTTTATGCTGCATTTCCTTCACTTTGTATCTTGCCTCCAGTAAGATCATTACAATCCAAAAGTGATACAGCTTAATGAATCCAGAGAGCTAAGCAGCAAATTCAAACAGCTGTGTATGTGTTTGCATACATCTACGATTCTCCTGTTCCTTAAGCAAATTGTTATAATAGCAGCAAATGTGTCTGCCAACACACAGATGGGTTTTAATAGGTCTCAACTGTCCTGCTTCCCTGGACTTATGAAATAGTTTTTTAATCTATTTTCAGTTTTTCAATAAGAAATAATTTCAATAGATTTTCCACAGAAGTTAAACCCTCACCCTTACCTATCATAATCCAAACTCCATAATATGAAGAGACAATAGAAGGCTATTGCTAAAAATAAAGAAGAAAGTAAAAATCTGGAACCATTTCAAAAAGGCACACAAAAATCAAGAAGCTGTAAGGTATGATGTCTATAGTAACTTAAGATTGCTTTTATTCACTTATGAATGTCCCTTTCTATTTAAGAAAGTGCTTTTAAATCCCCCATAGGAAGTACCCTGAATGTATCTCTTAGCTCACTACCTCTTAGCTGAACTGAATTTAGCAAGGAGAAACGACTATCCACAATCTATGCTATGAAATAAACACAATTAATTCAGTCTACTTTAAACTTTAGCAAACCCTGACAGGTAAGAGCACTGTATAATAAAAAAGTATCTTTGGAAGTAAAGAAGACCTCAAAGGATCCTGACACTCCTGTCAGATGTCAGGGATGTGGCAAGCCTCTCTTCCTCAAAATTAAAAAGCCGTAAACTTCTCAATGAATTCTTTTTAAGCAGCTTCACCAATCACATTTCTGAAAGGTAGAAACCATCTATCAACAACTTTCCTATTTCTGTCCCCTTTTTTTAAAATAAATTTATTTATTTTATTTATTTTTGGCTGCATTGGGTCTTCATTGCTGCACGCAGGCTTTATCTAGTTGCAGTGAGTGGGGGCTTCTCTTGTTGCGGAGCACGGGCTCTAGGCGCACGGGCTTCAGTAGTTGTGGCACGTGGGCTCAGTAGTTGTGGCTCGCGGGCTCTAGAGCGCAGGCTCAGTAGTTGTGGCATGCAGGCTTAGTTGCTCCGCAGCATGTGGGATCTTCCCGGACCAGGGCTCAAACCTGTGCCCCCTGCACTGGCAGGCGGATTCTTAACCACTGCGCCACCAGGGAAGTCCCCCATTTCTGTCCCTGCTGCGTAATCTGCTCTCCCTCAGAATTTTCTCTACTCACCTAATTATCAGAATTTCATTTTCCATACTATTAACCATAGTTTTGAATTATATTCTATATATATATATATATTTTTTTTTTTTTTTTTGCGGTACGCGGGCCTCTCACTGTTGTGGCCTCTCCCATTGTGGAGCACAGGCTCCAGACGTGCAGGCTCAGCAGCCATGGCTCACCAGCCTAGCCGCTCCGCGGCATGTGGGATCTTCCCGGACCGGGGCACGAACCAGTATCCCCTGCATCGGCAGGCGGACTCTCAACCACTGCGCCACCAGGGAGGCCCTGAATTATATTATTTCGACTACATTTCATAAAGTCTTTCCAAGTCATGGTAGGGTTGTTTGAGGGTATTTGGGGCACATTATTTTGTTTTGTTTTCAGCTCAAATTCAAGAAGCCAGAAGCCTGAATTTAGCTCTGGATATCAGTTACCTATTACTGCATAACAAGTTACCCCCAAACTTAGCAGCTTAAAACAGTAACCATTTCATTCCATCTCCCTATTTTTTTGGTCAAAAATTAAGAAAAGGGGACTTCCCTGATGGACCAGTGGCTAAGACTCCATGCTCCCAATGCAGGGGGCCCGGATTTGATCCCTGGTCAGGGAACTAGCTCCCACATGTCACAACTAAAATATCCCGCACGCCATAACTAAGACCCGGCGCAGCCAAATAAATTATTTTTAAAAAAAGGATGCAGGTGGCAATTCCTCTGCTCCGTGTGGCATCACATGAGGTCAACAGGGGTACAGAGCTAGTGAACAGCCAGATCTGAAGAGGCCAGGAGGCTTCACTCCCATGTCCGGCCCCTGGTGGGGTGGTGGCTCCAGGGTTGGGCTCAGCTGGGACTGTCGAGGCATTGAGACACGGCCTCTCCCACATGGCAGCTGCTGGTTTATGCTGGTTTCAGAACAGATCTCTCCCGCAAGCTGGTCTCAGCAAGTCTGGTTGGACTTCTTACATGGCACCTCAGGACTCAGGAGGGGGAAGCTGCCAAGTTCTTAGGGGCTTCCCCCAGACCCTGGCAGAGCACCACTGCCACCACATTCTACTGATCAAAGTCCCTGTAGTAACAAAAACCCTTTATCCTATTGCATAATAACTTGTTTCTAATCTTCCAGGAGCTAGAAAACAATTGAATTTTAAAGTAACTTCTCCTTTTACCCTTTGAATTAAAATGTTAAGAAGTGCTCATGGTCGGAATTGTCTAGTTTTCTGTCCAACACTTACCTGTATGTATCACTAATCCCTCACACTACACATAGAAAAGCAAGATTTGGACTAAAATCTGTGCTTATTCATTTTAATAAAACTCTAATATTCCAAATTCTCTTGGCTTATCTTATACAATTGAAGTTCTTATTTTTTGTTATTGTACATGTACTTGTAGCCATCATTTTTTTAATTGAAGTATAGTTGATTTACAATGTTGTGTTAATTTCTGCTATACAGCTAAGTGACTCAGTTATACACATATACACATGCTTTTTTATTTAATATTCTTTTCCATTATCATAGGAAATGGTTTATCATAGGATACTGAATATAGTTCTCTATGCTATATAGTACATAGTATATAGCAGGACCTTGTTGTTTATTCATCCTATATAGAATAGTTTGCATCTGCTAACACCAACCTCCCACTCCATCCCTCTCCCAATACCCTTCCCCTTGGCAACCACAAGTCTGTTCTCTATGTCTGTGAGTCTGTTTGTATTTCATAGATAGGCTCATTTGGGTTGTATTTTAGATTCCACATATAAGTGATATCATATGGTATTTGTCTTTCTCTTTCTAACTTACTTCACTTAGTATGACAATCTCTAGTTGCATCCATGTTGCTGCAAATGTAGCCATCATTTTTAAACGGTTCAAAGGTATATTGGGGGAAAAGCCAATATTCTCCATATACACCATCTTTTACAAATCTCATGTAAAAGCTAGAATGGCAACTAAACATAACAATAATAATAATAATAGAATTAACATTTATTGTGTGCTTATTATCTGCCAGGCACTGTTCTAAGAACTTCACATACAGTAACTTATTGAAGCTTCCCAACTTGAGGAGGTAGTACTGTTATATTTTCTATTTTGCAGGCAAGGAATCCACATCAAAGAAGAAAAACTAGTAAGTGGCAGCACCATATGTGGTATGGCACAGGAGCCTGTGCTCTGCACCCTCAAGCTGTATGACCTCTAGATTACCCCACTGAAACAGCACACTACCCTTGAGCCTGGTGCATGTCAAAGCAGGATTCATACGTCTGTACCTCAGGTTCCCTTTCCTAACACCCTAGGTCTACAGTGCAAAACCCCAAACATTATCTGTTCCTGACTCAGATTAGGGGTAATGCATTCTTTATCTTAGTTTCCCTAGTCTTAATCCTAAATCAGCCACAGACACTTGACCAGTCTATAAATAGTCTTCTGTCTTTGCTCTTCCTGATAAAAAGACAAGCTAGGAAGAACCCAAAGGCTGAGATCCAAATTCTTGCTCAGTTACTGAACTAAGATGCTCCCCCTGCTTCCTGGCATTAACGCTGACCCATACCTGTTGACTTATTTCCTGCCACATCTCTTAGACTTGGTAAGGGGAAGATCTGGTCAGCTGTGAGGGGAGCCTGGCATACCTGTCTGTGATGAACCTGCCCGTTTCTATGCTTGGTTTGAAGGCACCTGCACAGGATTGTATCGGCTCCCTGTGCTGTCTGACTCACAGCAGGAGAAAAGAACCAGTAAAAAAATCAGAGACCGGGCTTCCCTGGTGGCGCAGTGGTTGACAGTCCGCCTGCCGATGCAGGGGATACGGGTTCGTGCCCCGGTCCGGGAAGATCCCACATGCCGCGGAGCGGCTGGGACCGTGAGCCATGGCCACTGAGCCTGCGCATCCGGAGCCTGTGCTCCGCAACGGGAGAGGCCACAACAGTGAGAGGCCCGCGAGAAAAAAAAAAAAAAAAAAATCAGAGACCCAACAAAGGACCAACAAAGTTACGACTAGAGACTCTAATGAGATCAGTAAAAAAACAAAGTTCAACTCTTAAACTTTGGGAAAAATGAAATTCCTAATGACATTGTTATATTGTATACACTGAGTCTTTGGCCCACAGCGTCTATGGATTACCCTGCCCTGTGTTACACTGAAAGTCTACAGATAACCACTGGTATTTGTTATCCCTTAAGTTTATATCTTAATTAGTTTGACAAGTTGATTTTAAATAAAGCCATCTTTGAAAGGTCCATTTAGATTTGTACAGATAATCAGCATCTGCTTCTAATCAAACTGAGATGATTAGCAAATTAAACCTATGATTAGCATTTTGCATAATTTAGGCAAATTATACTTCTTAGGTTTAAGAAGGTGAAATGGTAAATTTATCAGTTAGATATTCCTTCAAATCTTTATTAATTATCTAATTTTACCACATATACAGTAAAAATAAAGAAATATACATTAAGTTCAGCTTAGTTTGCTAAAACCTAGCACTTCACATTTAGGCTCATTCCATCATTTGGCGCAAATTAACACAAAATTCAGAAGAGAAGAAAAATACATATTTTATTTCAGTTTTCTCTATCAACTCTGCCAGAGGTCAACTTTACCCAAACTAGGTTCAAATAGCATTTTTTTAAGAAAAAGGAGGGAAGGATGAGAGAGGGAGGGAGGGGGCTTCCTTCCTTCCACTTTAGCCATTCAGTACTGCAGAAGCCGAAGTTAATTTCACAGGCATTCAATCACAGTTTTAAAGAAAAGCACTCATAAAAAGGAAAGCAACCTGTCAGTTTTCTTTGTTAGACAAAGAGAAGCCAGCAGACAATAAAGTAGCAAAGCTGCCATCAGAACAAACCAAGCTAACCCATTACTTTTACCTAAAGCAACTATATTCTCTAACACAAAGAGAGATGCTGACTTTTTTTTTTTTAAACAGCCCATTCAGCTGCATGAGTTTTTTTTCTTTTAAATTTATTTATTTATTTTTGGCTGCATTGGGTCTTTGTTGCTGCACGCCGGGCTTTCTCTAGGTGCAGGGAGCGGGGGCTACTCTTCATTTTGATGCGGTGGCTTCTCTTGTTGCGGAGCACAGGCTCTAGGCGCGCGGGCTTCAGTAGTTGTGGCTCGTAGGCTCATCAGTTGTGGCCCACGGGCTTAGCTGCTCCGCGGCATGTGGGACATTCCCAGACCAGGGCTCAAACCCGTGCCCCCTGCATTGGCAGGTGGATTCTTAACCACTGCGCCACTAGGGAAGCCCCAATGCTGATTTTTTTTAAAAAGCTATTTCCTCTCTTAACTGACCCAAAACACCCCATTAGCTAACAAAAGTAAGCAACTTGGATCTGATAAACAATAGTCACATAATAAATAGCAAGCACTTGAGGGATGGTGGAGGAAGCATATATCATTTCTAACATATATGGAACCCCAGCTTTGATGAAGACATGGTCTTAGAGACAGCTCCTCTGTTCTAGAATTAATCCTCTTGCAAAAAAAAAAAAGAGGCAGCAAAATTCAAAAGTAGACTTTTCTCATGACTACAGATAGCAACCTATTGAAAACTTCAAATAAATCATATTTTTACCCTGCTATAAATTCTACCCAAACTGTAGCTCTTTTATGTGTGTGTGTACACATGCCTGTGTGTCAGCGGAAGTGGTAAATAAAAAGAGGAAAAAAAACATCATGCCAAGGTTATATTAAAAAGGGATACTAAAATGAATTCTAATCCATTTTAAAGGGTATACAACAAACTAAACAAAAAACAAGACAGATAGACTAAAACAAACAAGAAGCTATCCTTTCCAAATCCAAATTCCAATCCATTTGTACACAGATCCTTTGCATCTCTGAACACCCGGTATCTAGAAAATCCAAACAACAGCTCTGATATACACTAATCAACCAAACAGTACCAAAATTGTTTCTTTATGGACTTACTCAAGTGGCAATATTTTTAATATACTTTACAGTGCTTTGCATCTAGAGGCCCTCAGAAAATATTAGTAGGTTCATTGACTGGAAAAATCAAGTCTATATTCCAAGGGCTGCTTTTTTTTTTAGACATTTCATGGTGGGTCTCAATTAGACAAGGAATCAACAGCCTAATTCAGAGTAACTATAGAGCTCTGACGTAATATGACACACATCCAAATGAAAAATACTAATTTCTCTTAACCCCTAAAATATCAACTGGACAACGAAAATGCAAGTGTGAAAAGTTAAAACTCTAGGTATGTAAGTGCCTAACATTGAGTCATATGTGTTTACTATTTAATAAACCCCTTTAATCACTTACTATTAAGGCAGAAGGAAGAAACATATAAACACCTGCAAAGCATGGACTTCATTTCACTATTTGCTTCCCTTTTACACTGAACGGACTGTTGGAAGTTAAAGCACAGTGCTTTGGCTCCCCCAAATGACACTTCTAGAGCATAATAATCCTGCCACAAAGAAAAGAAACATGTCAAATGCAACTGGGTTCCTGCAGCCCATCTGCATCAGAAGAAACCTGTCAAATACTCGATTCAGTTTTAGTATGATCATCCCTCATTTACCCAACTTTCAACCAATATATAGGACCAAGAGTTTATCTTTAAGTCCCAAAAGGTGAAGGAATTATATAATAATAAACAGAGAAGAAAAGTGAAGGTGAAACTACTACACCAAAGGTTGCGTCACAGAGGTTTTAACAGTCAAGAAAAATGAGAACTTTTTTATGAAAATACCTTAAAGTGAATTATATACAGGTGACCCTTGAACAACATGGGTTTGAACTGTGTGGTTCCACTTATATGGGAATTTTTTTCCCAATAAATGTGTACTACATTTCTACACAATCTACTGTTTGTTGAATCCGAGGATGGAGAAGTACGGCCAATTGTAAAGTTACATGTGGATTTTTGACTGTGAGAAGGGGGGAGATGTCATCGCTCCTGACCCCAGCATTGTTCAAGGGTCAACTGTAATTATCACAAAAATTAGTTCCACGACTACAACCAACCAGACCTTCAAAAACCAAACATAACAGCTAATTAGATCACTTGCTTAATTTGAAACATTCAATACAACTTCTAAAGTTAGAAGTATTATTTAGTTTTGTTTTTACATGCATAACCAAAGTGCTTAATAAATAATAAGATAGCTAACCTTTAGTAGTTACTACATGCCAAGCATTATGCAACTTACATAGGTAATTTCATTTGGTTTCATATCAATCCTACAAGGGATATACTATGATGTTCTCTATTTTATGAGGAAGAAAATGAGGCACTGACAGGTTAGGTAACTTACCCAGGGACATAAGAAATCCACTATGAGATTACTCTTCCCAGGTCTTCTCACTCACACTTTCTCCCTTAGCAACCTTCTTTTCCACCATTTCAAATAGTATTGTCATATGGTATTTTGATTATATATTTCCAACCACGACCTCCTGAACATAGCTTAACATTTTGAACTGTCCACTGCCTATCTTAATCGGCCGACCAGCACTCACAGGCAATATTTTTAGAACCAAAAGTACTATCCTGCCTAAAAACATACTCCTATTTCTATACTCCCCACCATCAATAACCTCACACTATCTGTGTATTCTACACACCAAAAGCTTGGCCTCGTCCTCACCTCACAGGCCATCAGTCATCAAGCCCTCAGGCTCCTTCCCTAACAACTACCATCCATGCCCACTCTGCCATCCCTGCCCACTCTGTCCACTGCCACAGCCTGGGTATGATTCAGACCCTCATCAGGCCTTCAGCTGGTCAGTCATTCACTCAACAAACTCTCATCATTAACAAAGAAACTGGCAATATCCTAACAGAACTCTACCACAAGTCTCAACATCCTACTACTTGGCAATCCTTTTTTTTTCAACTTTTAATTTTAAAATAATTATAGACTCACAAGAAATTGCAAAGATAGCACAGAGAGGCCCCACGTACCGTTCACCCAGGGCCTCAATGGCCCCATCTCACATAACTGCAGTACAGCATCTAAAACAGGACAGGCGACTTCAGCACAACACATGTGCACAGCTCCATGCCATTTCATCACACCTGTACATTTGTGAAACAACCACAACTAATTATTTTACCCCAAGGGTCTTAGTGCTAACTAATTAATCTCATTAAGCCTTTAATAGACTCATTCTCACATTCACTTAGCAGGCAGCTTCACTATAAAATAAGTGAAGTGGTGTCAGTATTATTTGGCAATCTGCAATCTCAATTAGGGTGCCACCTCTCCACTTCCTAATTCACTCAGTCATCATCATCATACTGGATTATAACACGTCAGCCCACGCCTCAAAACCCTTCACCAATGCCCTCCTGCCCTTACCCTATCTGGCTAGCCTCATCGTCCACTCTTCCCCGTAATTTAATGACAAACTTCCTTGTTGCAAAAACATACAACCAAAACCAAGATTAATATGGGAAATACATGAATGTATTTCCTGGAAATAAAAAGGGGGAAGAAATCATTAAAATAACATTAAATGGACAGGGTACGTGATATCTAGACCTCCAGAGGGTAGGGGTTACGCTATGATTAGAAAAGTGAGATGATGGAGCCATGTCTGTGTTCCAGCTGGAAAGGGGAGGAAGAAGCCCCCTGCATGAAGGAACAGCAGGCTGATGGTGCTAGAGAGAGAAAGGAAGGGACCGGGGCCTCCACCACCAACCAGTCCTCAGAACACAGGTTAGTAGCCACTGAGCCTCCACAAGGGAGCAAGAGAAAAAAGAGACCACCCTAACCAAACAACCCATCCCCAAGCATCTCTCAGGTCTACCTTCAGGACCTGTAGGCTGACCAGCTGAATGCATTTCAGAGGTCCTAGGTCCAAAGGTGACATTCGCTCAATGGTTTATGATGCTTGGAATTCCTTTGCGATGCTGTTTACACACACCACCATTATCATCATGAACTAAAATATAGATATATTTTGAAAAAATTAGAATTCTTTTTAGGATTAACATTCCTCAAGACTGGCTACTTTAAGTCATAATCATAAATTTATAATTTCTAGGAATCATTTCAAAAGTGATCCAAAGACCAGAAACCTCACTATATGGACAGCACAATCCCAAGGAAAAGACACCTTCACTGTATGTTCCATGAAGCGAGGAACAGAAAGAACTGAATGTCCTGACCCAGGCCCCCCAGAGGACCTGTGAGCAGCCAGCCAGCCAGCCTTAGTCCTCCCCATCCGAGGAGTGAGCTTGCCCGGCCCAATGGGAGACCAGGAAGCCCTGTGCACAGAGCTCTGCACTCTGCTGTGAGGGGACTACAAAGGAGCACAACTGAGATGCTGCTTTTGGCTGGTTCCTGCATCTGCAATGCTCACAAGTTGATGTGGGTCCTAGAAATAAGCAACACTGTGGGTTTAATTTAAGAAGATTATTTTTTACAAAAAATAGGAAGACATCCAGATATAACTTTAGTTATGGAAACGATGTGTCTGGGATGATAGCTACTTTGGTATTAGCAAGGTAAACAATGTACTTTTTAAAGTGGGGTAATACCATAGCTAAAATAACAAGAAAAGCAAAGTAATTTAAAACAAATACTGACGTAGATAAATGATGAGGCCCCATGCACTAAGCGACACAAGCAGGTAGTCAGATGCTACACCCACTCCTAGAAGCGCCTGCAGGCAGCCCCGTCTGCACACAGGCATGTGGGGGGCCACGAACACCACACCAGTGAGGAGCATTCTTTCTCCTCTCTGTCTCGGATTCCAGGAACAATCTGGGCGTACAAACACCATGGGGGAAACAACATTCTGTGTTTATTTATAAAATATGTTTGGTTCTAGATTCAGATAATCAGAAACAGGTTTTTTTGGTCCACATAAACATAAAAAGGAACATTAATGAGTCGAGAAGGACGTGGAAAAGCCACTGTGCAGAACGACCCGGCGCATCACAGGCGCTCTGCGCCCACCCCTCATTGTCACAACCGCCACAGTTCCACAAAGGCGTCCAGAATATCCAGATGGGGAACACAGCCACTACAGTCCAGAACCCCAAGGCTGGACCAAGAAGCTGTCCTCCTAAGGCCCAACGTGAAACAACCAGTGGCCTCCGTAACTTCTCCTGACCGGTTCAATTCAATCACTCCCACCTCAGTGTAAAATCTGCTCTTGGATTTTGGTTTACACTCATCTTTGAATGATACATGAGTCTACTGTGAAACATGAACTAAAACACACAATGTGATCAAAGAAATGTTTTTTAAAACATCCCAGAGAAGAAAAGCAACAAAGGGTATAGAAAACCCATGGGCTGGACAATGGGGCTGCAGGAATACAACGTTCCCCAAGAGGCAGCACACATATTACACTGGGAAAACCACTTATGGTATATTTAACACACAATATTTGGTTTCCATTTCTGCCAAAAACTGGCAGCTAAAATAAAACATCTTAGTAAATTAAGGTTAATGCTTTAATTTCCTACGTTGTAAATCTCTCACCTCACACCTGTGTTTGTATATGCCTTTGATGGGCCATGTCAGCATCTACTCCACTTCATTTCACTGCCAGTGAAGGACTAGCTGGGAAGAAACCTGTTCACATATATTTAGTCAGAAGCTTTGTGATTTACACATTTCAAAAAACTAGAGGTATGATTTTTGCGTTCCAGTTTTACCACTCCATTCTGGGGAGGTCACCTAACCTCTCTGAGCTTCAGTTCCCTCATGGAGCTGCTGTGAGGATTAAATAACATAAAGCATAGAAAGCATATAGCTTAGTGACTGCCACTCAGTAAACACATAACAAAAGTCACCTCTTAATGACTAACTCTTTTCCTCTGTCTCCTTACATCACCAGGCGGAACAAAACCTTAGTAAGTTCACTGTCCATACAGTCATCAACGAGTATTCCTTCCTTAGGGAGCAAGGACCCTATGCGAGTTCTGAAACAGTCCTCCTGATTTTCTGGCACGCATGCAGAGGCCTTACTCCTCAGATCAACTAAAGGAAGCTGGAACATATGTGGCTATTAGGCTTCAATACAGATGACAGAAAGATTCTCTTGCCCAAAAGCTGCACGGGACTCTGAAATTGGGAGAGCACACTTTAACCAGAGATGAATAGGGAAAAAAGCCAAACAGCTGGCAGGTATCAACAGCTAAAGTATGGCACCAGTAGTCTGAAAGCCAAGAAGATTAGCAATCAGGGGCAGGGAGAGAGTAGATGGAGAGAAGCCCAGAAATAAGGAGTTTAACACTGTCAGTATGCCTTGGTGGGGGGTGGGGAAGT
The DNA here is from genome assembly GCF_002837175.3 of Physeter macrocephalus. Taxonomy (NCBI): domain Eukaryota; kingdom Metazoa; phylum Chordata; class Mammalia; order Artiodactyla; family Physeteridae; genus Physeter; species Physeter macrocephalus. The sequence goes on from NC_041231.1 coordinate 64,732,689, forward strand.
GGAGCGGTGGAGCAGCAGGACAGACACACTGACAGGGCCTGTGCTAACTGGGTAACTGTCATTACTGCAACTACTTCCTCCTACATCCCTAGTTCTTAGATCTAGCCACTCAATGACTGGGAACACAATGATTCTTTTGGCAACTCCACTAGCCTTCCACAACCCTAGTTCTTATTCTCATCCACAGACTAAGACAAAGCAATCTGACCTAGGCTCTGAACTAGTCCAGAACATGACTTCAACTGAAAAGTACTAAATTTTCAGGGAACTTGGGGGTAACAGGAACAGGTTAGAAAGATTATGGAATGAAAAAATAATGTATACATTAAAAAACTAAGTATCTTTTTTGTAGCACCTTCAGAAAACATGAGTAACACTTTACAATGTAAATGTTTAACTACAGAAAATATCAGAACACTAAAGATATTTAATAAAATTAATTTCATTCTTTTAAGATCTAAATAGCAACATATGTTATATATATAACACTGTAAGACAATTAGGACATAGCTCTATATGTGGAAACTTCAGCTAATTTACAGTCATACATTTTTTCAAGGGCAAAGTCATAGGCATGGAGTCATCAACAATGAGAACACAAGGAATTCTAGATTCAAAAGCCACAGGAAATTTTTTTTAAAGATGACTTTCCCAAGTTATTTTAAAAATGTTTGCATATGTTAATTTTAGCCTTCAAGGGTAATTCAGCTTCACATTTAGTCACAGCATCTTTAGGTTTAAACTATCTCATGATGAGCAGAATCTAATTTGGTAGCTTGGTAAGGAAAATCCAAATTCTGTGAACTTCTAAAATACTGCCACTAAAGACCAACTGACAAGGTGTATTTTTACAAATATATACATAATGGATAGGCCTCAATTAACTAGAAAATTCAGTGAACCTTTTCCTAATTCTCAAAATATAATACTATAGCTACCCAACAAATATCTATAAAATAATACAATGTTGGCTTCCATAATTATTTGAGGTCAAAAAACACTGTGAGAGGACTTCCCTGGTGGCACAGTGGTTAAGAATCCACCTGCCAATGCAGGGGACACGGGTTCAAGTCCTGGTCCAGGAGGATCCCACATGCTGTGGAGCAACTAAGCCCGTGTGCCACAGCTATTGAGCCTGCACTCTAGACCCCGCGAGCCACAACTACTGAGACCATGTGCCACAACTACTGAAGCCTGCGCACACAGAGCCCATGATCCGCAACAAAAGAAGCCACCGCAATGAGAAGCCTGAGCACCGCAGCGAAGAGTAGCTTCCGCTCTCCGCAACTAGAAAAAGCCCACACACAGCAACGAAGACCCAACAAACCAAAAATTAATTAATTAATTAACTTTAAAAAAATCACTGCAAAGGGGAGCTTCAAGATGGCATAAGAGCAAGACGTGGAGATCACCTTCCTCCCCACAAATACATCAGAAATACATCTACATGTGGAACAACTCCTGCAGATCACCTACTGGAGGCTGGCAGAAGACCTCAGACCTCCCAAAAGGCAAGAAACTCCCTACGTACCTGGGTAGGGCAAAAGAAAAAAGAAAAAAACAGAGACAAAAGAATAGGGATGGGACCCGCACCCGTGGGAGGGAGCTGTGAAGGAGGAAAGGTTTCCACACACTAGGAAGCCCCTTCGCGGGCGGAGACTGCGGGTGGCAGAGGGGGGAAGCTTCGGAGCCACAGAGGAGAGCGTAGCAACAGGGGTGCGGAAGGCAAAGTGGAGAGATTCCCGCACAGAGGATCGGTGCCGACCAGCACTCACCAGCCCGAGAGGCTTGTCTGCTCACCCGCTCAGATGGGTGAGGGCTGGGAGCTGAGGTTCTGGCTTCGGTCGGATCCCAGGGAGAGGACTGGGGTTGGCTGTGTGAACATAGGAAGAGGGCTAGTGCGCCAGAGCTAGCCGGAAGGTAATCCGGGAAAAAGTCTGGAGCTGCCGAAGAGGCAAGAGACTTTTTCTTGCCTCTTTGCTTCCCGGTGCACAAGGAGAGGGAATTAACAGAGCCGCCTAAACAAGCTCCAGAGACAGGCATGAACCGCTGCTATCAGCGTGGACCCCAGAGACGGGCATGGGACGCTAAGGCTGATGGAAAAGAATTGAGGAGAGTCTCAGAGACCTCTGGGACAACATTAAACGCACCAACATCGGAATTATAGGGGTCCCAGAAGAAAAGAAAAAGGGACTGAGAAAATACTTGAAAAGATTATAGTTGAAAACTTCCCTTATATGGGAAAGGAAATAGTTAATGAAGTCCAGGAAGCAGAGACAATCCCATACAGGATAAATCAAAGGAGAACAAGCACAGGTCACTATCCACACCTCCCCTCCCGGGAGCCTGTGCAGCCGCCACTGCCAGAGTCCCGTGATCTAGGGAAAACTCTCCCAGGGCGAACACACGGCGCGCCTCAGGCTGCTGCAATCCTGTTATCTCAGAAAAGAACAGATGCCCTCAGGCGACCTACATGCAGAGGTGGGGCCAAATCCAAAGCTGAACACAGGGAGCTGTGCAACAAGGAAGAGAAAGGGAAATTTCTCCCAGCAGCCTCAGGAGCAACAGATTAAATCTCCACATTCAACTGGATGTACCGTGCATCTGTGGAATAGCTGAATAGACAATGAATCATCCCAAATTGAGGAGGTGGACTTTGGGAGCAACAATATAAGTGACCTGGAAGATAAAATAGTGGAAATAACTACTGCAGAGCAGAATAAAGAAAAAAGAATGAAAAGAATTGAGGAGAGTCTCAGAGACCTCTGGGACAACATTAAACGCACCAA
>NC_041231.1:64736199-64738000 GCF_002837175.3 Physeter macrocephalus
AGCCATAAAAGGGGAAATCGACAGTAACACAATCATAGTAGGGCACTTTAAAACCCCACTTTCACCAATGGACAGATCATCCAAAATGAAAATAAATAAGGAAACACAAGCTTTAAATGATACATTAAACAAGACAGACTTAACTGATATTTATAGGACATTCCATCCAAAAACAACAGAATACACTTCTTCTCAAGTGCTCACGGAACATTCTCCAGGATAGATCATATCTTGGGTAACAAATCGAGCTTTGGAAAATCTAAGAAAATTGAAATCTTATCAAGTATCTTTTCTGACCACAACGCTATGAGACTAGATATCAATTACAGGAAAAAAAATCTGTAAAAAATACAAACACATGGAGGCTAAACAATACACTACTTAATAACCAAGTGATCACTGAAGAAATCAAAGAGAAAATCAAAAATTACCTAGAAACAAATGGCAATGAAAACACAATGACCCAAAACCTATGGAATGCAGCAAAAGCAGTTCTAAGATAGAAGTTTATATCAATACAATACCACCTTAAGAAACAAGAAACATTTCAAATAAACAACCTAACTTTACACCTAAAACAATCAGATAAAGAAGAACAAGAAAACCCCAAAGTTAGCAGAAGGAAAGAAATCATAAAGATCAGATCAGAAATAAATGAAAAAGAAATGAAGGAAACGATAGCAAAGATCAATAAAACTAAAAGCTGGTTCTTTCAGAAGATAAACAAAATTGATAAACCATTAGCCAGATTCATCAAGAAAAAAAGGGAGAAGACTCAAATCAATAGAATTAGAAATGAAAAAGGAGAAGTAACAATTGACACTGCAGAAATGCAAAGGATCATGAGAGATTACTACAAGCAACTATATGCCTATAAAATGGACAACATGGAAGAAATGGACAAATCCTTAGTAACGCACGACCTGCCGAGACTGAACCAGGAAGAAATAGAAAATATGAACAGACCAATCACAAGCACTGAAATTGAAACTGTGATTAAAAATATTCTAACAAACAAAAGCCCAGGACCAGATGGCTTCACAGGCGAATTCTATCAAACATTTAGAGAAGAGTTAACATCTATCCTTCTCAAACTCTTCCAAAAGATAGCAGAGGGAGGAACACTCCCAAACTCATTCTATGAGGCCACCATCACCCTGATACCAAAACCAGACAAAGACGTCACAAAGAAAGAAAACTACAGGCCAATATCACTGATGAACATAGATGCAAAAATCCTCAACAAAATACTAGCAAACAGAATCCAACAGCACATTAAAAGCATCATACACCATGATCAAGTGGGGTTTACCCCAGGAATGCAAGGATTCTTCAATATACACAAATCAATCAATGTTATACACCATATTAACAAATTGAAGGAGAAAAACGATATGATCTTCTCAATAGATGCAGAGAAAGCTTTCAACAAAATTCAACACCCATTTATGATAAAAACCCTGCAGAAAGTAGGCACAGAGGGAACTTACCTCAACATAATAAAGGCCATATGTGACAAACCCACAGCCAACATCGTCCTCAATGGTGAAAACCATCTCCACTAAGATCAGGAACAACAAAAGGTTGCCCACTCTCAGCACTATTATTCAACATAGTTTTGGAAGTTTTAGCCACAGCAATCAGAGAAGAAAAAGAAATAAAAGGAATCCAAATAGGAAAAGAAGAAGTAAAGCTGTCACTGTTTGCAGATGACATGATACTCTACATAGAGAATCCTAAAGATGCTACCAGAAAACTCCTAGAGCTAATCAATGAATTTGGTAAAGCAGAAGGATACAAA